>NC_090930.1:178640728-178943758 GCF_040938575.1 Ambystoma mexicanum | reverse complement strand
TCTACTTTTGATCACAGAGCACATGCACATGGCCTAGGCCATGAACCACAATTGACACCATACAGCAAAGAAAGCACTCTCCCGCTCCAGTGTATTTACATGAATGGAAAAATGTACAAGTAGACCAGCACCCCTTCCCCAACTATCCCTCCCCAACCATCCCTCCCCAACTATCCCTCCCCAACTTGTGTCACACTGTCAATAATGTCTCAGTCCAGGACACGCCCATGGCACATGTTTGACCAGGGCCTATTTTTGTGGCTGCTTACCAGCTGGGCCACCCTTGTGCCCTGTATCACACAGGAGCATTGACCTCTGCCTTGGGCTGCTCTGGTGAGAAATAGGGATGTGGAGCTTATGGATGGTGTGTGGAAATGCTCACTGGCCCGTCCATCCAGGGTCCCCTGCAGGGACATTGCCAGTGACTGGGCCATGGCCGACATGATGCTATTGCCCTTGTGGACCCTCCTGGCCATGGGTACAATTGCGCATTTGTTGCACGTCCGAGGACACGTGCAGTGCTGCGCCCAGTGATCTGCACGCTTTCTCGCATGAGCTGTGCCTCGGTGTGGAGCAGGGCTGCCCCCCCACGTCAGGCGGGACTCCTCCAGGTGCTGCTGCACCATGGCGGACAATCCTTCCTGCCTTTCCTCCATTTGGGAAGGGCAGGTGTGGGGGGCTTGAAGGTAGAGCAGCTAAATTCCAGCCACTCATAGGTGGCATTGTCTGTGGTGTCCCCCGTGATGTCACCTGCATCTTCATCAGCTTCTCCATAACTGTACTCGGGCACATATATTGGAGGATGCTGGGGTGGCGGTAGTGACCATCCTCCTGCACCTGCCCTTGTAGGCATTTGCGCAATAGCTGGAGCTACCTGGGTTGGTGGGGCAGCTGTGGTGACGACTACAGGGGCTGCATGGGTTGGAGGGGAAAAATTAGATGACAAAGGGGAAGAGGGGAAGAAGGAGGAAGGAGAAGAAGGGGGCAATGATGATGGGGCATCAGAATATGGACTGTTAAGGGACGAGTGGGGTGATGGGGATGGAAACAAATGGACACCTGACAAAGCAAGGAGGAGGAGGGGGAGGAAAGAGCACAAATTACATGACAGTGACGGGAGTGGGAAGGGCTGGTCCAACACCCTCCGGAGCAGGGTAGGGCAGGTAATATTTGAGCTAACCCAAGTTACTACACCGGGAGGAAGGAGGAACAGGTCCAACGACACGAGTACTGCCATTACTACAGAAAGGGAGCGGGGACGCACATTATGTACCATGGCAGACAATGGACAGGATAATCTAATATGCAGACTGCCTTCCCTCGTTACAGGGGCCAGTAAATGGATACAGGCACTCGAGAAAAAGATGGCAGGGGTGACATGAGTGATTGGGGACATGAAAATTCAATTTGCAGCCTTAATAGGAGAGCAGGCAGACAAGATATGGAAACAGGCAGGATACAAAGGAGTGAGGTTGAGCATAAATGCTCATGACTGGGCTCCTTTTAATAACTGCTGAGCACATGTCTGGGAGGTTCTGAGAAGTATGTACCCTGACAGTTATGACTTAGGGACAGTAATGGCTCATAAAAGGAAAGATGATGATAACCCAGCCGATTATATAAAATGGGTACAAGATGTATGAACGCAAAAGACGCAGAGGTCTTGGGATGAATGTATACCATTCATTGTTCTATCATATACTGATAAAGGGACTGCCGACAGAAGTGCTGGCATCATTGGATAAGATTGTGGGCATCGAAGCTAAGGGCCGGCCTGAAATACAGGCAACAATAGTGCACAATTGCAAACGAAAGCAGGAGAGCAAGAGGCAGGCAGCAGAAAATGCTGCTAAAGATGAGAATAAACTGATACAGAAGAAACTGGTTAAGTATACAATGGAAGGGGCATTGCTGATACAAGACACTGCCACAGTGGTGCCTGCCCCACAGGGAGGGTTTTCCGCATGAAACATGCCACAGCAAGGGAACTAAATGCAGCTGTAACACACGCCACAATGTGGAATGCCAATACCAGGGAATTACATGCAGGGGGAATTTTTCCAAATGGGGAGGGGGTATCCACCGCGAGGGACAGTGGGATACAGAGGACCAGGGTACAGGGTCTTTGGATTGTCTTATATATGCCAAAACAGGGGGGCTTCTGGCACGGACCTGCCCTTTCATGCAGCAGGCAAAGGCCCAGGCAATCGAGGCAGCCCAGCAACAGGGGTTCGGCAAAACACATCCACATTGGCAGCAGATCCAGCTACTTCCAGTGCAAACACAACAAGTAAAAATGCCCACACAGCAGGGTGGGATGCTGACACGGGGGAACCACAGATGGTGGATTAGTGGTCCCGACTATGAAACAATCACCAGCTGTAGCTGCAGGAACCAGAGTGGTGTTGGGACAGAACGTGGTGCCCCATTACACCGGGGTCAACATTCTAGGGGGAAACCCTTTCCCTTTCTCTCCAGGTAACAGGCAACAATAGGGGGCCAAACAGAAAGCCTGAGTATGTCCAGTCCTAACAGTAACCGATGAACCTGAAAAGGAACCCGAGGTGGCAGTGAAAATAGTATCACAAGAATTCTTCTTTCTCATAGACACAGGAGCAACCAAATAATGCATCAGGGCGGGGTGATTCTCACTATCAAACAAAGTAATGGATACACAGGGCTTCTCTGGGGCGCTGGTCACGGTTCCAGTTACATAAGATGTATCCCTAATGACAGGGACTCAATATCTTGTGGCACCCCTACTATACTCCAAAGACACCCCTATCAATATACTGGGGAGGGATTTGCTCAGTAAGTTAAATGCAACAATCTCATTTACAGAGAAAGGGATGGTGTGTACCACGCCAGGAATATATTGCACACACATAGCACACTCCTTTTGATAGTGCATGACCAAAGCACACAGTGAGCATAGCCCTTGTACCCAAGCATGTTCCTGTACGGGGTTGAGATTCTGCTAGGATGGGTCCCTGGGATACAGGGGATGGTGTTCTGACTGGCTTCAGAATTCTTGTTTAGACCCCAGTGCCAGAAAGATGACATAAAAGGAACCACCCTTGTGCTGCAACTAGAAGAGGTGGTAGTGCGAAAGACATGGTGATCCTGGAATGGTGCCCGGTGCAATTCATCGACCCAACACTGAAAATGACACGCATAACGGATGAACAATTGTTCTCCGAGGGGGAAGAGGAGGGAGAAATAGTGTTTCTGATACAGATACCTTGTCCAGTGTAAGTAAAGTCGACATTTACTGCAATACTAACACAGTTAGAAAAGAAAGGGAACAGACACACAGAAGAAGAACTCAAGAAAGTGCCAGAGATATTATGGACCAAGGGGCCCCACGATGTGGGAGTACTAAAGGGAGTGGGGGCAGTAAATATAAAATTGCGGTAGAGGGCACTGCTGCCCTGGGCAAAGCAATACCCATCATCCAGAGATAACAGGCATCGGGCATCATCCAGCCCACCACATCAGCATGCAACATGGCAATATACCCAATAAAGAAATCAAAGGGTGGGTCATGGCATTTCATTCAGGATTTGCGCCCCCTGAATGATGTGGTTGAGGCAGAGTTCCCCTTGGTTGCAGATCCTGCTACAATATTGTGTAACATCCCAACAAATGTTAAGTACTTCACAGTCATCGACTTGAAGAATACCTTCTTTTCCATCCCATTCCACCCAGATTCAAGATACTTGACCGCATTTACGTATCTCGGGACCAGATTCAAGCAAACTTGCCGGCCCCAGGGGTACAGTGAGTCACCCAGCATCTTTAACAGAGTGATCCAGATGGATCTGAGTAATGTACACATGCTAAGCACAGTGATCCAGTATGTTGATGATCTGTTGACATGCAGTGAGACAGAGGAAGAGTGTAGAGCATGATCAGTGCACCTTCTGACCATGCTAGCAGGCAAGGGATACAAGCTGTACAAAGCGAAGCTGCAGTATTTCCAAGAAGAGGTTGTATACATAGGCCAGATAATATCCATTGAGGGGCGCAGGATAACACCAGAAAGGGTGCAGGCAATACACTCCACCACACGCCCATGCACAGTAAAAGAGATGCAAATGTCCCTGCGGCTGTGCAACTATTGCAGAGCATGCATGTTCAAGTATTGCACATACACAAAGCCACTGTTGCAGGGCCTAAAAGAATCACAAAAAGAGAAGAGGGAACTAAAATGGACGGCAGACATTAATGAGAGCTTGATAGATCTAAAAGATGCATTGGATCATGTGCCAGTGCTGGCAACCCCAAACTACCGAGAGAAATTGTATCTGTTCTCACACTCAGATGGCTCAGTGATGATGGCGGTCCTCACACAAAAGAAGCCACAGGTAAACAAGCCAGTAGCATACTACAGTTTCACCTTAGATCCTGTAATGCAAGGGCACTTCCCCTGCAAACAAGCACTTGCGGCTGCAGTGTTTGCCATAGAAAAGGAAGCAGGAATCACAATGGGTGGCCCCATAGTACTGTACGTGGAGCAGGGCCTATTAGCTGTCCTCGAAAAACCTAAAAACAAACTAACTACACAAAGGGCATCAGGGTATGAGATAATACTGGCTAACCCAGCCATTGAAGTAGTGAGGTACTAAGTAGTAAACCCAGCTATCTTCATAGCTGAGCACTTAGAGGATGGGGATTACATACATGATTGCGCAGCACACATGGACAGAACGGATGGGAACCTACAGGTAAAAGAAGAGGAGATAGTGGGGGCAGAAATGGTTTACATTGACAGGTCGTCGAGTATAGACACAGAGACGGGAAGGAGACATGCTGGAGCAGTAGTGTGCACTATAAATGGGGATATATAATAGCATCCCAACTGCGATTATCCTCACACTATTCGGCACAAGCGTCAGAATTGGTGACAATGATCAGTGCATTACACATGATGATAGGACACACCGCCAACATCTTTTCCGATTCTGCCTGCGTTACCTCAACAATACATTCAGGATTAGCACTTTGGGAGAGGAGAGGGTTCAGAAGAATTGATGCGTCCCTGATGAAACATGTGATATTGCTTAAACAGTTAATCGAGCCCCGAAAGGTACCAGTAAAGGTGGCAATTATAAAATGTGCCACCCACAAAGGTAGACAAGACAGAATATCATTGGGGAACAAAATGGCAGACAGAGCAGTGAATGAAGCAGCCTATTGAATTTAAGGAAGTTTAAGAAGGTACCCATGTTAAAAAAAAGGTCCTCACTCATGGCGATAGAAAGAGAGGTGGGTAGAGAGGAAGAAAGAGAGGAGAACTTCAATTCAATACCCATCGTTCAAATTATCCCGCTGCACGGGGAGGTACCAAAAGAGGAAAAAGATCTGTGGACACAGCGTGGGTGTTCTTTGTCTCCCACCCTTCTGATCTGGAGCCAGAACACCACTGGGTCACCAGTAACGCCCAGGAAATTTGTAAGTGTGGCACTAGAACATCTGCACCACCCCACCCATGCATCCAAAGAGAGTATAGCAGCAGAAATAAATGGGGGTTGGTACAAGCCGAATTTGCACAAGAGAGTGGCAAAGTTTGTTGGGAACTGCGTAAAATGCAAATGTGTTTGTCTGGCCATACTCTGAAGTTGGTACAGGGAACAGTACCTCAGCTGGAAGGGCCCTTCCAACACTTGCATATCGAATATGTTGACATGCAAGAAAGATGTGCTTCTTATAGGTACATTGTAATAATTGTCTGTCCCTTCTCACATTGGCTCGAAGCCGGACCCCGTGCAAAGAACGATGCAAAAAGCACAGCAAAAATCTGGGTGAGGGAGGTGTTCCCAAGGTGGGGTATATCTGAAGAAATAAGGTTGGATAATGGGCAGCACTTTGCCAACAACCTTTTTGAGGAAATTGCTTGCTTCATGGGAATAAAACACAAACTTTGCACAGTGTATCCGGGGCAAGCAAACAGGATTTTAGAGAGGCTTAATGGCTTACTAATAGAACGTTTGGCAAAGCTAACCCCTACTCTATGTTGGAACTGGCTTTTTTGCCTTCCCCTTGTCCTTTTCACCCTACACAACTCACTCAGTGTGGATCACCGTTTGACTCTGCACAAAATTGTAATGGGTCAGAGGATGCATGCGCCTGCCCCTCCCACATGTTCAATTTCGGACGCTAACCCTAGCTCATAAATCCTTGGAGATGAAATGAAAGCATATATGACCAAAGTGACTAAAGCTCTCTGCTACATCTACCGCCAGATTCAGCCGACCTACATGCCAGTCAGAGAACACTGACCAACAGCAAAGTGCTCATCAGGGGGAGGACTTTCCAGAAGCACAGCCCCTTTATCCGGGTAACCAGATAATCATCTGCAAAAAGGTTCAAAAGTGGAAGGAGCTGAGATTATGCAGCCCCTACGACATGGTGTATGCAACACCAACGGCAGTAAAGTTCAAAGAGAGATGGGTATGGATCCATTTGTCCGGCATTCGCAAAGACAACAACAGCACAATGGAACCACAAAGAAATGCCTCATGGGAACTATGAGATAACTTGTACATTTGTACTGCAAATAGATGAGATCAAAGGCCCACCAATGGATGGGAAGATGGGGAAGAGGCTACTAGGGGAAATAGGGGAAAGACGATAAATTATGTAACTACAATGGCGATTGGAATATTGTGTGTTTTTGCTTTAAGTCTAATTCGTCTTTCCTTTTGGTTCCTGATACAAAGGGGTAGTATGAATACACCTGATCATGGCCAAAGGGAGACATGCGCTAAAAGGAGTGTATCCAAAATTGAAGAGTTATATATTGCAATTGGGGAAGGAGGCTTCCGAAAACACCTGGTATAGGGAGATGAAGAGAATGGGGCGAGGCCTGCTATGAGTGCTCTATTCTATTCCAGGGTCATGAAGCAGATGTAAAATGGATTGATGGGGGGGAAGAGGTTTTGCCAGCTACCCACAAGAGAATAGTGTGCAAGACCTTACCAGACCCCTCATGAAAATAAGAGGTCCAGTGTATCACAATGAAATGTGGGAAAGAAGGATGGTCCAATGTTGTGCAGAGGGATTGGCGGGATTTGAAGAAACGGTTGTGAAGAGAGTAAATGCAGAATGTGGGGGATATGGAATAACATCATACATGCCTTGACGTGGATAGATTAAAAACACCACCCCGTAAACATAAAACCACTCACACAGTATAATGTATGTTTCAAAGCAAATGGAACAGTGGCACTGGGGATGAACACCAGCTGTAAAATGGCTATGAGCATCGCAGCATTGGCGAGAGGGACCAGTGCAGTGATGGACATCTGGTGGGCCTATCGGACAAGAGCATATGCCCAGTTACCACCCGATTGGGGAGGAGTTTGTGCACTGATGACCCTGCATAGCCCTGCATTGGTGGTGCTTCATGAAGATTTGGCCAAAAAGGGAGGAATGACGCAACCAGGCCCAGTGAGACACAAGAGGAGCAACCCATGATAAGAAGGAGGAAGAGGGCCAGCAACAACATCTCAGCGGCATCGTCTCAAAGTTTGAATTCTCTCCCACCAGATTTCCAACTCTTCAGAAAGGTGTCTGTGTTTTTCATCTCCCTCCTCCTGCCTGGGGTGCAAACAACTACTAATGCAAAATGGATCCAGATAACCTACTACAAGTTAGTTCGATTGGCTAATGCAACCAAAAAGGGACTAAATGCACTCCGAGAGGATCTTTGGCCTTTGACTCTAATGACCGTCCAGAACCGTTTCATACTTGATCTTATGACGGCAATGGAAGGGGGCATGTACCACAAAATTGGCAGCACATGCTGCACCGCTATACCCATAAATGACGCAGCAAATGGAACGCTCAAAGAAGCTGTCGAGGAGATATGGACAATTCACGAAAAAATTATGAAGGAAACACAGGACATTACATCAAATACTTGGCTGGAAAAATAACTGCCCCCCTCCTCGTCATGATGCTTGTCGCTATGTGCACCCGCCTGGTGGGTCATTCGCTGGTGCACATGCCTGCAAAGGAACACTGGGTATATCATGACTGCTAATACAATTGAGTTCATTAATGTGTCAAGTGAGGGACCCTCAGGTGCAAGTGGAAATGAGGAGATAATTTTCACGGCACCCACACACGTTTTCGAAAAATGCAAAGCAATATGGGGTGAGTAGTCAGATTGATTAAAGGGGGAATGTATTAAAAGTGCTGTACCAGCGCCACATAGGGGGTCAGACCTATAGCCTGTGGGAGTGAGCAAGAGGGGATAGGAAGCCCTAAAACAGGGTGCAGGGAAAACATGGAACAACCAAAATGTAGTCATGACATGAGACGAGGCCACGTAGAGAATTACGGGAGTGGTGATGCCTTACTTATAATAGCAGCCCAAAGGGCCTACGTAAAATTAGCACATGGTGGTGATGATCTAGCCTAAATAGAACACATTAAATGGAGAAACCCCCATGCCTGGGAAGTCCTACTCCAAGCACATGATCAACCTTCCATTGGTCAGGGGGCCGGGGAACAGAACTCACCCAGCGCATCACTGGCAGACTGAGACAGCTGCACCCTCATTGGGTGATGTCAACAGAGGGCAGCAATCCAATCCAGTGGTCCGTTCACACGGCTACCAATGCCTATAGGCAGGTGGTTATGCGAAGGGAAACTGAGCGGAGTGGCGTTCCTGGAGGAAACAATTAAGCGGTACATTGTGTGTCCCTGGGAGGTGGCCAGCCTTCAGAGTATCCACTACAAGCACTGCAAAGGCCAATATTCGGACGGTACCATGTGACAGTCTCCCTTCCACAAGAAGCAGGGAGTCTCATGTTTCTTTCACAATGATGCTGACCAATGGCAAAATAATAAAGCCCCAGTAGTCAGCACTAATGTTATATAACTAATTACAAACTGTTCTGGGGAGGGGTGAGAATCGCTGTGACACCACATGGGAGTGATGTCTTGGGATATTATTGATCTGTTTGCTCCAATCACCTTTCAATAACATACGCACAGCACTAAGGAAATGACATGACACAGCCAATGACTGTCCTGGGAAAGTTGGAAAAGATGTACATTCTAACTGTAACAGTTTCAAATGCTTGGACTATTGTACTCGCCCTATAAAACTAATGTTCGCTGTGCACACTCTTTTATGCTCTCATCAACCAATGCCTGTCCACTGTTCTGTTTGATTTGTTCTTTTTTCCCGGCTGTAATAAACTGTGTTACTTCTTGCCCGGTGTGTGCTCTTTTTACTGCGATTTTCTTTTTTATTTAGTATGATCAGAGGACCCCTACATACACCTGAATACTATTTGATTAGAGGAATAGATGTGTATTTACAATCATTTTAAAAAAAATGTTTCTCATTTGAGCATACAAAGGCACCAACTTCAATGTCATTCTAGATCCAAAGCCACAAGATCTCAACCTATCAATAATAGGATTGATTGATTGATTGATTGATTGATATTTTATTTCTATTGAGCTCGTACACAAGTGTTTCAGAGTGCGACAAGGCAAGGGAGGGGAACAGGGGAGAACAAAACAGCGATCTTACTAGGCCCAGTGACATTGAGAACGCGCAAGTGCATGGGAGCGGGGAGGGGAAAAGTGCATGGAAGGGGGAGAGGTGGAAAGTGCGAATCCGAGGAGAAACAGATAAATAACAATAAATAAATAATAAAGGCATAAAGGATAACATAGATAGGTTAGCTTGGTGACAGGGTTTAAATTGGCAGCCTCTATTTGTCACTTAAATTTGGCTTTGTGACCCGAGGTTGCCAAAATGTTTGACTTTGAGATGGGTAATATAATTCACCTACAAGTATTGATTTAAGCAATTGAGAACACATTGTAACCCAATCTCAGTCACATCAAGTAACATGGTGTTGTCAGCAAAAGGTAAAAGTTGAATATGGGTGTGGCCAATTCTGGCTGGGGACAAATTACAGTTTCAAGGTCATCAATGAGGTCAGATGTGTACAGATTAAACAGGCAAAGGGCAAGGACACAGCCTGGTCATATACCTACAAAGGTTGGTGTTCTGGTGCCCAAATGCGCCGCATTGTCCAGCCTAATTTGCACTATCGTGTTCATATGTAATAACATTAATAATTTCAACAGCCCATCTGGGATGTCCCATTTAGAGAGTTTGACCACAACCTAGAATAGTGCACCCCATCAAAAGCACATGTAAGGTCGACACAGGCTAAAAATGTGATGGCTTATTCCTCAACCAAGCTTGTTCTTGTAACAGGTGCAGAGTCGCACTGGGGCATAAAATTGTCTCGGGCATCAATGAAAAAGTGGCCTACAGTTGCAAATGGCAATTTGTTCCTTTTGTGACAGGCCTTTTGAATAATACCAAAGGGGATTTGTTTTGATAAATTGTGATGCAAATTGTGCATTTTAAAGAATAGTTATTCAGCAACGCTGGTCAAAACTACCAGCTGCATAGTGAAGTAACTCTACAAACTGACTCACATTGGCCCAAAAAGTGTCCCACTTTGGCCCAAAAACCTGGACCCACGCTAGCATTTTTGGTTCGGGCATTGCCCTTTTGCCCTATAGGCCAGTATGATCCTGAACAGGCCTTTAACCCAGCCCTACAAAGAGGTTCCTCTATTCTTTCGAAAACCTGTTTGCAGCCTAGATGGAGGCCCTATATTTACAGACCAACTTTGGAAGTCGTCTCACAATAATGATGTAAAATTCTTGAAACATTCGTTCAAAAGTGCAATACGACAATAGTTTGCTGGCCCATAATGGTTGCCTTTTTATATATTGGTACAATAAAACAAGCTCGCCAAGAGGTCACAAGTAGTCCATAAAGGACATTATTGGTAAACAATGTGTAAAGGACAGTTGACGACAGGATGGGATCACCCTTTAAAACTAGGTTTTTAAGCCCATTGTTAAGTGACTTCAATTCAGCAATCCCACTAAGTCAGTGCCTCGTCTGGGATGCGCAAGGGAAGCCCTTATTTATATATTTTTATGACAAGTTATAATCTGGATGATAAACCCTTATATAACACCCCTCTCTTTGAATCCCCCTGACCTCACTGAGCCAAGAAGTAGGTCTGTTTTGCGAATTAAAGATTTATTGAGAAAGTAAACAATATATATATATATATATATATATATATATATATATATATATATATATCACACTTTTATGAATAAATTAATATTTGATAGCACACTTAGGTGATCAACAATGGATGATGTTACACTAGCACACTTATTTAATTACTGAGGAGTTAGTATAGGGAGGATAAGGTAGCTGAGAATGCTTTTATGGTTTCAAGGAAAAACAATGATGGAAAAGAATGCAGTACAGAAATAAACTGATATGGTTTCAACCAGAGATAGTACAATCACTTTTACCCTTGTGGCAATTCACTCCCCCCCCTATGCAATATAAGGAGATGGACGTAAAGCACACAGTTTTCAGGCATACAATCAAAATACAATACAAATTTCAGTTCCCCCCTAGCAAGCTTAGAGAAACAGGGATGGTTTTAAACACAGGCAAAAGTACTTTTAAATGTGGTATGCAAAGAAGGGAAGGCAGTGATCAAGAAAAAAGAAATATGGGAACTTGTTGCCCAAAGAGTCAGCACGGTAGGCAACACCCCCCGCACAAGAAAGGATGTTCGGAAGAGATGGGATGACCTGCGCCTACGAGTCAGGAACATCCTGTCAGCAAACAGGAGCCAGGCCATGGCTACTGGTGGAGGACCAAGCTCACCAATAAAGCTAAGCCGGTGGGAGGAGATCTGTGCCAGCACGATTCGCATAGAGGCCTTCGAAGGTGTGGGCGATATGGAGCGTGGCGTCACCTCATCGGCAGAAGGAGGTGAGTGTCCTAAGAAAACATTGTAACGCAAAGTATGATGATAGTCCACCAATTTGTCTGTCTAAAGAGGCAAGGCATGGCCCAATACATACACATTCCCCGCCAAGATGTTGTCCGCAGCACAGACACATGCACATGCACATGCATGCAGCATGGCAATGCCATACCTGACACACACCACACAAATATGAAAATGGCATAAGTCACACTGCATGCAGGCCACAACACAAATGCATGTCACATAGCATACGCCCGCCCCAACATGAGTGACCCAGACGGATGCCTGCATGATCCACCCATATAGCAAGCGGTTCTACGTTATTTAATCGCAGGACTTTTCATCGCAGGGTTTTTTTACCGTGAATTTTTTTTAAGCCCTTATTTATATATTTTTATAACAAGTTATAATCTGGATGATAAACCCTTATATAACACCCCTCTCTTTGAATCCCCCTGACCTCACTGAGCCAAGAAGTAGGTCTGTTTTGCGAATTAAAGATTTATTGAGAAAGTAAACAATATATATATATATATATATCACACTTTTATGAATAAATTAATATTTGATAGCACACTTAGGTGATCAACAATGGATGATGTTACACTAGCACACTTATTTAATTACTGAGGAGTTAGTATAGGGAGGATAAGGTAGCTGAGAATGCTTTTATGGTTTCAAGGAAAAACAATGATGGAAAAGAATGCAGTACAGAAATAAACTGATATGGTTTCAACCAGAGATAGTACAATCACTTTTACCCTTGTGGCAATTCACTCCCCCCCCCTATGCAATATAAGGAGATGGACGTAAAGCACACAGTTTTCAGGCATACAATCAAAATACAATACAAATTTCAGTTCCCCCCTAGCAAGCTTAGAGAAACAGGGATGGTTTTAAACACAGGCAAAAGTACTTTTAAATGTGGTATGCAAAGAAGGGAAAAATATGCTAAAAATGATTTTAATTCCCTGTAGGAGGTCCAGAGTAGGTGATAGCTATTAAGATTAGTTCAAGTCACACTGGCAATGATTCAGGAATGATTATCAGAGGGAAAATCGATTTCAGCAATTGAGAGCAAAAGACATTTTCACAGAAAACGAAATTGAATGAAATGACAATTCGCAGCAACTTAGTTGCGTGCGTCGAGCGCGATTACAGAAAAACTATAAGGAAGTCGGTGTAGAGCTTGTTGGAAAGATTCGATTCTTAGCTTTAAAATGAAAGTTAAATCTCGTTCCTAGCTCAAAAGATACGGACGATTTTGTGGAGATAGATTTTCAGAAGTAAAATTAAAGTTTCAGAATGACAAATGCGCTATGGAAGGTTTTGGATCAACAGGATGTAGACACAATTCTATGATGCAGTTCTAGATAGGGGGAAATGGTTTGAATTAGCTTATTTTAAACTAAGAGATTGGTTTTGCAGAGTTCTGGCTGAGTACTCACACTATAAATTTGAAATAGGCCGTCAGGGTCTGGTCAGGTTTGGACTGGACTCCTGGCGGGTGGTTCTGAAGTCACAGCTCTCTGGGTCAGATCTGCTCTGCTGGTCTGGCACTTGGCACTGCACGGCAGTCTGGATCTCTGGTTTTGCTGGTCTGGATCAAGTGCATTCTGGATACAGCACTGCTTTCTGGGTACTGGCACAGGGTTCTAGCCAGAATCAAACAGCTCAGCCCGGCTGTTTGAATAATTTGCAAAAGATTTTGAGGCCTGATGAAAAAGGATTCAGCTGGTGGTTCAGGCCTCTCTGCTACAAGTTCTGAAGTCTGGATTCTAATTTCTGGAGATGGTCCTTCTGGATATTGTCTGGTCCGGCAAAGCGCTTTGCAAGAAAGGGGAAAGTGAAGTCTCTACCTGGGTTTCAGTGTTCCTTTTATGTCTTTTGAAAATGGGTGTGTGCGTGGGCATAACTAAGTCTTCCCCTCACAACTTAGCATTGGCCAAGCTCTCCTCTCTCCCTTGATTGGGGGAAGGAATGGAGTGTCATCAGGCATCAATTTTATGGCATACAGAAAGAACACTCCCCTTGTCAATTTGCACACAAATCTATTTTTGATCCAAATACATATTTATCTATGTACCATTTTTCTAATATTATATGTCCAGTTAACATATTTTCTGTAGCATCAAACCATCCGATCCCTGCCTTTGTAAGATGTCGTGTCCACTTATGACAGAATTCTGCCCTTTTCATCAAGAACACAACCTCTAAACGTTTCCAGAATTTACACAAACATGCACAAGGAATATGGGCATCAGATGATAAAGTGTCAGATTTTTAACATACAGACATTCCGAGTAATACCTTATTTTCCGCTACTACCCCCAGAACATACCACAGAGTCCTAACACCTCTTAAAATCTACACAGAAAAATCACAAGAATAATGATATTAATTATATAATTTTGACAAGTCCGTACTATGAATTATCCATCTTTTTAAAATTATGCTCTGGCCCAGAGGGGTGTGTTTTCCCAAAACACATGGTGGAATTTCTGGTTTGTCCACTTCCTCCAACTCAGGTTGCTCACAGAGGCACTGCTCCTCCCAGTTTCTTCCAAGAGGAAGCCATTTACGACCCCCCCTAATTTAACATTTGCCTGAGCCAAGGAAAGCTTATTGTTCTGTTTCCCTGCTCCTAGGTGCTCCTCCCCTGATTCAATCAGAGAGGTGTAATCTCCTTTTGGTGGGAACAGCAGAAAGCAGACAGGCCTGTGAATGCAGTTGCTGGGCAAGTTTCAACTCCTGTCGGGGGTAGTTGCCAGGCAGAATTCAATCTCTTCAAGCCAGGCTTCAGCTAAATGTCACTTTTGTTCCAGTTTTCTTCATTCAAATCAAACTTACAATTTTTACACATGCAGCTAGAACGCTAATTCTAAGTTCAAAACTATGACATTTAAACAGTTGCAACCTATGTGCCACTCAAAAAGTAGCTCACTCATTTATTTTAAACATTTCGATTTTAGTGGTTTTAAGTCCAATTTCACTTAAACTGCTGACATCCACCGCTCAGCCAGTTGTGTTATGAACATTATTTTAGGCTCTTCATCTTTCCAGATTTTGTATGCACACAAGACGACATTCTGCCAAATGTCTGCTGGTGTTCAGTGAGATTTTTGAATATCTTGCAATGTTTAAAAGAGACATTTTTAGCTTGCATTTCAGAGAAACAAAGGTGATTTAAAAGTGTTTTTTGAGCTAACAGGCACTGCTGTTTTTCCTTTGGGACCACGTTTCACTCATGGCGCTTTTCGTCCATCACGCTCGCAACGGTGGGTGGCAGGTTAGGCAACCATTTTGGTGTGTGCAAAAACTGCACGGTTTTCCTTGATTCTGGCGCAATGTGGGCTTTTCAGCCATCTTGGATTTTCTAAGCCCACAGCACCAAATGTTGTAGCCGAATAATTCAAACGTGGGACAAGACACCCAACAAGCCCCCCCACCCGACTGCACTTTGATTTCGAGTCAAGGGGGAATTGGGTGCAAAAGATGTTTTGATCCACGCGCTGGGATGTCCGCATCATCTTCTTCTGATTCCGTAGATGGAAAAGTTCAGCATCTTTTCCTCCATCGGGGTGGATCGATCGGTTCTCCTCGCCGGTCCTGATGGGAGTATTGGGCGGTACCCGGGCCCCTCGGATCTTTGCTCCCGGTCACTGGGTCATCCTCCTTGGTCAGTCTCCATGGTTTATCTCTCCTAGAATGACAAAGCAAAGCAACAATACCTATTTGTAGACATTTCTCCCCCACCATCGATATAGTGACGCAGCATATACATTTTATAAATCAAGAGACATTTGCATTCTCATTTAAAAAAACAAGATATAATCAGGAGACATTTGCATTCAAGAATCATAATATTTTAGAGACTATATGTGGGATATTTTAGGGTTGGAACTGAATTAATCTGGAGCGCCCCCTCCGGTATTGCAGAGGACTCCTCCAGTTGCTGCAGAGTGTGCCTGGGATGGCAACACTTTAGCTGATTAATATGGACCCACTTGTCTTCCCCTTCCGCCAAACTGCCTTTGGGGACGCGGATCTTGTAAGCGACTGGGGAGATATTGTGTACAATTTCAAAAGGTCCCTTTCATGTAGGCAAAAATATTCGCTGTTTGGCCTGGTTCCATTGGAAATGTTATAGATAGACCCGGTCTCCCACAATGTATTCTTTCCTGGTAGTTTTCAAATTGTAATGGGTCTTCATGCTATCAGCTGATCTTTCTAGATTTGGTAGGGACCACCCACTGATCTTGGCCAGCTTGTGATTTCCTTACCAACAAACCGTCTTGGATTCAGAACATTTTTGGACATTTCATCAACATTCTAAGGTCCTCTTTCCCAATGTAATCGGTATCCGTCAGGGGAAAGTTCTCAGGGTCCTCAATGTGTTTGTAAAACTTACCAAATATTGGATCCCCCTTCTGAGCCGTAATCAAATCAGCATCTGGGGTCTCCTTACTCCATTGTGCAGTTGAAAGATCATTGTGAGCATTTGTCTGGGACCTAGTGATAGCAGTGACCTGGATCTCCCCCAACAGGGAATCAATCTCTATTAGATTCCCTTGGATGGCCCCGGTTTTGGCCAGCTGATCAGCTAAGTCATTTCCAGTTTTGTCTGGTCCCTCTACTTTGGAATGACCCTTGATCTTTTCGAGTAGATGGTCATCCCGTTCGAGGTGACCAGATCATCAATGTTTTGAATACTTCCCATGTTTCAAGGGTTTGTTATTAGCACATAACATGCCTCTGGTTTTCCAATTAACCAGGTGCTCCACTAACCCGTTCTGTACATAATCTGAATCTGTGATTATGACCAGTTCGTGGAGTTTATGTTGAACAGCAGTGAGGATGGCTTGATACACAGCCATCAATTCTGCCACCTGACTACTTTGGGGACCAATTTTGTACCCAGCAGAGGGTTCTGGGGACTCATTCACCCATGC
This sequence comes from Ambystoma mexicanum, assembly GCF_040938575.1. Lineage (NCBI taxonomy): Eukaryota > Metazoa > Chordata > Amphibia > Caudata > Ambystomatidae > Ambystoma > Ambystoma mexicanum. Next base: position 178,926,951 of record NC_090930.1, on the reverse strand, counting down.
ATTCCCTACGCTGGCCACAAGTTCTTTTGACCCATTGTTGTCAACATGATAAGAGCATCCATCCACATAGACAGTGGGCATTCCCTCACACTTGTCTTTTTCAAAGACTTTGTGTGGGGAAATAAGGTATGCCTCCATGTTGTCCTTGATTTTTAGACTTTCGTCTTCGAGACAGTTTTCTCTGGCACAATCATGCAAGTCAGCCAGACCTTGCGCGAGGGCACTCTTGTTTTGGCCATATCTGACCTCCACAAGAAAGCCTCCACAGATGAACTTTTGATAAGGACATCATCTACATAAGCCAGATTACCCCTTGCACCCAGGTCGGGCATGGCCTTATGTAGGAAAATGTTGAATTCATTGCCGGAGTTGAGGTATCCGAAGGGAGTCCGGGTCCATGTGTACTGCTGGACCCCAAAGGTAAAAGCCAGTTTGTATTGGTCCTCCCTACTGACAGGCACGGTCCAGTATCCATTGCTCAGGTCTATTGCAGTGAATACCTGTGACCCCATGGATCTGGGCCAGCCCTTGGTCAATGTAGGGAAGAGGCCATCGGGAAGTAAACCCGTTTATTTAGCTCCCTAATGTCGGCACAGAGTCTCCACTGGCCGTTTGGCTTCAATATTCCCAGCACCGGATTATTGAAGGTGCTGTGTACTGGACGGATTATTCCCCGGGACTCAAGGTTCTTAATTATTTCAGTAAGGGACTCCATTGATGTGAGAGGCAAGCGATATTGCTTCACAAACACTGGAGTCATGCCAGGGTCCGTGGGAATTGTTGTGTGGATGTCGGTGCAACCACAGTCATATGAGTCTACCGCAAAGAGATCTTAGAAATCCAAGAAAACTTGTTTCAACTTTTGCTTCTGTTCCAGAGTCACACAGGCATCAGCTAGGTTGACTCTCTCTTCCACCATCTGCCTGAAGCCTGGAAAGACTTCTGGTTTTGCTATCTCAGCGGCCTCCTCCAGCTGGGTGGAGAAGTCCCTGGTCAGAGTGCTGATTTGGACTGGTGGCTTCAGGTGGGAAAGGCAGCCCTCATGGACCTGGAAAATCACCTCATCCCTCCTGAAGTCACAAGTCACATCTTCCTTACCATAAGGGCAGGACGTGTAAACCAGGAAGTTCCCCCCATGCTGGGTAAAGATCCTGTCTGGTGTTGTATTGTCATCACTGTCACTGTCAAAACAGTCCTTGGGGATTGGTCCTAACAGTTAATTTCCTAAATCAATGGAGAAATGTCGGTCATCAACTGCCATTCCAATAATGGTGCCTGAGGCTAGAGTGATACTCTTTAAGTCGCTGTTATCCACCTCTATTGGAATGGTGTCATGTTCTATGTTGACTAATGTTGTTGGGTTTAATCCCAACCCTTGCGGTTGGAGAGAAGCATTTAGATGAATATAAGCATCAGGGTTTTTCAATTTTTGTCCTCTTTTAACTTTCACTTCCAGGGAGAATTGTCAGGTCCTTTCTGGGATGGTGACTTCCTCTTTAACCTGAATTTCAACTGCATAAGGTAGCAATTAAGCTAACCTAAATGCTTTTTCTGGATCATCAAAGCCCATGGGATTATCCGCTAATCGGGACCAAGCTTTGAAGTTTATTAGGTCCAAACTAATGGCAAAGCGATTGAGAATGTCACTGCCTAAGTAAAAGGCGGCAGTGACATCTCGCACGACCCAACAATTATGGACTATGCTCTTGTTGCCAATGGAGATTTTGAGCATACACCTGCTTGGCAGGAGATGTTTGTAATTGGGTGTTTCCAGATCCATTTCCCATTTGTCTATCAGTTTGAATGTGGGAATGGCTGGGTCTTTTGATAGTTGGCGGAACATGGCTTTGCTGATGAAGCTCTTACCGTTGTTCACACACACTCGGGCGAGAACAGAGTCTTTCCCTTCATTTAACTGAATGGGGATGAACAACTGCTCTCCAATTTGCTTAATATCAGCCAGGCTCTGAGCTGATTTCACATCTTTCTGGACTATCGGAGTGGGAGTGTCTGATTGTGGATTAGTAAAGAATTTCAGAGTGTTTCCTTCCAGTGTGGAATATCACCTTAAACTGGAAGGAATTTTGATTTTCAGAAATAGAGAGGAGCCCCCATCACCAGTCTGTTGTCCTACTGCTATTACTGTCACGTCTTGAATTTGGTTGTTCTGGAAGTGATATTCTATTTGGTCAGATTTTTGTTGAACCATGTGGCAGGTGCCGTTTAAACTAACATGGTTGACACTCTGCTTTAATTTTATTGGTCGGCTAGTCTGGGTCCAGAGGACCTTGTTTACGCAATCTATTAGGGGTGACAACCTTCTCTGGAGGTCATTCCCTAGTAAACAAGGGGTGCCCTCTGGAGTCACTACTATGACCGGGTGTTTCACCTTGTGTCACGCAATTTTGATGTCCAAATCTGCAGTCCCTTCGACTGGAATTTCCTTCCCGTCAAAGTTCTGAAGTTGTCCAGGAAGAGAGGTGAGAGGAATTCGGTAATTCTCCCCCCTTCCTGCATTTAGTTCATCAAAGGACCTTTTGGACAGAAGGGTAGCTTGGGATCCCGTGTCCACCAGTGCCAAAATTGTACCCTGCCCCTGTACTTGTACCGGGGCATAGTATCTTCCCTCCTTCTCCTCAGGGGGACACATATAATGCACATTTTTGGACAACTGGTGGGCTAATTTTCTGGTTTTGGACATTGAGAGAGAAGAGATCTGGGCAGAGTTTGGCAGGGAGTTTTGGGAATCTGAAAGAAACATTTGGCAATCGGATATTGATGCGGATTTGGGTTCCCCTGGTTCTGGGCCGCACCCCCCCTTTTTGGAGGCAGTGCCAGGATGGGTTTGAACCAGGGGTTTTCGGTATTGTTGGTTCTGGGATAGAATGATGGGCGGCAACAGCTCACTCCCCATATCTACCCAGTCTATGGATGCGGTTTTGGGTTCCCCTGGTTCCGGTTCTGGGCTGCCCCCCCCCCTTTTTGGAGGCCATCACCAGGATGGGTTTGAACCAGGGGTTTTCGGTATTGTTGGTTCTGGGATAGAATGATTGGCGGCGACAGCTCAATCCCCACATCTACCCAGTCTGGATTGGAATCCCTTGGGACCCATTTTTCCTTGGGAGGAGTTCCCCCATCTCTGAAGGAGAAGATCCTTTTCCCAGGATCCTCTGAGGATCCCTCTCCCTCAAATTGGAAGACATGTACCTCCTCCACAAAATGGGTCTGTTTGGGTCCTTTGTTTCTCCTACCTCCTCTCTGCTCCTTGGGTGGCAGACTTTCAGGGGTAGGAGATTTTGTTTCAGGTTCCTGGGTTTCCAGGCGCTGTTCACAAGTGGGGAAGGAAGCTTCCTCCAAGGCTTTACACCCCCCCTTCACCTTGTGCCTCCTCCCTTGGAACCGGTGGGTTATCGGGGTGCTGCCCCTGTCATTGTTCTGGAGCACCAGGCCCAGAGTTTGGTGCATTCTGTGCCGGCATGCCAATCTGAGGGTTCTGCTGAGCCCTTAGCAGGCGACCCAGCTCCTGTGCCATATTTTGGGCCTGGCGCTCAAGTTGGGAAACCCGCACAGGTTGATACGGGGTTCTGTTTTTTCCCCTAGGCTGATCCCGGGAAGGGTAGCTATCCCTTCTCTGGTAGTACCCTGGGTTAGGAAGATTTGGGTACCCCTCCACCCTTGGCCTCCCCTCTCCCGGATTAGGTTCAGGGAAGTGGGGAAAGAAGGATGGATGATTTTGGGGCTTGAAATTGGGTGGATACCTGGGAAAAAAGTTCTGCCCAGGGTTTGGTGAATTTCTGCCCTCCTGGGGGAAGTTAGGAGGGAGGTTCCCTGGGTTGGGTGCCTGGTTGGATCCCCCCCCCCTTGGGATGGAGGAGTCCACACATAACCCAGGGTGGGTCGGTTTCCCTTGTAGCGGGGACTTACATAATCAGGGGAGTGAGGGACCCCATTTGTGGGACTACCTCCTTGACTCCTTGTCTGTGACTAGCCCGAGGGCCTTCTGGGCTGAGAATTATTCAGTGCAGGCAGGTTTTTAGGCACCCCCATCTCCAAATCTAAAATGGGGGCAACCTTTACCTCTGCCACCTTGGCAGCAGCGGGGGTGCTGGTCGGTTTGGGACTTTTCTGGGCGTTGTTTTTATTTGCTATGGGCTTCTGCACCTCATAGATCGGGGTGGCCTGTTCAATGACCCAGTCTAGTGATCTTTTCTCATGAAAATCTCTCACTAGCTGGGTCATTATGTATTTGGGTAAGGCATGGAAAAACATATTTAAAAACTCTTTGCTGTCCGTGTGCACCCTTTTGGTAGTCTGCGCAAAGGCACGCTTCAATTCCTGCCCAAATTCTTGTGGGGCCTGATCCTCACCACATTGCAAATTGTAGGCTGCCTTGCGAGCCTCTTGGGGATTTCTGTGAACAGAAAAATGTTTCAAGATGGCCGCCCTATATGTGGACCATCTTGAATGGTTTTGGTCCTCCAGCCCCGCAAAGAAACTGGAGTATTCTGGGGAGAATGTCCATTTGACATACTGAATGCAGCTACTGCTATCCTTCAAATGGAAAGTATCCATCATTTGCTCGTAAAGCTCCAAGTGTTCCCAAACAGAATACTTGGCGTTCTTGTGATAAGTGGTGATGACACTCCTTATTGCCTTAATCTGTTTTAAGGGGTCCTTAAGCAAGCCCCTTTTTTGCCTTATTGGCCTTTTTGGTTCGGGTAACCCTGGTCCATACACCCTCTGACTCAAAAGCAATGCTCCCAGAGGTGCCCGTCTGATCTTCCAGGTTTTCCCGGATTCTGCGAGCCTGGGAATGGCTGGCAGAATGTGGGGATCTAGTCTCCTGTGTCCTGGCCCGCTCAGAGGAGTCTTCAGATCCCTCCTTGCTGCCAGGATTTGATGTGTACCCCCCCACTGACCTAACTGGGCAGAGGTTTTTAGGATGCCCTTAGTGGGCCTACTCTCCTGGGGTTCCCCACTAAGTTGCACTTTGCTTGGGTGCCAATACCCGGATGCCTGCCCATCTATTCCTGGGAGGTACTGGCCTATGAACCCCATACCTTTGGCTGGATAGTAATCTGCCATCCCTGTGGCCCTGGGCTCATGTGTACCATGGGGCATGGGGGTGGCAGAGTCCCAGGACTGGGAGAGATGAAGGCCTCTGGTACTAGGGCTCCTGAGGTTATGCTCAGGTGTTTCCCTTTCCCAGCGAACTTTATCTCTGTCAGCCCCTGCTCCCTGTTGCAATGCAAGAGCCTGTGCTTTCAATTCCTCAGTTAAGGCCTTACTAGACTCGATCAGTCTCTCCTGCATGGCTACCTGTTGCTGGAGCCTATCATTGTGCTGACAGAGAGCCTCATTCTCTCTCTGTGCCTCCTGGTTGGTCCTGGAATACTGGGCCAGTCTTTGCTGCAGAAGGGTTACCTCCTGAGTCCCATCCCTACTGGCCTGTTCCTTTCTTGCCAGAGCATCTTCTACCCTCCTGGTGTGCTCTAGCAAGTCGTGATGCTCTTTTTGGAGGTCACCCAGCCCCTGGAGGACCAGGTGATTTTCTTCAATTTTTTCTTTTAATTGGCAGACTTCCTGGCCTAAGGTGTCCCTTTCCTGACTAAGAGCCTGCATCTGTGCCGCCAGGTCGTCCCTCTGCCTTTGGAAGGCAACAGCTTTCTGTCGCTCTTCCACAAATTCTGTCTAGGTATCCAGGTCTTTCAGAATCAGGTTATTGCTCTCCTCTTTTTCTCTATCCAATTGGCTTTGCAGGGTGGCTACCTGCTTTGTGCATGCCCTGTTGAAATCTATCTGTTGCTCCAGCTTTTTCTGGCTCTGCAGTAGGGAGTCCAAACCTTCTTGGTACTCCTTCTGCAAGGCCAGAAATCTGGTATCCTGGTCAGACTTTTCCTGTTGCAGGATACCCATATCCTCTTTTATTTTAATGATATACTGCCTACTATCATTTTCTGACTCCTGGCTCCTCTGCAGACTCTGCTCGGAAGAGACCATGTCAGATTGGGCCTTCTCTAATGCCATCTGTTGCCTATTTGCCAGATCTTGGCCTTCAGCACATTTGTCCTCTATGGCTCCCATATATAAATATAAATATGCCGCTACCCTAGCAATCTTGTTGTGCTCATCCTTGGCCTTAGGGGCCATATATAGTTCACTCAGGGGCACATGTAATGGACCCTGATCTCTCCGTATGTCTGAACCTGTTGCAGTGATCTGGGGTGCGATTGCCTGCAACCACGCCGCCTGGTCATGTTCAGACCATTCACCTCTCACAAATAGTTTACGGAAGAGGTGCTCTCTAGCTATCTTGATGTCTACCAGTGTCGTCATTCTGGAAATTGATTTCCTTCCTGACTTACAGAAGTTGGTATTTTATTTTGCAAAACAGACCGTTTCCTTAGAGCGTTCCTTTGAGGGGTGTTTTTACAGCATAACACAGTGTGGTGATCCAACAGGATTTATGTATCCTATCAGTTAGCACACTGTATCAAGCTGCACAAGTGATAGACGTAATCCAGAATCCCCGGCTCGAGCCCCCAATCTGTTAAGTGACTTCAATTCAGCAATCCCACTAAATCAGTGCCTCATTTGGGATGCGCAAGGAAAGCCCTTATTTATATATTTTTATGACAAATTATAATCTGGATGATAAATCCTTAAATAACGCCCCTCTCTTTGAATGCCCCTGACATCACTGAGCCAAGAAGTAGGTCTGTTTTGCGAATTAAAGATTTATTGAGAAAGTAAACAATATATATATATCACACTTTTATGAATAAATTAATATTTGATAACACACTTAGGCATATGACAGTGATCAACAATGGATGATGTTACACTAGCACACTGATTTAATTACTGAGGAGTTAGTATAGGGAGGATAAGGTAGCTGAGAATGCTTTTATGGTTTCAAGGAAAAACAATGATGGAAAAGAATGCAGTAGAGAAATAAACTGATATGGTTTCAACCAGAGATAGTACAATCACTTTTCCCCTTGTGGCAATTCACTCCCCCCTTATGCAATATAAGGAGATGGACGTAAAGCACACAGTTTTCAGGCATACAATCACAAAACCATACAAATTTCAGTTCCCCTATATCAAGCTTAGAGAAACAGGGATGGATTTAAACACAGGCAAAAGTACTTTTAAATGTGGGATGCAAAGAAGGGAAAAATATGCTAAAAATTATTTTAATTCCCTGTAGGAGGTTCAGGGATTAGTTCAAGTCACACTGGCAATGATTCAGGAATGATTATCAGAGGGAAAACAGATTTCAGCAGTTGCGAGCAAAAGACAGCTATTTTGACAGAAAACAAAATTGAGCGAAATGACAATTCGCGGCAATTTAGTCACGTGCGTCGAGCGTGATTACGGAAAAACTATAAGGAATAGAAAGGCGTCTGGCTTGATGGAAGGCTTAGATTCTTAGCTATAAAATGAAAGTTAAATCTCGTTCCTAGCACACGTGGTTCAAAAGATACGGACGATTTCGTGGAGATAGATTTTCAGAAGTAAAATTTTAGAATGACAGATGCGCTGTGGAAGGTTTTGGATCAACAGGATGGACACACAATTCTATGATGCAGTTCTAGATAGGTGGAAATGGTTTGAATTAGATTATTTTAAACTAAGAGATTGGTTTTGCACAGTTCTGGCTGAGTACTCACACTATAAATTTGAAATAGGCCGTCAGGGTCTGGTCAGGTTTGGACTGGACTCCTGGCGGGTGGTTCTGAAGTCACAGCTCTCTGGGTCAGCTCTGCTCTGCTGGTCTGGTCTGGCACTCGGCACTGCACGGCGGTCTGGATCTCTGTTCTGCTGGTCTGGATCAAGTGGATTCTGGATACAGCACTTCTTTCTGGGTATTGGCACAGGGTTCTAGCCAGAATCAAACAGCTCAGCTCGGCTGTTTGAATAATTTGCAAAAGATTTTGAGGTCTGCTGAAAAAGGATTCAGCTGGTGGTTCAGGCCTCTATGCTACAAGTTCTGAAGTCTGGATTCTAAGTTCTGGAGATGGTCCTTCTGGATATTGTCTGGTCCGGCAAAGCGCTTCGCGAGAAAGGGGAAAGTGAAGTCTCTGCCTGGGTTTCAGTGTTCCTTTTATGTCTTTTGAAAATGGGTGTGTGCATGGGAATAACTAAGCCTTCCCCTCACATCTTATCATTGGCCAAGCTCTCCTGTCTCCCTTGATTGGGGGAAGGAATGGAGTGTCATCAGGCATCAATTCTATTGCATACAGAAAGAACACTCCCCTTGTCAATTTGCTCACAAATCCATTTTTGATCCATATACATATTTATCTATGTACCATTTTTCTAATATTATATGCCCAGTCAACATATTTTCTGTAGCACCAAACCATCCGATCCCTGTCTTTGTAAGATGTCGTGTCCACTTATGACAGAATTCTGCCCTTTTCATCAAGAACACAACCTCTAAACTTTACCAGAATTTACACAAACATGCACAAGGAATATGGGCATCAGATGATAAAGTGTCAGATTTTTAACATACAGACATTCGGAGTAATACCTTATTTTCCGCTACTACCCCCCAGAACATACCACAGAGTCCTAACATCTCTTAAAATGTGCACAGAAAAATCACAAGAATAATGATATTAATTATATAATTTTGACAAGTCCGTACTATGAATTATCCATCTTTTTAAAATTATGCTCTAGCCCAGAGGGGTGTGGTTTCCCAAAGCACATGGTAGAATTTCTGGTTTTTCCACTTCCTCCAACGCAGGTTGCTCACAGAGGCACTGCTCCTCCAGTTTCTTCCAAGAGGAAGCCATTTACGACCACCCCCTAATTTAACATTTGCCTGAGCCAAGGAAAGCTCATTGTTCTGTTTCCCTGCTCCCAGGTGTTCCTCCCCTGTTTCAATCAGAGAGGTGTAATCTCCTTTTGGTGGGAACAGCAGAAGGCAGCCGGGCCTGTGAATGTAGTTGCTGGGCAAGTTTCAACTCCTGTCGGGGGTACTTGCCAGGCGGAATTCAATCTCTTCAAGCCAGGCTTCAGCTAAATGTCACTTTTGTTCCAGTTTTCTTCATTCAAATCAAACTTACAATTTTTACACATGCAGCTAGAACGCTAATTCTAAGTTCAAAGCTATGACATTTAAACAGTTGCAATGTATGTAGGTCAAAAAGTAGGTCACTCATTTATTTTAAACATTTCGATTTTAGTGGTTTTAAGTCCAATTTCACTTAAGCTGCTGACAACCACCGCTCAGCCAGTTGTGTTATGAACATTATTTTAGGCTCTTCATCTTTCCAGATTTTGCATGCACACAAGATTATATTCTGCCAAATGTCTGCTGGTGTTCAGTGAGATTTTTCAATATCTTGCAATGTTTAAAATAGGCATTTTTAGCTTGCATTTCAGAGTAACAAAGGTGATTTCAAAGCGCTTTTTGAGGTAACAGGCACTGCTGTTTTTCCTTTGGCACCACGTTTCACTCATGGCGCTTTTGGCCCATCACGCTCGCACTGGTGGGTGGCAGGTTAGGCGACCATTTTGGTGTGTGCAAAAACTGCACGGTTTTCCTGGATTCTGGCGCAATGTGGGCTTTTCAGCCATCTTGGATTTTCCAAGCCCACAGCACCAAATGTTGTAGCCTAATAATTCAATCGTGGGTCAAGACACCCGACACCATCTGGCGCCATTGCTCGAGATGATTTACTTTTTTCAATCTTTGCTTCTATATCCTCCTCAGAGAAAGTACCATTCTATGGGCGAAGGGACTCAGATTAAAGATCAGAGAGTATTGCTTAGATTATCAATTTTCCGCCTAAAATAGGCATTCCATGTAGCTCCCGGAATGAATTATCCATTGCCGATGTTCCAGGATCTGGGCTGATCACAACTGTTTACACAACTCCAAAACAATGATGAATTTCATGTATCTGCAATACAAAGCATATATTGGCTACCTGTGATTGCTAGCTGTTGTCTGTACATTTTCTTTTGTCCAGTTTCTATATTGCTGTTTACATTTTTTTAAGTAAGAACTCTTTTTCTTCTCTGATAATGAGTGATTTTCCCAAAATCACCTTTCGCAGTTGCATTGCATTGTCAAAAACATGCGCTCTGCAAAACGTCCTTCCTAGAACCTGTGGTGTCTTTAACAATGACCGCCTAGGGAAAGCATCTGTGACAGCTGTACATGCACCGAGATCAATAGTTTTGAGTTGAGACCATACGTCAAACTTTTCCGTAACAAATCTTAGATTCAAATTACACATTTTAATTACCAATTTAGAATAAAAAACCCTACTTTTGTGGTATGAGGCCTGAATCATTGTTGGAGCATGTGATTCACAAATATAACCTCAAGGTAGTTGAAATTGAAAATGGTACATTTTATCTCAAAGGACAAATGTCAGTAACAAAAAATATTTTGAAATTAATATATAATCAGTGGTGGACTTACTAAGTCCTATGTGCCAAGTTGGATGGGCAGGCAAGTCCCCAGTTATATTACCATTGACTTTATGGAGAAGCCACGTGTCCATAATTTCTGCACAGATAATACCTCTTGTACTCAATGAGGAGGTGCCCATCCACTTACTTTGAGAACATTCCCTATTACAGGTATCAGGAGCATCATAATTCAGATCACCTATTATAATTATATAACCAGTGCCAAATGTGCAATTCCAACTATATAGAATATTTTCAAGCGACCTCAGAAACTCTGATTACACTGATCTATATGGATTACAATAGATATTCTCAAGCAATATATTTAAATGTATTTATTTAATTTGTTATAGTTCATAGGTAAACTGTTCACATTTTATAACTAAATATAGCTCAAATCATAAATTTATGAAGCCCAATAATATCGTAATTAAATACTAATATTGAATAACATAAATGTGGCATATTAACATGCAGTATAAAATACCATTTATAAAAAAAAGGAAACATACATTTTTACAACATTTACAGCATTAAACAATCGTCCAATTGACCAATTCCACTATTACATATACATGATGGTCTATCTTAGGCTTTCAACAATATGAATGTTAGGTGGATCGTTAACCAGTCCACTGCTATATGGTTATTTCCAGGAGCTTTTCTACCTTTGGCCAGACATTGTACATTGAGGTATAAACCTTCCTGTTCCTTGTGTTGATATACTGGGCCCAGAAAGCCATATCTTTTATCGTGTCAGGATTATGTACATATCTTCCATAAGCACTGAGGCATGTCATGATTAAATTAGGGCATTTGGACAATAGATGCTTGCCAGTTTCAATGACATCCTTGTTCTTACATATCCTACACCTTCGGTCAGCCCATGGTATGCCGCCAATTGACCCAGTTACTGCTAGTACTGGTAGGTGATCCAATCTCAGTAGAAGAATGAAACGTCTGCGTCTAGGGGAGGGGGAGAGATTCAAGTACTGCTGTGGAGCTTTAAACGTATACATGTGAGACCTCGACTGGTACTTTTTTAAGCTATTCGGGTGGGCATAGTTTTCCAGCCAGTCCCACAATTCAACACATCTAATAAGCACACACTTCATTTTGATAATATCATTCCCCTTCCTCTGTATCCAACATATCTCATCAAAAAACAGGTCCATGCTTTTTTTTTGTTGACATGTCGTCGATTCCCTAAGTGTTTCCTGATGCAAAACCAAAAGCAGGCCATTAGTGGGATAATTACTCATTGTGATGTACATTTCTGCTCGTTTTTTCTGCGCAATGGATTTGAATGACACCAGGCCTAACACCAGTCTAATAATCACCATAGGGATACAGTCCGGGAGCCCGATTTTTTTCCTCCAAAATGTGGTCCTTATGGTCGGAAGCCACCTTTAATCTATAGATAATAGTGATTCCAGTCCATAAGTTATCATCGGGGCTAATACCTGGGTATATAGCTGGAGAGCTGCCCAAACAGTATATCCCCCATATTTAAGGGTAACATGATACACCATGGCTGTAATCTGTGCAGCTCTGATGATACACGCTTGTTTACATGAGGGGTAACCTCCCTTGTCATTCATTTCAATTCCCAGGTAATTGTACAATGGTATATAGGAGATCTCTAGATCTTTTATCATCAACTTAGGGCAAGCAATTTCCCTGTTTGTGTAAACCATCAGCTGTGTTTTATCACGGTTAATAATTAAACCATTGGTGTCTGTGAATGCCCATAGAGCTTCCCTGGATCTGCAGAGGCCACTAAATGCATGATCATCTTCATATGCCAGAACTGGGCAATGGGCGGAACCTATCATTGGTGGACAATTATATACAGACTTTATGGCAATCTGCAGATCATGCACAAACAGGTTGTATGCGGGGGGGGGGGTGATGACACACCCCTGTTTAACCCCAAAATAGTTAAGGCACTTACGTTATCTTTACTAGGCCAAGTCAGCATTATAGCAATTATACTGTCCAATTTAGTTCCCCATTCTTCCATTTGTAAACACAAAGAATTTTTGTCTCCAATCAAAAGGCCCCAAGATGAGCGTCCACGGTTTCTCTTAGTCGCTTTTTTCAAAAATATAGAATTACCATCTAAGAGTGGGGGATCTATGCGCCAGACTTCCTGCAAGACAAAGCTGTCATGAGAGGTTACATCTATAGAATCACTTTGTCAATTTATAAAACTAGTATAGCCTCTGGTATTCTATGAAATTAATTTGTAAATTAGTGGGCTAAAGATCTAAAGTTGGCTTTGCACCTTTGAACCTGGATAAAGATGCAGATAACCAGAAGCAGTCATCCCTTGCAGCTATCTCTAAGGAAACAGCCCACGATTCGACAATAGACATTTGATCATACCATTAAAACATCTTTGGTCATTTGGAACGGAAGAGGGATTTGTAAAATTCTGTCCTGCCCATCCTCCTACCGATAGACATCAAAAACTATCCCCAAGAGTGGTTCAACTTCATATAAATTCAAGTTTGATATCAATTTGGATATGATGTATAAAGCAACTTTGTCAGTTTAATGATTATCCAAGAATTCTACTTTCTGAATATGAAACAATTAAATCGGTCTAAGTGCAGTAATCAATGCGAAGACCGATAGAATTGTTGACCTATTTAAGATAAGGTTATATGCCATCCAATTTAATCAAGTGTGTGTTCATGTTGGTCTTGAGAGTTCTCTTAGGTAGGCAGTGGTCTAAGGCTACAGATTGATCTAAAGTGGAGATGCAATTTTTAGAGAACACGCTGTTCGAACTACATTTGGAGGAGAAACACATAGCATCCAGAGCCCATCTAATCCAGGTAGAAGAACATATGAAACATGAATGGACCAAGATTCTGCACATGCCAACCTCTTAACCATTTGCTATGGTGGACTCTGAGTCAACTCCTACATCATTAGCCACGATTGGAGAAGTACAGGTTCTGTCCGTATCAGATTTTATGTTTACATCCAGTGGGTGTACTGGATCAGGGAGAACTACCAAGTAGTAAGAATACTAACGCATGAGGAGACATTCACAGTTTCTGATTTTTTTATCTGTTTTTAACAATATTTTTTGTATTAATTAATTGTCTCCTGTTCCTTCAGGGGTATGTTAGCAGCTGCAGTTATGACCATTGCACAGGATTGGTCAGGATTTAAAGAATGTAGACACTTTCTAGGATTGCATCTTAGTAGACCTTTTTATTTAAGGCAGATTTTTTGCATTTGGGCAATGGTGTAATTTCTTGTGATTTTTCTAACTGTTAGGAATTTACCACATTTGGACTATGGGGTGCATCACTGCTAATAAAAACATTACTAATTTCCACTGTTGACTAAGAAGCCCTCATAGGTGACTCTTCTAAATGGTCTGTATGAGTCACAGAGACTTGTGAATGAAGTGACGGATCATCGAGCACACTCGCCTCAAATCACTCTATATTTGATTTATTAGACAGGTTGTTTGATGAAAGTAATAATACAGAGTTAAGAAAATAGACGTCAGGATTTGAGTGTTGTACTTAATTTCCCCGCTAAGAACGTTGCACAGCCGGACCAATGACTGTAGTTTTACATAGATGGCCGGGTTAAAAGTAGTCCCCAAACTCTTTCAGGCCGATTCATGGAATTAATGTGCGCCGAGAATTCCCTCGCAGAGGTGCCAAAACGTGCGAATCGCAGTAAAAGTGCAAAAATCGCAGTGCAACTGCGAAAATCGCAGGGAAACCAGGGCACATCGATTCATGGAAGTCCTTGCGCGAGAAAAATATTGGATGTGCGCTGAAAAAGTGCGCGGCGCACACCGGCGCACAGGTCATCCAACGGCGTGCGCCACGGCCGCTGCGAAATGGCACAAAGTGCGGTTCACATCACAAAAGTAGGTGGAACACGGGCGTAACACTCGGAATGGGGAACAACGCGTGAAAATATGGGCGTCACGGGGGAAGTACAGGAGGCAAGTGCGCGGAACGCCCACACGCTCGCCTACAACTCGTATTCATGGAATCGAATAGGGCAAAGACGCGCACAGGGCCAAACAAGTACGCCACAAGAAAGCAGGCGGTAGCGTCCCTGCGCCTGAAATAAATGTGCGCCAAAAAGTGCGCTAACAAAAAGCACCCATATACAGCTATGATGAATGATCCATACAGTGGCCCTCTAGGACAAATGAGGTGCAAAGGGGTACCGACAAACACGGACACCCGCTGTGTGAAAAATAGCGTGTGCGTGTATTACGGGGTTCGCGGGAAGTTCCACAAGCGATTGGCCTGGGCACGTGTATTCTGGGGTGCGCGGGAAGTTTCACACGCGAATTTGCAGGGTACGTGTATTTCAGTGTGCGCGTGAAGTTCCACATGCAATTTCAGCAGGGTACGTGTACTCTGGATGCGCGGCAAATTCCACACACAAATCCAGCAGCCTATGTGTATTTCGGGGGTGCCGGGGAGTCCCACACGTGTATTCCCTCTACACCCTCCACGGCCCCTGCATGCGGCCCACACCACAGGGGACTCCTCTGCACCCTCGCACATGTCCCGCAGGCAGCCCATCCACCATGGCCATGCCCCCCAGCCAACCCACATGTCACCTTGCACTACTGCCCACCAACGCATGTCTCCCTGCACCCCCAGCATCCAGGGGCACCCTCCACCAGGCCCCCACTCATGTCTCCCAGCACCCCCACCTCCCTGCATCCAGGGGCACCCTCCACCAGGCCCCACTCCTGTCTCCCTGCACCCCCACCCCCCAGCTGTGCGATTTGCCTGGGTACGTGTATTCCAGGGGTGTGCGGGTAGTCTCACAAGCGATTCCATCAGGGTACATGTATTATGGGTCCGCGTGAACTTCCACATGCGATACCAGCAGGGTACGTGTATTCCAGGGGTGCGCGGGGAGTCTCACACGCGATTCCATCAGGGTACGTGTATTATGGGTCCGCGTGAACTTCCACACGCGATACTAGCAGGGTACGTGTATTTCAGGGTGCGCGTGATGTTCCACACGCAATTTCAGCAGGGTACGTGTACTCCGGGTGCGCGGAAAATTCCACACGCGAATCCAGCAGCCTACATGTATTTCGGGGGTGCTGGGGAGTCCCACACGTGAATTGGCTGTGTGGGTCCTCCCAGCTGTTCCCTCTACACCCTCCACGGCCCCTGCAGGTGGCCCACACCACAGGGGACTACCCTGCACCCCTGCACATGTCCCGCAGGCAGCCCATCCACCATGGCCATGCCCCCCAGCCAACCCACATGTCACCTTACACTACTGCCCACCAACGCATGTCTCCCAGCACCCCCACCCCCCAGCACTATAGGACACCCTCCACCAGGCCCCCACTCCTGTCTCCCTGCACCCCCACCCCCCTGCATCCAGGGGCACCCTCCACCAGGCCCCCACTCATGTCCCCCTGCACCCCCGCCCCCAGCACTGTAGGGCACCCTCCACCAGGCCCCCACTCCTGTCTCCCTGCGCCCCCACCCCCAGCACTGTAGGGCACCCTCCACCAGGCCCCCACGCCTGTCTCCCTGCACCCCCACCCGCCAGCCGTGCGATTTGCCTGGGTACGTGAATTCCAGGGGTGCGCGGGTAGTCTGACACGCGATTCCATCGGGGTACGTGTATTATGAGTCCGCGTGAACTGCCACACGCGATACCAGCAGGGTACGTGTATTTCAGGGTGCGTGGGAAGTTTCACACACGAATTTGCAGGGTACGTGTATTTCGGTGTGCGCGCGAAGTTCCACACGCGACTGGGCCTGTGAGAGTGGGGTACGTGTATTCCAGGGGTGGGCGGGAATATTTACTCGCGATTGGGCCTGGGAGAGCGTGTTACGTGTATTCCTGGGGTGGACGGGAAGATTTACACGGTCGCCTACAACGCGCCAAAAAATAAAAGGTCCAATCCTGAAACACGTACGCCAGCATGAAGCAGGCGCACATTCCGCGCAGCATAAAAGAGTGCGCAAACAACAAACAAGCTCAGACGCCAGGATGAATATACCGTTCCTAGCAGCAGTGGCCGTGGGATACCGCAGGAGGAGGAGAAGGATAGTCAGGGCCAGAATCTTCATACCCAGAACCAGCCTATTTGGTATGCCTGATGACCAGGTCTATGGGAGGTACAGGTTTCCACCACACATAATACTCGACCTGGTCAGTGAGTGGGAGGATGACCTCACATCACCCACCCTGTGCTCCCAAGCACTCAGCCCCCTGGAGAAGGGCCTCAATGTACTGCACTTCTTGGCTAGCGGAACATTTCAGGAGACAAGTGCCATAGTGGGGGGAGGTGTCACAGGCCACGCAGTCACGGTGCCTACACCAGGTGTTGGCCATCATCACTGCACGCCCATCAGTCTGCAGGCACATATACCTGCCCAGAACACCTGCAGAAAGGCAGGCTGTCAGCCAGGATTTCTACAGGGTGGCACAATTCCCCAAAGTGCTAGGTGCCATTGATTGCACCCATGTGGCTCTACTTCCCCCCAGGGCATCTGAGCACATCTATAGAAACCGCAAGAACTGGCATTCCATCAACGTCCAGGTAGTATGTGATGCCAAGGGAATCATCACCTCAGTATATGCCAACTATCCAGGGACCACCCACGACAGCTTCATTTACAGGATGTCAACCCTAAACCGGGACATGGAAGCTGGGCGGCATGGCAATGCATGGCTGCTTGCTGAGTAGAAATGCCACAGCACACACATGCATGACAGATACAGAGTAATGCCAATACCCCACTAATGATCCCCATCACCACCTCCCCAGGGGACAGTGCCTACCCTCTGAGCACACACATGATGACGCCAATTCGGAACCCCATCACACCTCCCGAGGTAAAATACAACACAGCCCATATTGCAACACGGGGCATAGTGGAGCGCACATTCGGAGTGCTCAAGTCACGCTTTCACTCCCTTGACCGTTCTGGTGGGCAGCTGTTATACACTCCCCCAGTAGTGTGCAGGATCATAGTGGCAGCATGTGTCCTGCACAATGTTGCAACACGCCGGGGCCTGGCTGTGGACATGGTGGTACCCCCACATCCCCAACCACATGCACGCCCGCTGCGCATGGGAGGGGAAAGGGCACGGGGTGAGGCAGCCCATACGCAGCTGGTGGCTAATTACTTCACATATAAAGCACACCCCTGTGGAGTGCACACAGCCCTGGCACATACCATCTGACAATTAATGATGACTCAATCTGACAATTCTGATGAATTAAGGGGCAGTCAACTATCAGAACCATAGCAGCCTGAGATTGTTCATCTGGAAGTGTCACAATGTGTGCATCCCTACCTACACAAACACCACCAATGCAGTGTCATCAAAAGACACACTTCCATGCAGCAAAAATGAATACCCACTTGCAAAATACAACATGAGAACAGTGCCATGTCACCCAACCCCTCCCCGGCACGGCCACACAACACACCATGGCATGTCATGCAATGTGAGAGCAAACAAATTAATCCCCACAACGTGCCCCAAGTGTCACCAACTACAGTGTCCCTATAGGAAACTGGCCACACATGAAATGCTCACAGTAATGCAGGACCAACAACACACATTACCAAATACTTACCAATAATAACAATCACCTACACAACCTCCAACCTACCATAAACATGACAGTACGGACTTAAAAAATTGGTAGCCTCACTACCTGATAATGCCAGCACTTCGAACACTTCCAACTATACAGTGTTAGCGCCACGCAAGAGTGTAGGTGCACTGCTTACAACATGGACTCCAGTCCCAAAGCAGACCACCTTGTGAAGACATGAGAAATGGACCTGCAAATTAGGAGGATGAGATGGATGCAGAGGTACATATCAATACACCATGCAGTGTACAATACAACCACAATATGCAGTAGGAATGTATACACAGTATTTACTACAGAATGCCCACACATAATATGGGAGTCCAATGTCACCGTGTAAGTCAATGTCACTTGGGCACACCCTTTGCAAGCCCATGGAAACGGGAAGCAGGAGGGGTGTGTTACACAAACCCAAGCATCTGACCCAAATTCAGGACAAGCCTGCATGTGCCGAGCCACAATACAGCGTATGAAAAAATAAAAAAAATAAAAAAAAATGGCCATGAATGGGCCCGGGGGGCATGGGGGAGGCCACCCAGGAGGTCCGAGGACAGGGTGAACACCAAAACCCACCTGTGTGTGGCTCATGGCCTGCACGGCTACCCTATTGTGGGAGAATCGCTGCTGTCGCTCTCCTCACCCTCTGAAGCTGCATCAGGAGATGGTGGCATTATGGGAGGCAGCCCACGCAAAGCCCTAGTCTGGTCCTCCATGGCAGCAAGCATGCGGGTGTGGAAGGTCTGGTTCTGGAGGATAATTGTGCGTAGGTCCGCATGCAACAACTCACGGGATGCCCGGACCTCCGCCCTAGTTGCCTGCATCTCAGCTGAGAGTGTACGTGTGAGCCACTCCAGCTGCTGTTCTGTCCTCGTGTTAGCTGAAGCCTCAAGCTCAACCAGAGTTGCCCTGAGCTGACAGAGTTCCACCCTCAGGGCTTCCCTCTGGCCCTGGGACTCAATAGAAATGGCTTCCCGCAGAGACTCCAGTGCCGCCCGCCTGTCCCTGTTGGACGCCAACATGTCCTCCCTGTGTGACTGGCTAATGGAGTTTGTTGCCTGCTGTAGTTGTTCAATTAGCCTTTCTTGGGGGACAATTGAAGTGGCCACCCTATCCATGGCCTGAGCCATCATCTCAGTTGATGTTGCCTGTTGGTTTGCCATACCGTATATGGATTGCTCCCATGCGGTATTGCCAGGTGGCTTACGGCCACCGCGTCGGCGGGCACCACACCTGTCTGGGGCAAGGCGAACTGCGCCTTGATGTGCCGGCACTGCTTGAGGCTGCAGGACTGCATTCCCCCTCTGATCTGCTGGCCCAGGAACAGGATCAGATGTAGTGGAGTGTGACCTTGCATCCGTAACCACCAAAGGTGGACCTACCAACACTGACATCCCCATTGAGGGTTCTACCCCTGGTGCAGGTGGGTTGGACAGTACAGAATCCCTCCCAGAAACACTTACCTGCGACGGCACATAGGTCTCATCATCCGAATCGACACCTGAATAGAGCTCGGAGGAGGTGCACCCAGAGACACCCCTTGAGATGACGGCCTGCAGCAAGTGTGGGTTCTCACCCACCACCACACCACGTCCCTCACTGGTGCCCGGTCGGGCCTGAGACCCCTCCTGGGTCTGCACCATCTCCACAACCCCAGCAGTATCAAGTGCGTCATCCCCTGCAAAGACATGAAAGAAAAGAAATGGGAACAGGCATTAGCAACATGGAACACAATTAGGGCTGAGAAGCAACAGAAACAGTACTTCATTGACACATGTACCACATGACTATAACCCTCCCATGCATTCACTGTCACTGCGTATGAAGGGGAGGCAAATGGCACACATTGATGACACCAAGATGGAAGACCAACAAATTTGCTGCATGCTGCCTAGCAGTGCGATCACACATTGGCCTGTGATTGGCATGTCCAATACACATATATGACACATGCCATCACACAGATGGCATGTACCCTAGACATATCACACATGTGACAATAGGACTGAGAAATGCCTAGTGAAAGTGGTGGAATGCAGACTGAATGAACACAGAATAACATGCAACTATGTTGTGGCAAGATGACAATTCAAGGGCAACTGGCGTGAGGTTGGGCTGAATGTCTACTGTTGCCAGAAGGGATACTGCAACACCCAAATCCTGGTGCGCAGACTGTATTGGATGAAGCACATGGGTGACCCAAACCACCCAGGCACACACCCCCTCACCTGGCACTCAATCAGAAGCACTCACACACACACCATGCACATGGATGACACACACATGCATGTGCACTCCTGGACAATGCCTCGTAATCTGGCAGGTCTCCCACGCCTTGGATCTGTTCCTCCGTGACGTAGGTCCCAGCAACATACTCATGTGGAGTGAGTTCTATGTCCTCTGCCGGAGACCCACCTCCAGTCACTAGAGTTGCGGCATGACTTGAGGCCAGCTTTTTCTTTTCCCTGTGCTTAAGGTCATTCCAGCGCTTGTAGCAATCATTAGCTGTGCGCCTCACGAATCCAAGGGCACTTATGAGTTCCGCAATGGTCTGCCAGTGTGCCTGACGTTGTGCAGGTGTGGTCTTGCATCCTGCAGTAATCACCATTTCGCTGTCACATACTCCACAAGTGCATGAAGTTCGACCTGATTGAAGCTGGGCTTCCTTGGTGGGCCGGACTGTGTATCTGTGTCTGGGGCATCAGCCTGTACTGGACGAGCACTCTTCCTCTTCCGCTTGGAAGGTGGTGGTGATACTGAGTGTCCTACGCCGCTCTGGACACTAGGGGCAGGAGCCCTGGTGGACTGTGGACTAGGAGTGTGGGAATGAACACTCACCATGGGACTTGGTGCAGGCATTAGCTGAAGTGTGATGTAGTCAGGGGGAACGTCAGCAGGATGGACTAGGACCGACACTGTCCTGGCTGGGACACTCAGAGCTGGGGTGGATGGAGCCGCAGCTGCCCCTGCAGCCTCCCCACCCTGCCTACTCGGGGCAGCAGATGACATAGCTGCCCCTGATCCACATGGGCTGGTGACACCAACGTGCACTGCCACACTTGGCCTAGACCTGCTGACCTGGAAGTCAGCCATGGAGTCACCCAGTGCCAGGTCTGGTGACACAATGGGCTGGTCCAACAAGGGCTGAGCAGGGATGGTGTCAGCCACGTTACCCTCAACCAGGGGGGGGCATGGGTGTCCCTGACTGGTCACCCACACATGGGGGGGTAGGAGCACCCTGCAAGTCCTGGCCACGTCCCCTACCAGATCCACCACGGCCACCTCTTGTGGCTCGCCCACCTTTGCCACCCTTACCGCGTGCTCGCCTCCCAACCATGGCACTGATGTTGTTGTGCATATGGGAGTTGCAGTAAACTATTGTCCTGGGCAATTGGGGGTCAAAGGGGTAGGCTACTAGATGGAATTTGTACCCTAGTGCTCTAGCAAGGCTGTATGTGACCCCTTTGGGAAGATGACGGGTCACGCAACGCACAGGCACCCCGAAAAAGGGAGATAATGTGCACGCAACCCCTCCTAGACCACGTGCGTGGAAAAAAAAAACCTGCACTACGCTGTGGCACCCAGAAACACAAAAATGAACGTATGCGTGTCACATGCAGCCTCGACTGACCTCTGAAGGGGTAGGCAACACACGGGGCAAACACAGATGTCAAATACGTGCGCGACTCACCGTCTGCCAGGAAAAATCACGTGATAAATACGTGCATGTGCGCGTTGGCAACACCCCCGCCAAAAAAAGAATTGTACGCTGTCTGAGGAGACAGGACAACAGGAGAAGTGAACGCTGTTTGAGGAAACAGGCCCAGGAAAAAGACAAGAAGACTAAAAGCTGTCAGAGGTAACAGGGAGTACGAACTTGGAACGCCGTGAAGTAAATCGCGTGTGAACCGACAAGAAGTACAGATTTCACCCACTCGCTCTCCATGAAAAGCACGTACAAGGAAATGGCGTTCTACACATACCTTTTAAACATGCCCACACGTCCAGCGTCACTTCCGCGTGTACGCGCTAAGGCCCCATCCTCCAATTACACGAGCTGAAACTCTGACGTGCAGTCATTGGACATGTAACATGCACCCGTGTACAGGGAAACGCCTGCGCACGCACGTCACAGACGCGCATACGCGCTGGTGGCCTTTGGGCCAATGAATTCGCATACGTGTGCTGACGCGCTTACGCGCTAATGCCCTTTCCTCGAATTACACGCAGACGTGCTGGATTTTCAGGTGCCAAATCACTCTGTATCAAGCTGGCCACGCGTAAGCACACAGAAGACCACGCTCCTGCCCAGAAGGCTGAATTACTGCCCCCCAGAGCCCCGAGCATGCTCCCACCTGCCATCTGCTGCTGCCTGATTGCCTGCTGCCCACGTGCCCTGCCATTTGCTGCCTGCACATCAGCCAGGGGTGCTGTTGCTGTGACCACCCCTGCTGGAACCGAAGACTCCCGACTGGGATTCCATCACTCCACAGCCCATCCCCAGGACCCAGTTGCCCACCCACTCCTGCCTCTGGGGTTGTCATGTCGGGCACTGCAACATCTGGCACCACTGACAACCCATGGCCAGAGAGGCAGAGGGGCACCAGCTTCAGTGCCAGGGAAGTTGGTGTCCTGGTGGAGCAAGTCCTGGGGCAGTATGATGCCCTCTTCGGAAGTTTGTGCACCGACAAGGAAGGACGGATTCGGATCTGGACGGACATCGTGACTGCCATCAACGCAGAGGGGGTGGCAGCCCGACTATTCCATCATGTCAAGAAGCGCTAGGAGGACTTCAGGTCCAAGACCCTCAACAAGGCCCGGCGCCTCTTGAAGGCAGCGGATGCTAAGGGGCGCCGGGGCCACTTGTCGGACGATCAGATGAGGGTCCTGGAATGCATATCCCCAGCGCTCCACGTCCAGGGCCTTGAGAGGCAGACCCGTCTGGAGTCGAGCGGTAAGTGTACATGCATCATGATTGTAAGCTGTGCGTGTGGTAATGTGCCGGTAGTGTGCAGGTTGCACATGTGTTTGTATGGGGCCAAGTATGGGTGGGGGTGTACAGGGCCATGAGGCTAACACATGCGAAGGCTGTCATGTGTGAGACATGGATGGTGCTTGTGTGTGTAGGCTTGCATGCCAAATGCAGTTGTGTGGGCACACATGTTTGGATGAATGTGTATGTAAGTAGGCATGTTCGTGATGTCACACATGGATGTTGTTTTCAGCTGCATGTATCAGCACTGTGTACATGTGCATGAATGTGTATTTGACAAGGGTGCAACAGTGATGCAACATGGATGCATGTGACAGCGGGATGTGGAAGCCTGATTGGCAGATGTGACATGGATGCCGATCTGAACACTGCGACAGTTGGCAGAGGTGTACACATGCATGCAAGTGTGGTGGTGTGTGTACATGTGTAGTGCACTCCCTGTGTTGCATGTGTTGTCTGGCTCACCTTTGCCTGCTCATGCTGTTGTATGTGTATGGATGCTGTTGTATGTGTATGGATGGTGCTGGCAGTTGCGATATGGCTGTGGTATGGCTCATGTGTGCAAGTTGAAATGATATGTGTGTTGGCGATTGTGATGCCATGTCTGAGGTTTGCCAATGCCACTCATGTACAACTGTCATGTGTGTATGTGTCCATTGTACAGTGCCCTGATGCCTGTGTTTTATTTCTCCCTGTCTGCAGCGTCAACTGATGAAGAGGGCGGAGAAGGTGCTGTGGAGCACAGCGGCGGGGATCGCACCGCCAGCCGGAGACGCAAGGCCCGGCTCCCCTCTCAGGTTGTGATCTCGCCGGGGAGTGAGGAGTCCAGTGCCGCATCCCAGGCCGCAGCTGCCGGGGGGAGGTCCAAGAGGCGGAGGTCGGAGTTGGACTCCTCGGCAGCAGAAGGGGCAGCTGGGACCCCACAGGGCCCAACGGGGGAAGATGGCACAGAGTCATCCAGGTTGGTGTGGGGTTTGGTGGAGGAGGAGGCCGTGCAAGCAACAGAGACGGGGTCTGGAAGTGGGGATTCCACTGGTGCTAGTGGTGCAGTGCAGGACCAGGAACAGGAGGCAGCACAGGCCGCCGCGGAGGTCTTGCACCAGCAGGGATGCCTACATCCAGACCCGTTTTCAGGCAGGGGATGAGCTCACAACAACTGGCCTTCCTCTGCCTGCGGACGTGGCTATCCGGGTCCGGGTTGAGCCTGTCCTGACTGGTGTGGCGTTGCGTCAACAGGCCATGCGAGGTGACCAGCAGTCTTTTCATGAGGAGACTGCACGTCATCTCGAATGGCTCGTTGACCGCGTCGGCCTACTGGGAAAGGTCACCCAGGCCGTATTCCTCCGTTTGATGGGGCTTGCTCAGACCCCCTCCTCAACTGAACCCCCTATGCACCAGTCGTCCTCCGTGCCATCTTCCCACCCATTAGTCACCTGGGTGCCCTGTGGAGCTGACTCTGACGGTGAGGCCAGGCTGGTGAAGGAGGCATCCCTGCCACAGTCGGGAGTCGGACGTCCAGCAGGGGTGGCCACATCAACGACTGCACCCCAGCCGGTGGAGGATGTGCAGGCAGCAGGAGCCAGGGCATGGGCACAGGCATAGCAGCAGCAGCAATGAGGTGGGAGCCATGATGGCTCGGGGCCTTCGACATCGGAGGGGCAGGCATCGGCCGGAGGGCAGGAGGACCCAGGACGGGAAGTGTCTTCCGTGTGGCAGCGGACGGGCCACGCCATAGATGCGGAGCGGCAGTGGGCGGAAGAGGCACGGCTCACGATGGTCAGGGTGGAGAACTCCATGCAGAGGGCCCTGAGGCGGGCCGAGTGCCTCGAGGCAATCCGCAGGGAGTTGGAGGTGAACATGTCGACGGCCCTGCGGACCCTCGGGGCCATGGAGGAGGACCACCTCCAGGACATTGAGCAGGAGTTCGATGATGCCCTGGCCCGGAACATCCCGAAGTTAGCCGTCGGACTGGCCCACTGCCCTTGTAAATAGTTCTGTAGTTAGTGTTAGGTTTCCTTTGGTTTTGCATTTTTTTTGGACCTTTTGGACAATGGGCCACATTTTTTAATATAGTTTTTTTTATTATGTAGTGTTATTAGATAGGTTTCATTTCTTCTGTTGGGATCATGGACCCTGGATTGTTTATCTGTATATAGTTGACTGTTGGATTTTCTATTTTTTTTAATGATTTACCCATGGAGCAAAGTTTTTCGATTTTAATTTTCCTTTGGATTTACTTTTGTGAACTGTGTCTTTGGACACCTTTCCTTTGGATTATGATTTGTGGTTTTACCTTATTTTACGGACATGCTGCTTTCTTTTTTTAATTCCCATTAATTTTTAATTCAATGTGTAGTATCATCTCATTGGTTTCATGCATATCATGATATGGGTTTTGACATTCACTGACACCCATTGTGTGTATGTGAGGTTCATTTACAAACTTGCCATTGGGGTTCTATCATGTAATTGCCATTTCTAAGTGGGTGGATGCAATACTAGGGTGGGTGTTTGGCATTTGGATGCTGCCCATAAGGCCCAGGGATCTAGATTGTGATGACATGTTGGCTGGGGGACATGTGTGGGGGCCTGGTGGAGGGTGCCCCACAGTGCTGGGAGGTGGGGGTGCAGGGGGACATGAGTAGGGGCCTGGTGGAGGGAGGCCCACTGTGCTGGGAGGTGGGGGTGCAGGGGGACATGAGTAGGGGCCTGGTGGAGGGAGGCCCACTGTGCTGGGGTGTGGGGGTGCATGGGGACATGAGTTGGACATGAGTGGGGGCCTGGTGGAGGGTGCCCCACAGTGCTGGGGGGTGGGGGTGCAGGGGGACATGAGTTGGACATGAGTGGGGGCCTGGTGGAGGGTGCCCCACAGTGCTGGGGGTGGGGGTGCTGGGAGACATGAGTGGGGGCCTGGTGGAGGGTGGCCCACAGTGCTGGGAGGTGGGGGTGCTGGGAGACATGAGTGGGGACCTGGTGGAGGGTGGCCCACAGTGCTGGGGGGTGGGGGTGCTGGGAGACATGAGTTGGACATGAGTGGGGGCCTGGTGGAGGGTGCCCCACAGTGCTGGGGGGTGGGGGTGCTGGGAGGCATGAGTGGGGGCCTGGTGGAGGGTGGCCCACAGTGCTGGGAGGTGGGGGTGCTGGGAGACATGAGTGGGGACCTGGTGGAGGGTGGCCCACAGTGCTGGGGGGTGGGGGTGCTGGGAGACATGAGTTGGACATGAGTGGGGGCCTGGGGGAGGGTGCCCCACAGTGCTGGGGGGTGGGGGTGCTGGGAGACATGAGTGGGGGCCTGGTGGAGGGTGGCCCACAGTGCTGGGAGGTGGGGGTGCTGGGAGACATGAGTGGGGACCTGGTGGAGGGTGCCCCACAGTGCTGGGGGGTGGGGGTGCAGGGGGACATGAGCATGGGCCTGGTGGAGGGTGGCCCACAGTGCTGGGGGGTGGGGGTGCAGGGGGACATGAGTGGGGACCTGGTGGAGGGTGCCCCTGGATGCTGAGGGGTGGGGGTGCAGGGGGACATGCGTTGGTGGGCAGTAGTGCAAGGTGACATGTGGGTTGGCTGGGGGCATGGGCATGGTGGATGGGCTGCCTGCGGGACATGTGCAGGGTAGTCCCCTGTGGTGTGGGCCGCCTGCAGGGGACGTGGAGGGTGTTGAGTGAACAGCTGGGAGGACCCACACGGCCGATTCACGTGTAGGACAGCCCGGCACCCCCGGAATACACGTAGGCTGCTGGATTTGCGTGTGGAATTTCCCTTGCACCTTGGAATACACGTACCCTGCTGAAATCGCGTGTGAAACTTCACACGCAACCCGAAATACACGCACCACGGACAATCGCGTGTGGAACTTCCCGCGCACCCCGAAATACACGTGCCCAGGGCAATCGCGTGTGGAACTTCCCGCGCACCTTGGAATACATGTACCCTGCTGAATTTGCATGTGGAACTTCCCGTGCACCCCGAAATACACGTGCTCAGGGCATTCGCGTGTGGTACTTCCCGCGCACCTTGGAATACACGTACCCTGCTGAAATCGCGTGTGGAACTTCCCGCGTACCCCGAAATACACGTACCCAGGGCAATCGCGTGTGGAACTTCCCACGCACCTTGGAATACACGTACCCTGCTGAATTTGCGTGTGGAACTTCCCGTGCACCCCGAAATACACGTGCCCAGGGCAATCGCGTGTGGTACTTCCCGCGCACCTTGGAATACACGTACCCTGCTGAAATCGCGTGTGGAACTTACCGCGCACCCCGAAATGAGTTGGACATGTGTGGGGGCCTGCTGGCAGGTGCCCCACAGTGCTGGGGGGTGAGGGTGCTGGGAGACATGCGTTGTTGATCAGTAGTGCAAGGTGACATGTGGCTTGGCTGGGGGGCATGGCCATGGAGGATGGGCTGCCTACGGACATGAGCAGGGGTGCAGGGTAGTCCCCTGTGGTGTGGGCTGGCTGCAGGGGCCGTGGATGGTGTCGAGGGAACACCTGGGAGAACCCACACAGCCAATTCACGTGTAGTGCCCCCCGTGCACCCCTGAAATACACGTGCCCTGATGGAATCGCGTGTGATACTTCCCGCGCACCCCTGAAATACACATATCCTGCTGATTTTGCGAGTGATACTTCCCGCGCACCCCTGGAATACACGTGCCCTGATGGAATCGCGTGTGTTACTTCACGCGCACCCCTGATGTACACGTACCCAGGATAATCACGTGTGAAACTTCCCGCGACCCACTGAAATACATGTTCAGCGCTTGGCGTTTGCTGTTTGGCAGCCCTGTGAACTGGTCCAGGGTTAGCGCAGCCCTTTGAGATGAATTGGGAATTTTTATGGCTTTTCCTTGCGCGGGGGCGTTCTTGGGGGCGTAAATGGCGCTGCTGCAGGGTCGCTGCGCCACTCTACGCCACGGCTGGTTTTGGAGGCTGAAATCAATGAATACGCTGTGCGATGAAATGGATTTTATCGCACGCGGCTGGCGCAGTGTATCGCTCGGGGACACTGTGCGCCAGCCGCGTGCGCCACTTTTGTACGAAATTCTATGAATTACCCTGTTAGAGTCTGCTGCATTAAAAAAGTGGGATTTGACCAAAAAGGCAGCGAGTCTTGCGTAGAAATGACAGATGAACCAAAGTTAGGAACCTTTTCAGTCTTTTCAAACACTGTATCAGCCAGGACAGAAGATGCTAAAGATTATTTGTCAAATATATAGGGAGTAGCAATCACACAGTTTGTAATACAAGCTGTTGTCCTTTTTAAGGCTTTGTTCTCAATGCTTTTACAAAGCAGATGAAAAAGAATGTTTGATTTTTTCAAATGGTCCATTGATGTTTGAAGATATAGGCATTAACGTTCTTGCTGGTGACACTGGAGTAGTGGGTGCTTCTGGTAGTGATTACGAAAGGATAATGCTCCCATTAACATCAATAGAGTCCAGAATAACTGAATAATCTTTATTATGTTGAGGTCTGTTTAGATAAGATTGTAGCCTCACCTTGACGTTATTAGCTTTGACGTTGGAGGATTACTGGGACCTCTTCAGAGGTTATAAAGTGAGGCACAAGCTAAGTGCATAAGGACAATTATATACAAAGTTTTAATAGTTGTCACTAGATTGAAAGTGCAACTAAAACCGGGCTAGGAATAGAAAGCAGGAAACAAGCAATCAAACCTACACGCCCAGAAAAACATGGTCCCACGCCGACCACAGTTTCATCTTTCACAGCTTTCAACTGCTTCAACTGCAGCCACACTCTGCGGCACTACTCCTTCTGCACTCATCTTTTTGCACTTCATGCGTACTGGGGGTTTGTGAGCCTCGTGGCTCCTCCTCGTAACACTGGCAGCAGCAAAGGCAGACTGCTTCAAATGTGGTCACCCTCTGCCGTGCTCCAATGTTCTAATGCTGTTATTTCAAAGTATTCCCCATTCCCTACAACCACATTTTACATGACTCTGCTATTTGTGCTTTGGGCAGAATATTAGAGGGCCAGTAGTTAGCCAGACTTCTATTGCCATTGAACGACAAGATATGCCATGTTCGAGGTGGGAGATAATGAAGGACATTTGATCACTTTTACCATGATGGTTGGGATAGTAAAGAATTCCCAGAACTTGAGAATGAAGAAGTTGTTGCTTAGATAGTCGACTAACGATCTAGGGACCCAGCCAACAAAGATGTTTGGCATTTACACCAAAGGGAGTTATTGAATACCTGGAACCAACTGATCTTTGATACTGGCCAACCACGCTACTTGATGAAGAACATAAATACATCTGTAAGAAGGTACACTCCAAAGGAAAATGGCAATGCATGTTGCCAATATGTCACCTCTGCACAAAGCTAAGCAGGGGACCACCTCAGCAATGGGGCACACTCAATCCACTAAAGAGTTGCTGACAATGACCCATATCCTCACCACATACTATGAATGTACTCCTATGCGCCTCACTGAACTGTCAGACACTGACAAGCTTTTAGTAAATTGCATGGTCTGAAAGATCATGTAATCTGTGCCATCATCCTGCACTGCTCCAGTGGTTGTATGTCTAATGGTCGACCACCTAGTGCTTGACCTCGAACTGCTCGCCTCTAATAACTGCCTATGTGCAGCTGCATATTGGTCAACCTCGGGTGGCCGCTATATGCAACTGATCGACCATCCTCACCGACACTAATCCTACAGATTCCATTATGCCAGAATCCCTCTCCCCCACTACGCTCCCTGCTCTCTCTTTTTCATAGCAGTCCCACCCCTGTACACCCCTTTCCTACCCCCCTGGCTGCACCCTGGCTCCATCACCCACTACATCTATACTGCACCACCCCTTCCATGCCTGCCCTTGTATTTACCCACCTCATATACGCCCATTCTTACTCCCAGCCCACTCCCACCCGCAAACCCCAGCCCACTCCCCACTTTCCAATCAGACATCCACCATACAAGCCCCCACACCCTGACTCCCAGACCCCACCTTTCCTTCTAGGTTGGGGGTTACTTTTCATCAGAAAGTGGTTGGCCAGTTGGATGGGTCGACCTGTCAGAAGGATTTGGCAGTCTAAACTGGCAGCCACTTGCTGATGGTCAGTTGTATGCTCAAACCGTTATGGTCCAGCAATGGACACAATACAACTCCGACTACATCTGACCAAAGTTTTACCCTTAATTACTGCCTTGCCCCACCCAGATGAAGCGATAGTGGCAGAATTGTGCATGTATGTGTGTGTGCCTAAATCCAAACAAATGCATTGCAACACCTCCTTAGAGGCCTCGGCACTAACATCCTGCTTTGCAGAGTCTGTGGTTGGTGATGTCTGCGCCTTCTCATTTGTTCAGTTCAAAATGCCATATTGGGTACCTGCAATAAAACAACCTAAAGGGAGACCTATGGCAGGCCTACTGGTTTGTGCACTTTTCAAGCCACCTTTTATACGCATAAGCATTTATAACATATTTCTATGTTTATAAAAGATGGCTTGAAACGTAAACAATTCAAGCATCTTTTATAAAGCGTTGAGGACGGACAAAACCCGAGGTGGCTTTGTCCATCGACAAAGGCATCTTTTATAAATCTTTGCCAACGGAGATAGACGCCTCGGGCTCTGAGCAGATAGATCACTGAGCCCGAGGTGCCTTTCACCCTCTGCAAACCCGCGGGCTCTGTGATCTAATCTGCAAATTAGATCATGGAGCCCGCAGGTTCGCTGAGGGTCAGTGACCTGGCGAGGGCAAACAAAGGAACTGTAACTTCCCTGATGACCTCTCAGATGAGGGGTCATCAGGGAAGTTACAGTGACTGACAGAGGTGCCAGCCAGCCTCAGCGACGTTGTGCCTGGCTGGCACTTCTGTCAGCTCGCCTGAAATTAAACTGGCGGGCGCATCTCCCGTCGTGGCTGTGGCCGCGGTGGGATAATACATCCCGCCAATGTTGTGTGGGATGGGGAGCCCCGGCAGGGCCCCGGCTCAGTCCCACTTTTTGGAGACTGCCGGGGCCCAGCCCCGGCAGGCCCCGGCCCACTTTCAGCACTGCCCTTTGGCAACCATGGTCGCGATTATCAATGTGTATTGGAAGCCTGCCATTGTAACCGATGATGTGTTTCTCGCTCATGTCACAACTAGGCTTGATGTAATTGTCAATGAGCCCAACATCCAAGCGATAATTATCATAGAGGATCTAAACATATGATGCTTCATTCCCAATGATACTCCGCTCACACCTAGGACTTCTAAATGGATGACATTGATAAATGATAGGAACATGACACTCCTTAATGGTAGCATTGAGGGCGATATTCCCCCACTCTCAACCTGGAAAAGAAATCAATCACAGGCAATACTTGACCATGCATTTATGTCTACCAACTATGTAAACTCTATCACCAGATTCACCATCATCCTGACCAAAGAAAGTGACCACAATATATTAGAAATAAAATGTGCATCTGTTACTGGTCCATCAAGATGTTATTATAAAACAGCCCAGAAAACTATCACAAGGTACAAATCGAATTAAGTGGACAATTCCTAAATTAAACAGAATATTAAATTACCTGCGCAGTAGTAACTCATTGGTAGACACCATATACAATTCACAAGATGAGTATGTTAACATGCTATCTCTTTTTCCTTATACTGTAGATTCGAATAATCGTCCTTTCCACTGACTTGTACGTTTGCATGATCTGATTATCAAGAAAAGAAAAACACAAAAGAGACATGATATAAAAAGCATCAAAACCAAAAATTACTTAATATATCAAAACAAGTTGAAAATATTACTACCAAGTATAAACATTTTCTACTTCAACATAAAATTCTTAAATCACAAAGGGGAAATGAGAAGATGCTACAAGCGCTATCCACTAAATCTAGCGGCCAAATCTGGAGTCTCCTTAAAGCAGGGTAAAAACTGTCTCTTCATCATATATGTTGAATGCCATAGACAAGCAGGAGTGGGTCAAACATTTCACCATCTTGTTTGCACACAGTGCTGAAATCTTGTGGGCAATTTAGTTAACGATATCTCAGATATACGTGAGCAAATAAAAAGACTGAGATCTTCCAGAGCTCCTGGTCCTGATGGCATATCCAACGCAGTGATAAAGGCATATCCAGACTAATGGTCGCTAATACTCCATGTAATCTTTTAAAAAATAGCATCAATGGGTTCCATTCCATCATCATGGAAACAGTCGATTTGAATACCCGTTTTTAAAAAAGGAAATCGAACAAAGCCAGCCAATTATAGACCCTCGGTGATACTAGATAAAACCAGGGAAAATCTACGCGAGGCTGCTAATTAGAGACCTGAGGCAATGGCTTAAGACAAATAAAATGCTTGATCCCTATCAATCTGGCTTTGTCTCCGGATTAGGCACGGCTCCAAATCTGCTCATAATATCGGCCTTAAAAAAATATTCAATAGTGAACAAGCAAGCATTGTACATCGCGTTCATAGATTATAGGCAAGCTTTCAGCTCTGTTTCACGTGCCCTACTATGGGACAAGTTGAAGCTAGCTGGATGCCCCCCTATATACTAAACATATTGCAACAATTCTACTCTGACACCTCTATTAGAGTAAAGCTGACCAAAGAAGGTCTGCTTACATGATCCATGACACCTATCGTGGAGTTAAGCAAGGATGCCTTTTAGCATCCACTCTGTTCAACTTCTATATCAGAGACATTGGAAAACATCTGGTTTTCTGTCAGAGCTTTTCCACCTAGAATGAATACGCACCCAATGGCTCAGCTACTCTATGCCGACTACCTCATAGTGGTAGATCAAACTCCAATTGGCCTCCAAAGATTGCTCGGCACCCTGGAGGCATATGCACGAAAGAACAAATTGGAAATAAACACATCGAAATCCAACAAATACTTGGGAATAAATATGAACGATAGCAAATCTGACGTTCTATATAAAGAAGAAATGAAACACAAAACACAAATGCTATGGTCCTTAAGCGGTATTGATTAATCACAAATACAACACATTCACCTGCCTACCAGTTTTGACATTTTACAATCAAAAAGTGATTCCAGCATTAATATATTGTGCCCAGTGCAAACCTGCAGAGAGCCAGCCAAACTGGGATTACCTAGAGGGCCTTTTCAGAAGACAATATTAGTACTTCCCAAAAGCAATAATCTGATATGAACTGGGTCTCATATCCTTAAAAGCAGCGGTCGACTGGGACGCCTTGTTACTTTTTAGGAAGTGCCTAATGAAGGACTTATTTAAATCTACCGTTGTATCCCTCATATCCCAGGCTTTTGAGAACAATGTATAAGATATGATGAAGGTTTGGAAGGATCTCTGCTTGAAAAATATGGCAAGAGCTGACATAGACAATTTTACTATGACAATGAATCCTGATCGTGCTAAACATAAGGACTGGTACTATGATTGAGCTAACATAAGTCACATTGCGAACAGTACAACATTTCCAAATCTGGCATATTCATTCCGAGAATGTTCAATGATATCCCCAAATACTTGTGGAAATTCCCTGACGCGGATTATCGCTCACAATTAATGAAGTTACGCTTCAATCTACGGCCAACGGGAGCTGTAAAAGCAGCCAGATCTAAAGACCGTCTCGTTACAAATGCATGTAGATTCTGCAATATAAAAAATCAGGTTGAAACATTGGAGCATGCAATGGTGCATTGCAAAGCGCTGTCGAGTTTAAGACATTGGTATTTCTTCAAATGTTTCTGTAAATACCGCACTCTAACACCTAGCTCGATATGGTCCACAATTTTAAATGCCCAGTATATCTCCTTAAACGTTGCCTCAATTAGATACTTGCTAAACACCTGTGTATAGGTGCGTTATAAATGCCATATCATATCCTATCATATCATAGTTACAACTATAATAATCAAATAGTGGGGGGCTCAAATTTATCAGTGATTGTGCTAAGATAAAACAAACAAATCAAAGCATTAGCAAGTATAATGCTAAACAAAAGGTTGTAATAAGGGCATATAACGGCTTAGAAAGATCCCATAACATTCTCGACATGTGTGGCACAGGTTTGTGTGAGTGCTCACTCAAAAGTCAGACTAATCAATCTATGGGCCTCATTATGACCCAGGAGCTAAGTGTTTAACGGCGCCGTAAAAGGCTGCGGCGCCGTTAAACACTTAGCGCCTAATTACGAGGTCCCTTTGCTGGACCCGACCTTAACGGCTGGTTTTACCAGCCGTTAAAGTAGGGACCCGCAAAGGGACCTTGGTGCTAATTACGGTACCGCAATTTGCAGCACCGTAATTAGCGCCTTCCCCATTCCCATTGAGCCCTACGGGGCAAAAATGGGAATGGGGAAGAGCCATGGTGGCATGGGGAATTACCGCCCCGCCAACCTTGTAATGGGGTG
This sequence comes from Ambystoma mexicanum, assembly GCF_040938575.1. NCBI lineage: Eukaryota > Metazoa > Chordata > Amphibia > Caudata > Ambystomatidae > Ambystoma > Ambystoma mexicanum. The sequence goes on along the minus strand of NC_090930.1, from coordinate 178,892,486 downwards.
GTAATTCCCCATTCCGCCATGCCGGACCCCGGCATGGACCATGGTGCTAATAGCATCGGAGACCTAATGAGGCCCTATGAGTGAACAAAGTCAAATAATCATGAGTAGTTACTTAGTAGGCACGTAAACCATATTGTTAGCGAACGAAACAAAAAGCTAATACCAATTTGGCATTAGACATGCATGAAACAGAGGACATTCTTCACATGCTGAACTATAAATGTCAGCATTTTCTTTTTTTTTCTTTCCTTTCCGAGTCCTTTTTGTTTTACTTTCGTTCTTAATATTAACAGAAATTGGATAACAAGACTCATTATTTTTAAACAAATTGTTCTAATTTTCTTCGAAATGTAAAATGATTCATTATTTTAAATAAATAGTTTTTTTGTATTCATAAATTTAAAAGCTGCTAATTGTATATTTGAAAAGTTGTCATTGCAACTAAAAGAAAAGTCATATTATCATTACAACTCGCTTCAATCATACTATGAAGAAGAGGGTTAACCTCGAGTGATAATGACTTCATCCAGCAATTCTAGTTGCCACATTTACATTGTATATTGTAAAGCTCAAAAGGCTAAACATGCATAAGTTAAGAAATGTGAACAAATGCTTAGTATGTTCCCACAAAAGATAATCACAGTTGCTTTTAGGAAATAGATGACACGTTCATCATTCTGCGGATGTCAAATGTGAAAAGTAATTCAGAAGTGCAACTTATGCTGCAAAGCTAGTAAGGTTTTGGCAAATACAGTGTTGAAGTGTCGCTTCATGTGGGTGCTTAGCAAGGTCTTAATTTTAAAAGTACTTTTGAAGCAATGCTATCCAACTTAATCTAACTCTAAGACATGAAATGTGTCTGAACAAGCATCACTCTTTTGGTATCAACTAGCTTATGTTTGGTAAACCGCAAACGTCCTAGCATGTCAAACTGAACATTACATGAACCAAAGTTTTCATGTTACATGGGCATAATGTTAAAAAAAATGAATTGGTATGATAGCTTGTCTTTACATTACTAGGTCCTCTGTGTTTGTGTTCTAATCTCTCTCGATTGTTTGTGGGGTGTGTGGGTCCCGAGGTAGTGGTATATTTCACAGCAGAGGCGTTGCTGAGGGTTTGGGGGGCTGTAGCCCCAGGTCTTTTGGTTGTAGCCCCGGATTGAATCTCAGGGGCTACAACTGAAAGGGTAGCTAGCCCTGAGTCTCGACAGTCCCGACATTACCATAGCCCCAGATCTTTTACAAACCTAGCAACACCCCTGTATCACAGCGTAGCTGTTGTGCAACATGCAGCAAAATAATACTGTATACCATTCTTTCATCAGTGGCTATTTTTACGATGTGTTTTTAACAAACATATTTTGTTGTAAAAACCCATAAAAACATATAGGGCAAATATAAAGGGTTGTGGGGTCGGAAATAATAAAAAACAAAAACTGTCAGGGGGTTGGGTGGTAGCCCCCTATAAATAAAATAAAAATATTTTTATGTTAAAAACCCATCGAAAAATAGCCATCAATGAATGAACATAGAACCATTAATACAATGCAGCAGACTTCTTTGTGCTGCATAGTAGATCACCACTTATGCACAAACACTTAAACCTGCTATCAAGCAGCCTACATATCAGTTCAACAGTGTAGGGGTGTTCAAGTGGACTGCATTGTACCATCCCTGTGTGTCATCACAAGAGTGTAGGAGTGAAGACATCAATCGCGATTTTTGAGGCTAACCAATGTCACATGTACTCACAAAGGAAATTGAACCAGTAATATGGAATTTAATATGGTAGTTGATGTAGCCCCTGACATTTTTCAACTGCCTCCAACATATACATATCCTTCACTGAACGTGCTCACCAAGAACCAGCTCCTCTCATGCAGAGGACTTGTAATCACTTGTCAGAAGCTGCTAGTGGGTAGAAAAAGGGAATTATAAATTGAGTTTTTATATCACGCTTCATGGCGGATACCAGCCTCTAAGCGTGCAGTAGGGGTTTGAACCCATGATGCTGTTATATTGTGTTATACGTAGTTTTGTGTCACTCATATCTGTGACGCACTGTATGATTCTGGAACACAGGTATTCCAGAATCATACAGAGGCGTCGTTGAGTGTAGAAAGGAGGCACCCGTCCGGGGACCTCAATATACAATAAACCACATAAATGAACATCGGTTTATGAGCATTCTTTAAAAAATCATATACAACAGATGCTTTGTGATGTTTTGCTCCCACGACAAATGCAGTGCCCCTGAGCTATACCCTCAGCCCTATGTGCTGAGCAAGGCTAATCGGCAGTACAATAAGTCATGAGCTGGTCAGTGATGCAAGTCATCTGCACATGCAATGAATATGTCATTTCCTTGTTTGAAAACATGTTCTTCCCTTGAACATAGAGGCACTAGTTGCTTGTGTGTGTGTATGTCAGATGGCCATACCGCATTAGGGAAACCCACTATCCTGTAGAATGCGGTTTTTACCTTCATGAGCTTGTGGCCATTTTTAAAAAAATTAGGTATTGCCAAAAAAGCTTCAGCATTGCAGGGAGCGCCTTCTGCAGAGCCTTTGAAAAGACAAAATGTGACATTCCGGCCACCATGGCAACTATCCACTGAAATTAACCTGGTGTCACAAAAAGAAGCACCATCAAAAGTGCTACCAGCAATTCCACAGCTGTCTTAATTCTTGTGTTGGGTTCAAAATAGGTTTTAATTATGCCCTTTGCAAACAGGATACCAACGGCCAGACTCATGGAATGTGTATTCCCCACACAAGGGGCCCCTTAGATCCAACCCAGGGTACATGCTTCCTTTTGGATGACACTGGGTTACATTTCTTTGACCCTTCTCTCATTCAGCACCCTAGGTCAGCTGAGTGGCACCCATCAGGGGCGGTCACCTCTTTTCTGAAGCATTGGATCAAGAGGTCTTTACCAAAAGAAGACAGAAACAAGCCCTGGTTAGAGTGCCCCAGGCCAATCATTCCTGATAATGTTGCCCATACCTAAGCAATAGACCAGTTTATGGTTTCCTTTTTATCTCAAAACGGAAAGATCCTAAAATAAGGGGTGCATAAGGCCGGTAGGTGTTGTCAAGATAAATTGCTTGATATCTTAAGTGCCCTCCCACACATTTTTGAAATGTCTGAGGATGCTGCACTCTCTGGCATTCCCCTAAATATGCATGACCTGTGGGGTTGGGTGCAAAGAACAATTTGCCTGCTCGGCAGTGGCAATGCTTCCATATCGAGAGAGCACTGTAAAGCATTGATCATGAGAATCGACTCCAAATTGTCAGATATGGCAGAGGGAGAGGCAGATCTGAAAGTATAAGGCATTCTTTTTGGGGAAAGATTTATAAAAAGATTTTTCTGCTGACGTCCCTACCTTCACTGCCTTGGACAAAGCGCAATCCAACATCTGCAAAGTGTTTTCCCCAAACTTTCTTGACAAGGCCAGATGAGTTAGAGCCCGCTCCTCTGGCCATCTCTCCCAGGGTTCATCCCGAACCAGGCAAAATGCTCCCAGGGGTGCACACAACTCCTGCTCCCCAAGAGGTGCCCAAGCCGCATATTTTATCCCCACAGTGTTAATAAGTACAATGTCAATTAAATGTATAGGTGTGTATAAAGTTAGTTTGGCCATGCAAATAATCGAGTACACTGTTAATATAATGTTGAGTTATCTGTGGATTGTCGCGAAGTTCTGTTCTAGAACAGGGCCTTGCAGACATTTGGTTCTGGAGGAGACTGTTTGGTTTTGAAAAGGGAAAGAGAATTGTGCTGGTGATGGCATGAGTTTGGGGCAGCTGATGTTAGAACTGAACCAAAATAGATACCTGCATGAAATTACCTTACCGTGTCCTGAGGATCAATGGACATAATAATAGCCAATGCAGAGGACGTGCAGACAGCGGTTTTGGTAGAGCAAGAACAGCTCCAGGTAATGCCCCATGTTTTGAATGTTTCTTTCCACAGAGGTTGGGGGAAAGGTGTCTAGGTTTCTTTGGCAGTGGGAGGCTCTCACATTAGACCCTGGCGTTCTGCAAATGGTAAAAGGGTTTCACATAGAATTCTACTCCCCTCCATGTCAGTTAGTGTTGTGGTTTATTATATGGTCACACACCAGTCAGGGAGCTCCTTCCCCCACAATGAATGTGGCGCACAATAAAAACACTTTTATTTATATCATTCAGGTCCTTTTTGATAAGGCCTCCAACCCGTCTCGCACACAACCTAAACAAATACCCAGTGCCACATTGGACTAGGAACCAGGCCGGTGTGTATTAATAAGATGTGTATTAATTAATAAGTTAAATTAGAACACACAGATTACATCAGCAACACAAAAACACAATTACTTTGGGAAAGTATCCACACAGAGATGACACTAGTACTGCAGTACAATAGTTTCCTTTTGCATCACCCCCAATACAAGCAAATAACTGTTCAAAGCACACAAGAAAAATGAGTTATACTTTTCTCCCAGCAACCCTTACTTCCCAAACATCCACTAGGATTGACTCTTTTGACTGGAAGGCAGTGGCAGGGGGTGGGAACACAAGGGAAAAATCGGTTTTTGGGTAGTGCTCACAGAACCAACATGTGAGACAGAAAGATAATGGGAAAATTTGTTTTGCAGAGCACAATGGTAAAATCGTTTTTTTATTATTTAGCACCACTGCTATGAGAAAGAATAGATATAAATGGGGAGTTCCTTTTTCTTACACTTAAAATGATAGGCAGGCTTTGGGGGATATTGGTCAGCTCACAATGCGAAAATCAGTTTTGGGTTGTGATTCACAGAAACAATATGACAGTAAGAAAGGGCAGTGGAACATTTGTTTTGCTGCACCTGACAATAACACACAGGGATTTAGGATTATGGTCAGAACAGAATTGGAAAATTGTTTTTGGGATGTTTAGCACAATTGCAATGTGAGAAAGAAAATGCAAATGGGAATTTGTTTTTAGCTCACAATGCGAACACAGGGAAAACAGGGCTTTTTAAAATTAATTCTTTTGGCAAATCTTTATGACTATACCGGCTCACAACACACTGTGAAAATATGGTTGCTTTCAAATGCCACCAATACAGATCCCGTGAATTCAATTGGGGAATTAAATGATTTACTTTGAAAAATATGCTAAGGATCTACACAGGCAAATAAAACATTTTTCAATGGGGTAATAACTAAAACACCCAGGCAAACAGGGGATATTTCAATGGGGAAATAACTAAGACAATGCTGAAAGAATACAGGGCATACATAATCTATGGCTTGGGGTATTTCTACTTACAGGAGAGGTCTGGACTGGGCATCAGGGAGCATCATGGCACACCACTGTGATAGTATGGGGTCAAGTCAAGGATTTTCTAAGTAAGCCAAGGGTCCCAATCAGTCTCTATGCCTCCTGGCTCCACTGCAAGGTTAGGCCTCTCTCTCCTGGGATGTTCATGCCAGATTTTGGCAGCAGGTCACCTCTTGGAATTAGTGGGAAAAGTCCAGCTCTGAGGCAAGCTGGCTTAGTTATAGGGCAAATGACATCGAAAAAATGTCTCATAGTTCCCAAGAAAAGGATTGGTGGAGTGTCACTAACCCACTCCCACCTGTGTGCTGATAGGACAAGGGAATAGGGGAGTGCTTTGGTACAACTATGGAAGGAGAGAACTTCATCATCTCACTTTGACAGGTGGGTTCTGTCTGTTTCAGGGACATATAAATCTCACGACATGGCAAGTGCCCTTAATCTCCACAATTTGATATGTATGAATACATTTTCGAGCACTACCTTTCAAGGCGCATCATATGAGACTAGTTTGAGGTCTGCACATCATTCCGGTAGAGAGATACAGTTTTTCTTCATTTACTCCAGAACTATATCAGTGAAAAATATGTCACTTTTCAGGCATCATACTACTGATATTTGGCATGCTTTATCAACTTTTTGCATCACTGGGAAACACAAGGAGGGTCAAATAGCATTTTCATTCATAACTTTAGTTGTGTTTATCTCACAGAAATCGTTTGGGCATGGTTAGTAGGGGTTAACAGTCCCTTTCATAAAATCTTCAAATGTATTTTACATGATAAAAAGCTTTTCTCCCATTTTAAAAGCAATGGGCAGCTTCACTTCTCTGTACCTCTGACCCCCTACCTTGCTTAAGATTCAGTTTCCCTGTTCATGCCTGTGACGTCAATAGAGGGGTCTGTGTTTAGATTAGCCTTCTCCTTCAAGTGCTAATGACTAAGCTAATGCACTTTTTATGAGACTTGCAACCTGCAGGTCACAAGCTCTGCAGAACAGACCCAACATTATCTGGTTTGCACTGCATTTCCCATCTCAAAAGTAATTATTTTCTTGTATATTTAAGGGAGGCACTGACAATGAAGTCCAGTTTCACATATGAAGAAATCACCAGCCCGCAGCTCATGGCCTTTCAGCAAACAGCCTGTCAACTTGTACATAATGTATTTTAAATGACATATAAGGCACACAATTTGCAATGCATGCACATTATTTCTCAATGGTAAATGTACATGAGAAGACCATGCCCAAACTTACAAGTCTGGTAAGCATTTTTCTGAGCATATTATTAGTTTAAAGGGAAAAACAAAATGACATTGGGCCTCATTATGTTGTTTAATGTACATTATAAAATGCTCAGTTTCACTGTGGCTGCTTGAACACACAATTCTGGCATTTCATTTAGGGTTCTGTAGACTGCTGTTTCATGGAAATATCAGTGCAGCTCTTCATGGATTTGACCACACTGGCCACGTGTCTTGTGCCATGTGAAGTTTTGTGCACATTTTAGCATCTTCAGATTTTTAGGCCCGCTTTCTCTCCTTTTTGCTTTGGTTCCATAGGCTTAACGTTGGACATCATTTCTGCGCTGACCTTTTATTTAGGGGCATGCCCACCAATGACTCTGGCCTCTTGATTTCTGGCATCCAGGGGCTATTTCACCCCACATTAGTGTGTCCCGTTCCCCTCTGTTTTGACAAGTCCAAGCAAAAAACAATCATCTCTGAAGTCCAGGATCTCATTCACAAAGCTGCAGTGGTACCCCCCACCTTCAGGGCCTCTCAATTCCTAAGCAAAATTTTCTTAGTTCCCAAACCAGAGGACGGGCAGCCACCTTTTAAGGAATACGCTCTTGCCAGCAAACTGGATGTTCAAGATAAACTTCAAAGATACGCACTTGGTAGTCTAGTTGTGTCCTCCCCACCAGAGGTTTCTCCAGTTTTAGCATAGGGCTCACACTTGACAGTTTGACCCTCTCCCAGTCAGTCTCTCCTTAGTTCTTTGGTGTTTCAACAAGACAATCTGGCCCACCACAGGTCTAGGGGGATAAGAATCTTCATTTATCTTGATGGCATGCATCTGTTGTCTCTGAACTTCCAGACTCTTCAGACTCATTTAGCGGTCAAAGTGTTTCTTTTACAAGCATTGGGGTTTATCTTAAATGCAAAGAAGTCCATCTTCCAACCTACATAATGCATCCAATTTCTGGGCTTCAATATAGATTCAAAGAAGTGCACCCTCTTGCTTCCAGACAGCAAACTGCCAAGATCGGGGAGGATACTCGGCTTTCCCTTGCAAAGGGGAAGGTTTCCCTCAGGCACTTAGCCAAGGTAGTGGGTATGCTATCAGCATCCATTTAAGCTATCTTTCCAGTACCAATGCATTACAGAGCCTCGCAGCATCTGAAAGCCAGGCTTCTTCGCAAAAAATCTGTCATAATCCCAGTTGACATCCCTCTCGAGACCAGGATAGAGCATCTATGGTGGCTCAAACACATGGACGCTTGGAATGGCAGAGAGATTTTTGGTCCGTCTCCAGATGTGATCCTGGGGTCCTATGCCAGCAAGTGGGTTGGGGGCCAGGATAGGACAGGTATCTACTGGGAAAGTGGTTAGAACAGGAGAGGCCTCTTCATATTAACTGTCTGGAACTCTTAGCGGGATCCTTTGCAGTCAATAGTCTACTGAAAGATCAGGGGAATTGCTGTGTCCTCCTGCGGATGGCCAACGTATCGGCAGTTCGTTATATCCCCTGGGAGGCACTCGTTTCAAGGCTCTAACAAATCTTGTTCAGGATTTTGGCCACTATTGCATAGAAAGGACATTCTGTTGAAGGCAGAGTATCTCCCAGGTTCCAGCAATGCGGTAGCAGACTGGAATTCCAGACACCATCAAGAGAGGAGCGACTGGATTTTGAACAAAAACGCCTTTGCTATGCTTCTCAATCTACGGGGCTTGTTTCTGATAGATCTCTTTGCCTCCAGGCTCAATTGTCAGGTGCATCACTTCTACAGTTGGACTCCGGATACCAGTGCTCTGGCAATGAATGCGTTCCTTCAGAACTGGCTGAGTATGCAGCATACGCTTTCCCTCTGTTTGCTATGATAGTGAGGCTCCTGGTACAAGTTTGCAGGCAGTTTGAAACATTGATAGCAATAACTCCCTTTTGGACCACTCAGGTATGGGTTCCAGCCCTCTTGGAGTTGGCAGTGGATGATCCCTGTCTCATTCCTGTTCAACCTCACATAATCACAGATCTCATGGGTCCTACAGGGGCATCTCTCCCTTATGGCCTGTAATATTTCAGCTCTTCCTGGTCCTTCCAATACCTTTCACAAGATGCTAAGTGTGTCACCAAAGACTCGTGGGCATCCCCCACCAGGTCTGGTTACTCCTCAGCATGGAAACGGTGGGTGGGCTAGTGCGTTGCTCAACACATCAACCCCTTTTCCGCCTCTCCTGAGAGGTGGTTCATTTTCTGGTTACACATATTTAAAGAAGGGAAAGCCTACAGGATAATCAATGGGTTCAGGTTTGCCATTTCTGCAGGACATTATCAGGACTATCAGGCTGATCAATAGGATTGGCTAATGGGTCAGCAATATCTTCCTCTTCACTTAAATAACAGAGATTTCCCGATTCCCCCACTTCCTCCTCACCTGATGAGGTTGAATAGTCCAATTTCTTCCTAGGGTGTGTCGAGCGTTGGGCTTCTTTTTCTTGAGCAGTTAGGGTCTGCCTTGAAAGGAAGCCACTGTGACTCTAGGTCTAGAAATCCACAGTGGCTCACCTTCGTGACAGCCAGTAATGTTGCAAGGGGAAAAAGCCTTTGGGCACAAAAAATCCCCTCGGTTCGTTGGAGAGAACTGAAGATAGCCGGAATAGCTGTTGATGAATTGGCTGAGATGGCAGGAGTAAACACAGCTGAAGATGTAGAACTGGCGAATGAAAGTACCAAATGCTGGATGGAAGGTCCTCAGGATGAAGCGGTACTGAAAACGTCTCTCCTGGAGGAAGTCAGGCGGAAGAGACAAAGTAAGTCATTCAAAAACAAGGGCAGGTAAGAAATCCAGGAGGGATGGTAATGGGGGAAGAGAAAGAAAAAAGAATGCAACAGGCAAGCGAGAGAAGGCTGATGAGAAGGTTGGAAGGGGGCGAAGCCAGGAAGCAGAGGGAGAGATAGAACGAGCTGGAATAAGCGGACGGAAAGAAAACACCGCCGGGAGGAATAGAAAACGGAGTGCACGCAAGGAAGAAAAATCACAGTTGCACCTCACCGAGCCGCCGAGTGCTGAATGGTAAATACACGTGGCGGCAGCCATGTTGGAAGAAAAACTAGACCGTCAACCACGTTGACAAGGAAATGTGACGGCACAGTCTAATGGCGTCCTTGTTTCCACTTCCTCCAAACACGCCAGTCGCCCGGGGTTGTGACAGACATGTTCTAGTGAAAGGGAGACCTATTGGAAGACCTTTTTTGGTGCTTAAAGCTCTCAAGTCCATTTTCAAGTTTCCTCCTCAGGCTAACTATTCTGTTGTGTGGGATGTTAATTTAGTTTTCAGATTGTTTCAGTCTTGGCCAGAAAATGGCAATTTAACCTTACAATAGCTGTTTTCCAAGCTTGCTATGTTGGTGTGCCTCATTTCTATTAAAAGGGTATCAGATATTAGAGCATTGGATGTAGACAATAAAATGTATTGCCCTCAAGGGATAACTTTTTTATCACTAGGGGAACTAGATGTATGACTTCCTCAGTTTCTTATTCTTCATTTCCGGAAGATCACAAACTGTGCGTGGTTCAATTTTTAAATAAAATTTTTAAAAAAGACTATGGGGCTTGGAGCTCAGGGTTCCTCTCAGCTGCTTATTTCTTACAGAAACCCATAAACCAGGCCAGTGTCTCGGCCACTTTAGCCAGGTGGTTAAGGTAGGTTATTAAGGAGGCTGGTATTGATATTTCCTTGTTGGGGGCTCATTCTCTCAGGGGAGCCATAACATCTAAAGTGGGTTTTCGGGGGGAAAGTTTGGAACACATCTTGAAAGCAGCTGATTGGTCCAAAGAAAGCACGTTCAAAACATTTTACCATAAGCGTATTCAGCATGTTGTGGTGGGTGTGATGCAAGAGCTTTGAAATTGCATAATATGAAGCCTCCTCTTGATATAGAATGAATAATCCCTTTCACTAGTGTGAGAGAGGGTTTAGATTATGATAAAGACACAGAGGCGAGTATTTTCTGTTTTCTATTTCCTGCCGCTTTGGGGTGAGATGCCTAACATACAGGAGAGGTCCAGGAGTTCGGAATACTACTTTTGTGCGGGTAAACTCCTGGGTTTTGTTTCTGTATAGTTTTCTATTTTGGTGTGGTTATTCTTCTCGATGGTGGACATCATGTTGCATGTTTCATCGTAAAAGAAAGGACTTATATGGTGGGGGTCTTAGCCTATTGGTTGTTGCCAGGGCATGACTCTCCTCCATCTTGGATTTGTGTCAGCCCCAAAATATAATGCAAGTGTACGAAAATGTCTTGTTTAAACAAAACTTGTTTTTTCTGTTAAATTTGTTTTCTTTGCTGCTGGTGTAGTAGTAAAGAAGTTTTATGCATAATATGAAGCCTCAGGTCTTGACATATAATTCCTTGTGTATTCTGAACTTTGTGTGCTTGTGTATCTGTGTGTATCTACTGTATTTGTGTGTCAGTCAATATAACTACATCAAAATGACATTTTCAGGTTATCCTTAGTCAAAATGAAAGCCGTTCTTAAGCATTGACTAAGCAAGAAAACTGTTTTCAAAATTCCATATTTAATAATTTACTAAGCTTTATACAAAGGCGTGTGTAGGGCACACGTAATGTAAATTAGCTAAATGAACAGTCAGTGAACATTTTGTCATGGGCTTACTCAATTCTTGGAGCATAAATTAACACTTTTTTCTGTTTAGTTTGTTTTCTTTGAGGATGGGGTTAGTAGTAAAGAAGTTTGATGCATAATAGAATCTAAACCCCCTCTCACATTAGTGCAGGGGTTATTCATTCCGAAACACTATTTTGGAGTAGTGTCAAAAGATGTATCTTGAAATCAGTTCTGTTAAAAGCAGTGGGTAATCACATTTCAGATGCACGTTATTCCAAAAAAAGGGTTTATAGTCAATGCATCGAATGCAATAGCATTGAATGCCATACTAGATTAAAAAAAGCATCGAAAAAAAGCATTGAATGCATTTTTTTATGTTTTTTTAATGGGGGGCTGTCCCTAAACCCCTTTTTTTAACCTTTAAACCCCATTTTAATTTAAATAAAGCCTTTACCTTTAAAAAAAAAAAGCATTCGATGCTTTTTTCGATGCTTTTTTTTCTCTGGTATGCCATTCGATGCTATTTCATTCAATGCAATGAACAGCTACCCACGAAAAGATCATTACGATGTTTAGCAAAGGCCCTAATTTGATGGCTTGAAAAGGCTTGGGCTAAAATAAGGAGTGGCTCGTGCGGATGCAGCTATTCAAGCAGAAACGAAGCTGGCAGAGCAGGCGCCACACGCCACCGCTGTCCCATGGGTATGACGACACTCTGCAATGTGACTGAGAAACTGTTAATGCTTTGTCAAAATAATCCGTCACCTCAGTTCAAAGTGCGACCACGGCTGCATTTACAGCGCATTTTATCTCAGCTGTTGCAGCTCCTCTGGGACTTGGGCTTTTCTCCCTCTCTCATAATCTAGTCAAGGCGTTTATTTTTAGCCACCGACGATGTAAAGCAGCAGGTTGTTGCCACCTCTCCCCGCCTTTGCGTTGTTTAAATATTACATAAGTGAATTATGAGAGCAGCAATTCAATGGCGCTGGCGCGAGCTCCCGACGGAGGCCCTGAAGGTCATAAAGAGTATCGCGTATGACGGCAGGCAGCTACTGTACGTGAGCGGAAGCACAAATTCTCTCCATTGCTCGGCAGGCGGTTACCTGGAGCAGGCCGGCAGCACCCTCTGCACATCCCTGAATCCTGACAGACCCCTTTGGAAGAATTCTCTTCCTTTGTGATGACGAATTTGCGCAAATTACTGTTGCAATATAAATTAGCATATGGAATTAAAAGAAAAGTTTACCCATAAAAATATGTCATTTCAAATTCCTCATGTATGTCAGGCTGCTGGACGCCACTAGTGCCTATCGAAATTATTAATTTTATTTGATTTCTTTTTAATGTTCTTCCGCTCTAGCAAAATACCTTTCTGAAGCTTCCTATCGAAATTATATTTCACCCCAACCAAGAGTGTTTTAAGGTGTCACCTTGAGGAAAATGATCAGTATCTGAGCCACATACGCATTCTATTTTATAGTCTAACCTAAAGCAGCCCTAGGGTATTTTTGCCCCACATTTTCGTAAACAATTGTGTAAAAAGGCTTAGGACTTGCAGTCAGTCCTGAAAACAAAATGTTCAAAGGCCTCAGAGGCCAGGTCGTGACACATAAGCATGCATTTCTCTAAGGGACTCAATCATGTATGTTGCCATCCGAAAATTGTATTCCTGATAAGCAGCCGTGGATGCACAGAGACACACATTTAGCACTCAAGCAAGGCCTTTGCAACTGCACTGAGGAGAAACATGGCCTTCCTAAATTTCATTCAAGATACTTTAGGTAATATTGACCTATCCATTATATTCCACCTGTTTTATCGATTAACCGGGAAGTGATATCAGGCAATATTAACCAGGGCGTGGTCCGATCCTGTCGATAGCAGCCCGCCGCCCAATTTAAAGGCCTGAGAAAGCGAGGGTCCCTTCACGTGGGCGGCAGTACGTTACCAGCAGGGTCAGCCCGCCACTGTGGTTAATATCGCCATTAGCACCCGCGTAGTGGCCTACAAAGGTGCTAATGGTGTTTTTTATTTTTGAAAATAAAGACTTACCTTTGCAGCGCAGTGCTGGTGTCCTCGAAGTTGGTTTCCAATGTTGTTGAATGTGACGTCATGAACATTGAAAACGGACTTGGAGCACACCAGCACTGTGCAGCGCAGGGTTGCACTGTAAAAGAACGGTTCTTTTTTTTTTATTGAATAAAAGACACCATTGGCACCCGTGTAAAGAATTACACGGGTGCTAAGGTGAGGGAAAGAGAAAGCGGGGAAGGGAAGGGAGTGCTGGCTAATCCTTACCTTACAATACAGTGCGTGTTCGGAGCATCGCTCCTGTGCATGCCTCACCATTTGTTTTGGCTAAACTATACTCGATGTACAGGCATGTTAGCCTTTACTTTATGTGTTTGGCCATTGATCCTAGTCAGCCACATAACAATAAGTATGTATGTATGTGCATTGTGCAAACCTAGTTACATTTCAACAAAGCACTATACACAAACAGTGGCAACATACAAATAGGCAATGACAGGGAGTGCCCAGGGAGCAAAGGCAACCAGAAGATGGAGGAGGTGGAATTAGGGCGTCAACAGGCAATAAGGTGTTCCTTGAAGCGCAGGACCTTTGGTTCTGCCATTAAGTGCTTGAGGGATGATGCCTCACCGATGTGGGTCAGTAACCTTAACATTGCCCCAGTTAAGCACATATTGTCATGCTCGCTTCTGCATTGCCTGTGTACCATGAGGGAAGGCTCCAACACAACCAGGAACTGGGGGCCATAATCATCTATACAAAACAGGGTTCCCATTGGTAATATCTACATTTTCCATTGTTAAGCATTCAGTGCACTGCACATCTCAGTCAATCTATTCCCAAACTCTGTTTATTTATACTAAATTGTAACAAATTTAAAGTTCACGCAATTAACTACATTTTCTTACCATGTCATTGTAACAATACATACTAAATCCATTTAAAAAGGAAACAACACATCAAACCAATATTAATATGTAGATTTTCTGAAACAGTAAGATCAAAGAACAGCGTACAATGACAAAGGAACAGAAAAACAAATTATTTTCACAACACATTAAAAATGAGAAGAATGAATCTTGACCCTCAACAGGAGCTAAACGTGTATAATCTGCTAAAGTCTAGGTCTGCCACCATAGAGGCCTAGACAAACCAGGGTTGACATTCTCCAGGGGGTCTGTGGTTTATCCTCTGGCAGTGCTTGCTAATTGTGGCTTTGATAGGTCATCTGGCAGTGTTCAGTGTTTCCTTGGTAAGTCCTCTTGCAATGTATAAGGTGCCCTTTGTTTTTCGTCTGGCAGCGTCTGGTATATCCCTGGTAATGCCTGAAGCGCTGTTCATTGTGGACTTGACATGTCCCATTGTTGCATTCAGTCTGTCCCTGATTTTGGCAAAGGTTAGTAACTCCATTATTTGCACTTTGGCCGTGTTTATTGTGTCCTTGGTTTGTTCTCTTGCAGTAATCATGTTATATCTGGTATGTCCTGTTAAAGTATTCTTTGTGTTCTTGGTTTATCATTTCACAATATTTGGTGTATCTGTAGTATGGCATCTGTCATTGTGTCTCTGGTCATCCTCTGGCTGCTTTCAATGCAGTGGCAGGCCTCACATTGACTAATGTCAGAGTGAGAGCTAGGCTGGGGCCAAATGCAGCTGTCCGGCAGCTTGGGAGGGGGCCTCTCCACAAATGTGATTACATGTGCGTGCAAGGTGCTGGGGGGTGAAGGGTGCAGACATGGCATTTTTGACTTGGCCTCTATGATAAAGGAAGTATAGTAAATGTTATTGCGTGGCTTGAATGGCATGCTGGTGCAGCCAATCTAGCCATGTCTTGCTGTGGTACAACATTTTTACTGGGATTCTATGATAAAGCCTGCATGCTAAGTGTTATTACATGTCTAGACTCGCCTACATCAGTGCAACCAGTTTGGACATGTTTTCTTGTTGTGGTATGGCATTTGTAATGGCAAAGCTAGCCAAAGTATGTTAGTATGTGGGCTACTGGCATATATTGGCCAAGCCAGCTTGGACATGATTTCTTATAGTATCATTACTGTGAAAATGTGCAAAGTAAACATAAGTATGCTCTTTTATGGGAATATGGGCATATATTGGTGTAGCCAGCATGCAAATTATGGGTACAGCCAGCTTGAAAATATTTTTTAAACTGGCATATATTGTGGGGAATAGCATCATGAAAGTGCATTGGGAAATGCTCCTGTGCACTGTTGGTGACTTGCATCCATTGGATGTTTTCACGAGTTACCCTTCAAAGACGATTGCAAAATATCTGAATTATTACCCAATTTTTACTTAGAGTGTGCTGTAAAAAGCACCATTTTAAGCAATTGTTCAAAAATGTTCTTGAGGGGGAACCCCTGCAATCCTCCCCTTGCTTGGTTCTTGCTCCCTCGCTATGCTGAGTTGCTCTTACATATTTGTGACACATATTTACACCCAGCAATTAGAAAATCCACCAGCTGCCACTGGTGGCTGGTACATTTGGGTGCCAGGGGACAGGCACCACCCCCTTTTTGTGCTAGGGGAATGATTTAAGCTTTGATTAAAAAACAATGTTCCATCTTTCACCTAGTGCAGTGCATGAAGTGCCACATCAGCAGCATGATCATCCTGGGCATTGCGCATGCGTGGTGGTCAAGGCTGTCACCATAGTTTGATGGTGCCATACAGCATGGCTCATAGGGGGCCGACAAATGTTGTGCTATGCCACTGATTTACGGAGTCATTGCTAAGATCTCTGACAATGATCCGTCTATGTCCTTGATATGACTCCTGTCAGTGTTCATTGAGTCTCTGGTAAGCAAACAGCCTTTGCTCAATATGTCAATTACATAAGGCAGTGTTCTTTGTCTCCCTGACTTTTCCTCTGTGAAAGGTCAGTAACCCCAACATAGGTCTGCTGATAGTGTGCATTGTGGGCTTGCTATATCCTCTAGCAGTAATAAGGGATTCCCTGATATGGCCCTTGAAAGCATTCACTTTGTTCATGACGTGCCCTATAACAGCATGCAGTGAATCCCTGTCACGGTTTTATTACACACTCCAGCCAGGGACTCCTTCCCCGACAATAATTGTGGCGTACAATAAGGTGCTTTTTATTTTTAATAACCCACAGATTCATTTGAGTGGGGCTCCAACCTTCACAAACACCCAGTGTCACAATGGACTAGGAACCAGGCCGGTGTGTATCAATAATGTATTTATTCATTTATGATTTAATGAACAAGGAAAAATACTCAAAATACATCAGCCACCAATATGTGGCAACACAAATGCAATGATTCCTACAGAACAATTGATTCAGATAGCCTCTCACAGTTTACACAGATCTTTAATGGCAAAACAGGAAAAATAACAGTTTTTAATCAAGTCAAGTGATAGCATAAAGGTTTAGCACTCCCCCCTGCAACACTCTTAATTCCTTTGAATGGAAGGAAATTGCAAGGAGTAAGCATAGAGAAAATCGGATTTGGAATACAGCCCACCACCCCAAGATGGGAAGCCAGAACAGAAAGTGAAAACTGTTTTTTGGAGCAAAACGGCAGACGCAGAGTTTGATTTTTATTTGATTATTGCTCAGATCGCTACTCACAACTGCGGTGGGACATAATAAATGAAAAATTCTTGTTGCTACACTAGAGATTGAAAGCCTAGGGACCACTAATCAGCACACCAGGGCAAAGTAGAAAGAACAGGGAAAAATCGGTTTTGGGAGAAAGCAAATGCAAAAGGAAAAATACAACTGGCAAATGGAAATCCGTTTTACACAGGATTAACAATGACAGGTAGCTAAGGATGGGGTTTCGTTTTAAAAATCGGAAATCGGTTTTCAAGGACAAGGACCAAGGCACATAACAGGTAGAAATCTAGACAAAAGGGGTTGCTCTCAATGGGACTATGGTTTGGGTTTTTCACAGGACAGATGCAAATAAGGAGTTAATGGGAGTAATGCTCAGAATACCCAGTCAAATTCTGTTTTCAGTTACACAGAGACTAATTTGTTGCAGCAATACTTTAATGACTATAATTATTAATAACACTCGACAAGATTGTTGACTTCGAATGGCAACAATTTTGAACATGAATTTCAATGGGGAATTAATTGATTTTACTTCAAAATAATGCTAAGGATTTATACAGACAACTGAGAGATTTATCAAAAGAATTCGTTAACACACACAGGCTAATACAAATTCTTCTATGGAAGGTTTATGACTTATACTGGCAATTTGGGACTTTCAATGGGATTTTTAACAGGGGTTGTGTTACAATAAGGGAAAGGTTTATGTAATTTAGGGCAGGGTGGTTTGCTACTTACAAAATAAGCCTTCGTTTGGGATTCTGGAAACCCTGCTGGATTTTAGGACACTCTGGACAGCTGGGACAAAGGGTCTGGTCACTGTACTCTCCTGGATGGGATTCTGGATAGCCAATTGGATCTCAGGACACTCTGGACAGCTAGGCAAGGGGTCTGGTCTCTGCACTCTCCTTGGTATGGTTCAGCTGGCTCCTCTCCACCCTCCTTCTCCTGTCTCTCAGGATTCTTGTGTGTGGGTCTGTCTCCACTAACTTAGTACAGTCCCCCCTTATATAGCCCAAATGGCATCACTTGCTTTATAATCTAAGGGGGGTATTCTATAATTACCCCTACCCTCGGATAGTACAGTTTACCATTCCTTGCTCTGACCCCTGGAATTATTGGTTCAAGGGGAGAGAGCAACATCTGTCTCTTTGGAATTTATTACAGTTCTTTGTTCTCAGGTCACCTTTTTAGACAAACTAAGTTATGTATCATAACCAAATACTTATTCTAGCCACTGCCATAAGAAATCAATATGTGATTTCAGTGGGTCATAGGGAATTAGGCAAGCCGATCGCCAACTCTGTGCAAGGTAGCATGGCCCTTTGGCACTTTTTTGTCCTTTTCATAAGATATACCACAGTTATGAATTGCAAATGATCAAGCATATTCATAATCTCATTTTCCATCTTTCCACCAATTGTCATAATTGTCACATCTTTGGATCAGCCAGAAACTTTCCTAACTGGCCATTTCAGTCTCCAAAGTCCTAGGAACATGCACTTAGTCTCTTAAAATCCCCTGGAAATCACATGAAAAAATAGCATAAAAAGAAATTATTTCTTATTCTGAGTGCTGCGAAAAATGCCTAGAATGAATCAATCATTTAATGTCCATTAGGAGGATCTGTCACATATGGGAGGGCGGTGTTTCATCCTCCACAGCCAACTGTCTTCCCCTGCTCAGCAAGTGATTTTTATTACACCCTTTGAAGTTGTCAGTTTGTCCTTGGTAGTGGATGCAGGAAGAACTCACACTTGCTGGTCAAGCTCTAGCCACACTTGCTTTCTTTGTCCTCCCTGAGCCCCCTGTCTTAAAGTCTGGCAGAGCAGGGAATTATGATGCCCTTAGTCACATCACATGTCATTGCGAAATAGTTCACTTATAGGTGTGACTTCCAGTGGGAGGCAAAGCTTTCAATTGAGAAGTTTCCGACTTGAGCTCAAAAATGTTTTTTTTCTGATATACTGAGCCTCTTTCAAGGTGATTGAAGTCTTGTGGGGGAAACATAATGTACATGGCTTTAGTCACGCCCACCCCAAAAACATACTTCACTGACATTTCTGTGCGAGCAAAGCTATCCTTTCACAGTGGCTTTTTAAAGTAATTTCTTTATTTTTTTTAAACGTGTGCAAGCCATTTTTTTTCATCTAACATTGGAAATGCTGTTCTGTAGGTCATGGGATTCTTTAATTTGTCCTTCTTGAGTGAGTTTGCATTTTCTGTTGGTCCGTTGACACGGAGAGGTAGGCCCCCTGCACAGGGTTCTTTGATTTGCCACTGAATAAAAGAAAATGCCAAGCCATTTTTTTTTCTTCATTTACAGTGTTTAGACTGCTGCTGTTCACATGATAGGGAAAACAAAAGCCGTGACAGGTTGCAATGTTGAAATCCTTGCCCCTCATGTGAATTAAAAGTAAGACAAGGCTGTTTTTGGATGTAGTGCATAACTTGTTGTTCATTCAGATGAAACAGCAGCAACACAGGGCCGTTTTTGCACGCAGTGCATAACTTCTTGAAAGAAAACCAAACGCAGGGTTGTTTTTGGTGAAATGTTTAACTTTTTGTTATCCAGATGGAAAGCAAACACAGAGCTGTTCTTGTGATGCAGTGTTCAAATGCTTGCCACACATGTGATAGGGTAAGCAAAGCATAGCCGTTTTTGGTGGCAATGTTTAATGCGGTTTTTCATGTGAAGGGATTTCTGTTTAGGGCTGCAAATCCACCCCAAAGATCCCCCCTGCTTTTCCATGACTTTTTGTTGGGCAAGAGTAGGGCTGAGTGGGGTTTCCTTCGGTGTAATTTTCCTTCCTCAGGAAGTGGGTATTCCGAGATCCCCTTCAGTCTTTGGGTTGCAGAGTGTGGCATGGCACCCCCTTTTCCTTCCCTTCCAGGTCCCTGGGGTGTTCCTCTCCAGGCTAGAATTTAAGGATGCTAATTATGTAATAGAAGAGAGACAAAAACAAGTTTTAGTACTTTTTACAAAAAATGTTCCCGGAAGATTTACAACAATGGAACAATGACAACAACTTGCAATTTCCATTGTATTTTATTTCTCATTTTTATATTAACATCAAGTAAATTACTCCCTGCCGTCTGATTTTTCTCACTTCTTTTTTCATTCTTCAGATGGTTCCTCTGCTCGATTTTCATCTGGCTCATCAATCAGCCGCAAAGCGTGTCTGGGATGACAGCTTTTCAACTGATTGATGTGGACCCATTTTTCTTCTGACAGTTCTCCTTTTGGTACGTGGATCTTATAAGCGACAGGTGAGATTTTGTCTACAATTTCAAAGGGGCCGCACCAGAAGGGGAGGAATTTCCACTCCTTGGTCTGGTTCCTTTGAAAATTGTGCAAGTAGACCCTGTCTCCTACTTGACCTTCTTTAATAGTTGTCGCTGGTGAAGTGACTTCCTCGATCCAATCTTTTGGGGGAGGCCGAAACGTGAGAAGATGTGGTTGATCAAATGGGCAGCTGCTGTTTCTGCCTTGCAATTTGGGTCCGGTTTTTGTTAGTGTTTTCTAGTCCAGTTTTTATTACATGTTGGTGTGTTTAATTATAGAATATATTTTCATAGACCCTTGATTGGACATTCCTTTATTATGTAAGGTTGTACTTTTGCCCCCCTCGAGAAAATAGCCTACTCTCAGGCCATAATACCACAAAAGGTCGAGATGGTGTATCTCTTAACTGGCCCTGTTTCACCTTTATGATTTATTGATTTTTTATTGTTTATTTTATGTATTTATCTGTAATGTGCCATAGCCCGCAGGCATCAGGGCGCAATCCACAGAGGGCACTTACAAAACAAAATGATTGGGATCACTCTTGTTTTATATAAGTGTGAGGGCTGATACTCATCCTCGTACTCCTGAGGGGCAAAAGTTCTTTTGTCACAATCACATTTGTCACAATGCTTTGCAAAGGACAGTGGTATTATCATACCACCTTTTCCCAGTTGGAATTTCCAGCATTAGTTTAATAATTAATAGAAATCAAAAAAGCAGGGCTTCTGCACCCTTTCCAGGAGGCAATTCCTCACAGAAATCCTCACTGCAATGTGAGACAAAAGCCTCAAACCTAAAACTCATTGGGAAGGTAACTTTAATAACATTAACACATCCCACTTTACCTGTAATATAAAAAAACACATGTTGGCATGTGGGACGATGACATGCATGCCATTGGTGCAATAATCCAGCACATGGTCTGTGATACCTGCAACCTGGACTACAAGCTTGGCTACTAACAAAAGTTATGGAGACAATTGTCCATAATGAAGCAGGGAGTGTACATGGGCAGGAGCCCTCTCTCCAACAACAAGGTGATTTGCTCTTATGAACAGCAAAGTGGAATCCCCAAAATGTGGAAGAGCACACAGTACTTCTCATGGGAAAATTTATGGGTCCAATCACATATCCAGTTGATGTGTGAAGCATTGAACAACATCCTGTGAACTACGGGACTCAGCCTAGAAACCTCCTCATGAGCTCACCATGGTTCTTGGGAAGTTGTGCTGTAAATGAACAAAGTAAGGTATGGTATTGTCTTAGGATATCTTTACAAGATGGACGTCTAGTACATGCCTATTGTACTATTTGGAATATGCCAGTGGAAAAGGGCAAATAGCACCGATGAGGGTTCATAGCTGCTTTGGATAACATCAAAGAGCATTATGGGAACATAATTACTACATATCTCTGTATTTGACAAATATGTATGTGATAAAACTATTTTATGCTTGAATCAGTGAGTACATAATGTGCAGTGGAATTGGTTCTCATTTCATTTTTAACAACGCTCACGCTACCATTAAAGTGCTTGTAACTAGGAACCATATCTACTCCTTTGGGCTGCTTCTTCTATCATTGTATAGGAGTTCTAAGGTTGTGTTGCTTCTCCTTTCCCCAGATATTGGGCCTGATGATCAAATCTGACAGCAAATGAAAGGAGTGCAGAGAGAGCACTCCTTTCATTTGCACTCATTGCTGAAATGGTCAGGCCTCCTTATTCTCAACGGTGAGCTGAGCATTTCATGGAGGGGCTAGACAATAGTGCAAACATGTCCAGTGCACTACTGACATTAGTAAATGACAGACTCCCAGCAACCATGTAGGTTCTGGGAGCACATTTCACTAAGAAAAGCTGTTAAAGGGCCCGTCTCAGTGAAATGCTCTTGTAAAACAAAAGGCCTGTTTGGGGGATGGAACTGCTAGTCTGACAGTTGTAGATTAACCAATGGCTTTCACACTTTAAAAAAATCATGAAAAGGTCATAAATAACGCTGTCTTGATTTGTGCCTCCCCATGAGCCTGTTTGAAAAGTTACAGGGAGATGACCCTTATTCAGGACATTTAAAAGCCCAAATGGAAATTTGGGGATTCAAGCTGTGCTTTTAAATACCGTGAAACGTCCCCTTATTTGCACATGCGCAAAGGGAAGAAAAGGTCAGCTTTGTGAATTGGGCTGCTCCTTAAAGTTTTGAGAAGCTGGCCCAATGTTTCCTTTTTTCAAAACTGGGATTATGGCATATTTTAAGAGGGCATGGGCTAGAGGAAAGCGCATGCACACTTAAAGAATGTTATATAAAAGATGCATTAAACCATTGTTTTTCATTGTATGTTAAAGCATGCATTTTGCAGCTCTATGGTAAAATGCATAGTATACATAGAAACAAACACATGTTATACCTTGAATGATAGATACATTGCTACATGTATTATCATTTTAGTGGTATTCCCGTTTGCTTGTTTGTTCATCGTTTTGATAAGTATAACTTGACGCTGCGAATGGCCCAAATGAAGCTGGTGAGAGAATAGTGACCACTAGAGGGTGCTGGTACCTTGCCTTTCTCATAGTCTGCCGTTTTCCCAAGCGTCTATTACTTTGGAGCGTACTGTGCGATGAATTTGACAGGAAGAAAAAAGCCGGCCATTAGTAATGTGGCATTTCTTTTCTCAAGGAGAGTAATTAGCGGGCCTTCTCTGGAGTACTTAATGCACTCGTCGCCAGAGGACAATGAAGTATACTGTAAGAGAGAATTGCAACAAGACTCAATTAAGATAAAGTATGTTCCAAAGACAGTCGCTGTAAGGATGTGGCAACTATGAAAATGCACGAAAACAACCGCTGTGCAGTGCCAACCCCGTGCTCATGTTCGCACCCACCGGATTCCACACCGCATCATTCGCACAGTGATTATGGGCACAAGGGCAAAGAAAGCAACCTTTGACAATGGCAGTCATTTTAAACTGTGTTTGTATATCTATATAAATATTCAATGAAAAAACTAGTCGCAGGGACGTTTGGGCTGAGAACTTAATGCAACAAAACCCTGGAAATTCAGACAGAAGCACCTTAACTATGCACTGTGTTGCACAACCTATGACCACAATCATGACATTGCAGCTGACATCACTGGTGACATCACTGATGGCATCACTGGTGTTATCACTAATTATGTCATCTAAGACAGACACACAAGTCAATAGGCCTCATTACGACCCTGGCGGCCGCAGTATAAATGGTACTGGTAAGGTACTGGCATCGGTCATACCGGGCCACCACATTACGAGTTTGCTCGCGGGTGGCAGTATGCACTTGTGGTCTGGCCAGACGTGCATCGCAGCACATGCGAGCAGACCAGGATGCTAACAACGGACCCGTCATTAACGGGTCCGTTGTTAGCATCCTCCCCATTCCCATTTGAGCCCTGTGTGGGCTCAAATAGGAATGGGGACGTACCGGGTCCCGAAAATGGGAATTACCGGGCCTCCAAAAGTCAGAATGGCCCGGTAATTCCCTTTTTTCAGGACCCGGACATGAGTTTGGAGGTAGCCATGCCGGTAATGACGGCATGCCTACCTCCAAACTCGTAATGAGGCCCAATGTATTAAACAATTAGATACTATTTACAGATTACTTTTGCTTTGTACAGCACATGTTTTTTTTCAATTTTATCGTGTTCATCACTTCCATATGACACACAAACACATATACATCTATATATATGTTTTCAAGCATTTTTCCCCCTTACCTGCTGTTTCCTCCTAGACCTGCTGCTGCCTCCTCAGCTGCTCCATAAGCAGAGGTGTTGCTAGGGTGGGGGCAACTAAGGCTCCAGTTGCCTAAGAACTTTCAAATCATGGACGCGCTCGTCCGCACTGCTGCCCGCCTTATCCCGCCGGAGAAGGCCAGGCCGTCGATGCGCCGAGGAGCATCCGCTGGTGGGTTTCCCGCCACCCAAAGACCACAGAGACGCTGACAACTTGACGCCCTTGCTGGGCCACAGTTCTTCAAACTCTTTGCGGTCCTGAGCTATCAACACCGAGGTGCCCCGGATGCCTCTTCCTTGCAGGACGTTTACGTTTCACCGTCGACGAGCACCGCTAGGAAAGAAGCTGCCACTTCACCGTCGTAGCTCACCTTGTTCTCCGTCAGACGTTCGATGACCCGTGACTCCTGCCTTAAAGGAAGGCCACTTAAGAAGGGCTGTCAATTCCCTGACGAGGAACGCTACAACGCCAGGTACTTTGGGGTTGCAGACTTATTGGAAAGTCTCTTGGGAACAATCTGTGGACTCGGCTTGTGATATATCTTTATTCTACAGGTTGCCCAGGTGGGGGGATCTCCACTCAGAACTGTGTCTGGTTGTCAGGGCCAGTATTCTGCCAATTGTTCTAACCAACTGCTTTCCTCTTATATCTATTGTTGGTTTCCTTTACAAACTGATTTGTGTGACATTTAACCATACAGTTCTTGCACTTTAAAGATATCTAATAGTAATTGTGGTACCACGTACAAGTGTATATTTGCCATTATAGATAACTAAGTACCAAGTGAGTTATCGTGATATTGTACATAACCTTAAACATTAATTATATAAAGACTGTGTTTTAACTAATACAGTATGCGGACATTCCTTTGTGGGTGCTTGGGGACTACACTGTACTTAAGAACCAGCCCGCCTCACCTCCTGAGAACCTAGGCCATGATTGCTCGTCCATTGCTACCACAATAGAGAATCTTGGCTGGGGTCCTCTGTGCCTCTCCTCTACCATATAGAGAGCAGAAGTACAGACACCCCCCTCTGGTCCTTTACACCAGGTCTTTTGGTTCTAGCCCAGGATAGAAGCTCAGGGGTTACAACCAAAATGCTAGCTAGCCCGGAGTCCTGACAGCCCCAACATTAGAGTAGCCCTGGATCTTTTCCAGACCTAGCAACATCCCTGTCCATAGGCCTTTCGGCTAACGTGTTATAAGCAGACAGGAATCAGGAAGCAGGGAGAGCCGCCTAGTTCCAGACTTGTGCGGAGCGCAGGAGTCGTAAAGTGACCTCTGCTGCTCAGCCTGCAGGGTGAAATCCATAAATGCCCACACAGCGCTGCGCATCGAGTGGGCAATTACAGAGTTTAGAGGAGCCTGGCCTGCTTAGGCCCTACTCTGTCTAAGCCTCTGCAGTCTGGACAGATAAAGCATCTCATAAAGACTGCTAGTGAAGTGCTGTGACTGTGGAACTGTGGATCTGAATAGAGCTGCCCAGGTAGAGGTGGGATGCACCATCCATCAAGATCAGCACAGACTTAAAAGTAGCGGTGATGTGGATGAGGAACCGGGGCATCAGGAAGTGCTGCCCTTTTACTCCCAATGCTTAGGTGATTCCTGCATCCTCTGGGCTCTAATGCACAAAGGTTCCTTCAGTTTCATTCAGAGCCTCGTTTTAATGTTGACCCTCAGGAATGGTAGCAGGGGGGGAGCTGAAGCAGGCGAGTGGTACTAGAAGGCCAAAGGAGCAACAGCCCAATGACGGAATGGTCCCAATTCCTATTTTTATTAGCAGGTTGTCTTTTGGGGAGTCAGTCTGAGTTGCCAGTACAGAGCAATGGGATCCACTGCACTTATGTTAAAGGGGGTATTTAATGGGATGTTGAAACATGCTGCGCAGCAAGTCAAGAGTGGGCGATGGTTGTGGCAGCTACTTGTTTGCGCTTTTTGTGTATTGTTTGAAAACATAGAATACAAACGATAGAATGATCCAAATGTCATACCTGCCTAACCTCTGGGTTTGCCCCGGTGACTCTGGGTTTTTAGCCTCTTCTCCTCTGGGGAAGAACCTGGAGTCTCCGGGTTTTCGCTGCGGGTTCCGTCCAATCCTCCATCCGATTGGCTGAATCAGGTGGAGGTGTAGGGGCGGGACCAATAAGAATGCAGACTTAAGCAAGATAAACGTAGAATACTCCTTTTGAAAGCAGAAAGCAGTATTACCGCGTTTATTTTGCTTAAGCTTTCATTATTTTTGGCCAGTTTGCCTTATGTTTTAGTCGCCCTAAATTGACGGGTGTCTAAAACATAGGGCAAACTGGCCAAAAAGAATGAAAGCTTAAGCAGAAAAACGCGGTAATACTGCTTTCAATCCGGTGTCATTAATGACACCGGATTGAAAGCAGTATTCTGCGTTTCTTATTTTTTCAGCTTTCATTCGTTTTGACCAGTTTGCCAGGGATCAAGTCGAGGGAACAGGGAACACGCAGGCGGACTGACTCCACCCACTCTTTTCAGAGGGCCTCATTACGAGGTTGGAGGTAGCCTTGCCAGTTTTACCGGCAAGGCTACCTCCAAACTCGCATCTGGGTCCGGAGCCCACGAATAGGCAATTACCGGGCTATTCCGGGCCAGCCGGACCCGGTAATTGCCCTTTCGCAGGTGCCGGGCGCGGTACATCCCCATTCCCATTTGAGCCCCATAGGGCTCAGTGGGAATGGGGAGGGTGGTAGCACTGGTACCGTTAATAACAGTACCAGTGCTACCATCATATTCTGCTCGCAGGTGCCGGTAGGGCCACCAGGTCAGACCTGGTGACTGCAAGGGCACCCGCGAGCAGAACTCCAAGTATGGTGGTACGTTAGCAACAGTGCCGGTAGCGATAACTGCGCCGTTGTTGCCTTACCGCCATACTTGTAATGAGGACATCTTTTTTGTGGACTAAGATGGTCACCAGTTAAAAAAAGAATACTAATAATGAACTGTACTGTACATTCTATTTACTTATACAGGCCAATAATCTGATCGCGTGATAGCCGAGGGAATGTGAGCTGTAAGGGGTCCATCAGGCAGGATGAAATGCAGAGACCCTTGAAGACCAATGTTGGTGTGGCACACTAATGACCACAATTAGAAACTGCTTTATTATAATGTGTGCTGCTGTTTGCGCTGAATTATGGATGTTCTACAATGTGATTTATTTACAACTACAGTAAACTTTTCAAAAGGAGCGGACTTCAGAACGTATGATTCCCGTCTTTTCCCTCTTTCCCCAATGCTTTTGTAATGCTGATTGAGTCACTGCTCTGATAAGGAATCCTGTGTTTAACTCATACAGAGCACCCAGCACCGCCTCTGACATCTTGCAAGCAATTTGCACTTTTTCACATGGGTGATTTCTCTCTAGACAGGATGCAGAGGCCCACCTGATTAATGTGCCAAACATTGATGGCTGTATTCAACATGCTACTCTAGCGAACAACTTTCAGACCCCTAATCTCACCATTGTAATCCATTGCAGGGCCCCGTTTGAAGACACACGCTCATTCATTATCTGTGCATTGCACCTGTTCAGCTACATCACCTGCTGTACTGACCACTTTCCTACACAATGGGCTTCATTCCGAGTTCGAGGTAACCACGCCGCTATTTGCGGCATGGCTGTCTCTGAACTCGTCCAAACTTCCGGCCTGGTGAATGGAGTAATTACCGGTCCATTCCGAGGTCGGAGGGACCGGTAATTCCCCATTCACCAGTGCCATTCCCCATTCCCATTTGAGCCCCCATAGGGCTCAATGGGAAGGGGGAAGGTGGTAATAACGGTACCGTAAATTACGGTACCGTTATTGACCCCGAAGTCCCTTTGCGGGTCCCGTCCTTAACGCCTGCTAGAAGCAGGTGTTAAGGAAGGACCCGCAAAGGGAACTTGTAGTAGGACGGTAAGGGTTTAACGGCACCAGTCTCGTTACCGGTGACCATTAACCCTTACCGCCCTACTGGCCCTCATTACGAGGTTGGCGGAATGGGTTTACCAGCACCGGTAATGGTGCCGGTGCCGGTAAACCCATTCCGCCCTATTACGAGGTCTCCTTGTTCTAGCCCAGGATAGAAGCTCAGGGGTTACAACCAAAATGCTAGCTAGCCCTGAGTCCTGACAGCCCCGACATTAGCGTAGCCCGGATCTTTTCCAGACCTAGCAACATCCCTGTCCATAGGCCTTTCGGCTAACGTGTTATAAGCAGACAGGAATCAGGAAGCAGGGAGAGCCGCCTGATTCCAGACTTGTGCGGAGCGCAGGAGTCGTAAAGTGACCTCTGCTGCTCAGCCTGCAGGGTGAAATCCGTAAATGCCCACACAGCGCTGCGCATCGAGTGGGCAATTACAGAGTTTAGAGGAGCCTGGCCTGCTTAGGCCCTACTCTGTCTAAGCCTCTGCAGTCTGGACAGATAAAGCATCTCATAAAGACTGCTAGTGAAGTGCTGTGACTGTGGAACTGTGGATCTGAATAGAGCTGCCCAGGTAGAAGTGGGATGCACCATCCATCAAGATCAGCACAGACTTAAAAGTAGCGGTGATGTGGATGAGGAACCGGGGCATCAGGAAGTGCTGCCCTTTTACTCCCAATGCTTAGGTGATTCCTGCATCCTCTGTGCTCTAATGCACAAAGGTTCCTTCATTTTCACTCAAAGCCTCGTTTTAATGTTGACCCTCAGGAATGTTAGCGGGGGGGAGCTGAAGCAGGCGAGTGGTACTAGAAGGCCAAAGGAGCAACAGCCCAATGACGGAATGGTCCCAATTCCTATTTTTATTAGCAGGTTGTCTTTTGGGGAGTCAGTCTGAGTTGCCATTACAGAGCAATGGGATCCACTGCATTTATGTTAAAGGGGGTATTTAATGGGATGTTGAAACATGCTCCGCAGCAAGTCAAGAGTGGGCGATGGTTGTGGCAGCTACTTGTTTGCGCTTTTTGTGTATCGTTTGAAAACATAGAATACAAAAGATAGAATGATCCAAATGTCATACCTGCCTAACCTCTGGGTTTTCCCCGGTGACTCAGGGTTTTTAGCCTCTTCTCCTCTGGGGAAGACCCTGGAGTCTCCGGGTTTTCGCTGCGGGTCCCGTCCAATCCTCCATCCGATTGGCTGAATCAGGTGGAGGTGTGGGGGCAGGACCAATAAGAAGGCAGACTTGAGCAAAATAAACGTATTACTGCGTTTATTTTGCTTAAGCTTTCATTATTTTTGGCCAGTTTGCCTTATGTTTTAGTCGCCCTAAATTGACGGGTGTCTAAAACAAAAGGCAAACTGGCCAAAAAGAATGAAAGCTTTGTGAAAAGAGAAACAGAATATCGAGGCTGAGTACCCCAAAAGGAAATACACCAAACACAGGTTCCAAAGGAACATACAAAGTACTTTGTTCTCTATCAAATACAATTACAACAACAGTGCAAAGTCAGATAGCTTTCGGCCCTCAGTACAACACAACGAACTCCAGCGTGGTTCAGTCTGTTCAGTGAGAGACTGTACATTAGAATGCATTCGCTTTTTATACATTTTGTGAGCGCTAGGGCCAACCCCTCTTCGGATTCATATTCTACTTTATATGTTACCGATTCTAGGGTTCATTGCCGTGTCTAAAATAACCGCTTCTAACTGGTTCGTTCTTTATTACATGTAACAATAAGCGTATGCATAAACTGTGTATTCTAAGTTTTGTAATGCAGGTCTTCTTAAACATTTATAGAATATAGTAAAACAGATGTTCTTTGTCCAATGTGTAAATACATTATCATAATATATACTTGTGGATTGGTTTCATTTCGCGAGTAATCCTTTTACACATAGGTCAACGTAGGACGAGGTCTCAGTTCATGACCTCAACAAGTAGCCTGCAGGCAGATTACACATTAGCGATGTACAGAGGTTAAGACGGCCATGTTGTATTTTGCAATAACATCGTCCATCATTTTAGCTCACAGGGTGACTTTTCCACATAAACCCTAAAATGGCGGTTTGACCTAAAATGGCGGTTTGACCTAAAATGGCGGCCTACATAGATTAAAGGTCAGGACCTTGTAACACAGATCGCGTAAATGACTTTCGAGCAGCTTGGCGTAGGCCAATATTAATATATTTATTACAATAGGAGGCACGATATACTTTTTATTCCGACAAACCCTCCTTTTGGCCTATGCCAAGTGCTAAAAAGCTATTTTGGGTCTCCTTATGAATAACTCCATACATCAGTATCCATGTACCATGAATCACTATCTGAAATATCTATTGCCATTAGGTCTTTTACTAATATATCTTTTAACACATATTCTTCTGAAGTGTTATCTGAGGCATACACCTCATGTCCTATCAAATTTATCGCTTGTGCACAACACCCCCCTAGCATCGAACACATACCAGGCAGACACTGAATACAGCAACAAAGGAACAACAGAACTCCTAAAATAGCTAATAAAACCGAAAGTACCTTCCAACCCCAAGATTGCAAGAAGTGCAGAACAAAGCGCTTAGATCCCAGTTTCCCTCGGGAACATGCACTTCGGAACCAAGGAAGTGCAGATTTTGTATTGCCTTAAAGATAGTTGGGGAGGAATCTGTACAAAAACACAGCAAGCGGACCCCACTAATTTACATACTCCACCACGCTCAGCTAGAATGACATCTAATGCCATTCAATTTTGAAGTGCTACTAATCTTATTGCTTTCTGCTCTAATGTCACATTGTAGAGTATATCTGTGGTCTGGTTGATGGTTCTCTCCAGTACTCTCGCTAGTTTTCTAATATCTTCTGAATTCGCTGTCTGCCCCCAAAATGGCACAACTGATTTTGCTATATCTCCCAATACTTGTGCCGGGGTATCATGTTACGTTCACCTGGTTCCCACAGGGGCGTCGATCGGACCTGGACAGCTGCGGTCTCCACCAACGTGATGCGTAGTGCAGAGATGACTGTCTGGACTGGCCCGCCTAATCTTGTCTGCTGGACTCGTAGAAGTATTCTGCTGCAAGTGGAGAAAGGGATTTAGCCACCCGTGGACTTTAGTGATGGCCCCCCAACTGTTCTCGTTCTCCCCACTAATCACCCCCGATATCCCCTCTTGGTAACCTCACCTTATGTTTTTAAATGATGAGCTCTCCATCCTGCATGGCATGCAGGGGTGCGTAGAAACCAGTTACTTCACTGGTTTGAAGGTACTGGAGGAGTTCCGGAGGAATATTGACTCCAGTGTCTATAAAGTTCAAAGATTTCAATATGTCTGATGTTCACTCTTGTTCCATTCCCTAGTTAGGTTGCAGCTGGGTCCAAAAGAATATTGCCTGGAGGCAGATGATGGTGTTCAGGTAAGAGTCTGTATTACCAAACACTG
This sequence comes from Ambystoma mexicanum, assembly GCF_040938575.1. NCBI lineage: Eukaryota > Metazoa > Chordata > Amphibia > Caudata > Ambystomatidae > Ambystoma > Ambystoma mexicanum. The sequence goes on along the minus strand of NC_090930.1, from coordinate 178,861,265 downwards.
TCTGGTAAAAGTTCCATGAGTTTAACTTGCTGTTTTCTCTCCCTTTATAGGTGCGGCACAGGAAGATGCGGTGAATTAAAGGATAATACCTCCGGTGGTAAAGCAGGTAAGCCTATGGTGACAAGAGATTGTCTTTGTCGGTTTTATCGGCTCACCTTGTTATTCCTTTTGTTTTCCCCCCAGGTGCTGGGTTTCGACGAAGAAAATGATGGAGGCAGCGCCGAGTCGAAAGATGTTGTGGACTGGTGAGTATAACGTGGCGTTGCTGCTGGCGAAGCGACTGGTGCTGAAATAATGTCCTTTCCAGGCTCGGAGCTGTGTTGGGTCCCGAATCAGGTAAGGAATCAAATAATGTCCGTGATCTAACCTCTTCTCCTTTCTTTTCCTTTTGTCTAGGAGCTCCGGATTCGAGAAGGGCGTGGCAGAAGACTGGATGCTGACTTGCAGACACGGTGAGCGTTACGCTGCTGGATGCAGAATAACACGAAGCATGGGCTGCTGTTCGGGCGGGGTTTAAATAGCCTGCAAAGTAGTCCCAGGTAAGAAGTTCCCCAGAACCACACCCGAGTGAAAAATAGTCCCTGTAATAAAATAGTCCCATCCAGGCCTCATGTTGGCTTGGACTCATTTGCAGCATGGTCTGCATAAGGTAAGTAAAGTCTATGAGCCTGGCGCCTATGGCGCCAGGACTGATTTCTATGATGAGCCTGGTGCCAAAGGCGCCAGGACTGAATCCAAACAGCCCCCAGCAGGGTCTGTTGGGGTTTTAATAAGTATCTGGATGCCTGCTCCCGGGGCTGATGGACTCGATCCGGATGCCCGGGGGTAGGCATCATGACATATCACCATTCTCATCCCGTCATGGACGAGCCTTCGAAACTTCTTTAGTACTCGCTATAAACACCCCAGGTAACAGGATCCCTAAATAACAGGTTCCTTGCCAATCCCTGGGCAACCATGGAAACGCTATATTACTGCAAACAAAATAGACAGGTTCGCCTACATACAAAGGTCTGTCTTCCCCAGTCAAATTTGCAACGTTGGCACAACCTTTAAAATCTCCCATTGACCGAGTGCCATTCCTCTGTATGCAGAAAGAAACTGAATCGGGGCTATGGTTAACAGTGTAAGAAGGAGGCACGGCATCCTTATTGCCTATCGGAGCCATTTTGAAGGAAATCAAAGATTGAAAAGGACGAGACAATCTATCAGAAGGCCTAATAGAAGCAACATTCGGTCTACTCCTATTCGAAAAAAGAGAGCATCCCAGCTACCAGGTCGTATGCCATGGCCCGGGCCTTCGTACCGCACAGGTAAGGCCTCTCGTACCTGATGGTATATCAAATATAGGTTTTTAGTCAATTGGCTACAATAATCTGAAAGTAATACATTTTCAATATCTCTTAACTTTCAACATTTTGGCAAATTCCAGATATTGGCAGGTCTCCCCATTACCACCTCAAATGGAGAGAGCCCAGTCTTAGTTTGAGGGGTTGTACCCAGGACTAGTAACACAATCGGTAAGGCGTCCGGCCATTTTAGTTTGGTGACGGCACACGTCTTAGCGAGTTTGTTCTTGATGATACTGTTGTGTCTTTCTACTATTCCGGTGCTCTGAGGATGTCTGGCCGAATGGAACCATTTGTCAATTTGTAACGCTGTACATATCTGTCGGATTACAGCGGCGACAAAGTGTGGACCATTGTCCGACCAGATAACTCTCGGCAAACCGAACCAGGTAAAGTATTCTTTTAACATATTTTTCGCAGTGGTCATAGCTGTGGCATCTTTAACAGGGAAAGCCTCGACCCACTTACTAAAGGCACAAATGACTACCAATACATATTTTAAATTATTGCATCGCTCTATTTCAATGAAATCAAAGTGAATTACTTCAAATGGGACAGAGGGTGGCCCAAAACCTCCCCTCGGGGTTGCTGTCCCCTTTCCCACATTATGTTGTAGGCAAATCATACAATTCTGGACATAGTGCTGAGAAATTTTCTAACATTTTCGTCATCTGTTGAGCACATACATGCGTAGGACTGTGTGCCATTGCAACCATCATTGGCACATACGCATCGGGAAGTGACCATTTCCCATCCACCGTGTCCACCCAACACCCATCGTCATCAAGTTCTCCCAAGCCCTCAGCCCACCTCTTGGCTTCATCTACTGTGGCATCGGCTTGGATATCCCGTACAGACCCCACTCCCTCATTCATCACATTAGCATTTTCAGTTTTCCTAGAAACATATATCTCCGTAAGGAGATCAGTAGCAGTTTGTCTAGCTATTTGATCAGCGAAAGCATTCCCTTTTCCAATGTTATCTATAATCTTGCGATGTGCTGTACATTTTACAACTGCTAACTGAGTAGGGAGCGCAAGTGCTGAGAGAAGTTGCACTATTAGGGTTCCATGTTGGATCTTGGTGCCCTGCGAGGTTAGAAATCCTCTTTCTGACCAAAGTCTCCCAAAGTTGTGAACCACCCCAAAGGCATACTGACTATCAGTATATATATTCACTGCAAGCCCTTCGGAAAGTTCAGAAGCTCGGGTTAAGGCTATAATCTCTGTGGCCTGCGCAGAATTATGTGTAATTCTCTTAGTTTCCACAACCGTGCTTAAGGTAGTGATTGCATAAGCGGCTGTGGATGTACCATCCGGAAGTTTAAAGCAGGAGCCGTCACAAAACAGCTCTCCTTGCAGATTATCCAAAGGGGTATCTTTCAAATCAATCCTGCGATTTGTTTACTGCTCGGTCGTGTACAAACAATCATGTGACTCTTCATCACTGCAAGTAATATCTTGCGGGAAAGGTAGGTGTTCAGCCGGATTAAGAACACAACACCTCCTAATTTGAATGTGAGGGGCAAACAAGATCAATTCGTATCTCGTCAACCGTGCGGAAGTGAGGTGTTGCGTTTGAGTTCGGCTCAATAGAACATCTACAGAGTGAGGCACCATCAGGGTCAAAACATGGACTAGGACCATTCCCTCACTCTGTTTTACAGACGCAGCAGCAGCAGCGACCGCGCGCAAACATCTTGGCAAAGCGCATGCTACAGGATCAAGGGTGGAGGAATAGTTACCGCACGGCCTATTCTTCCCTTCATGCTCCTGCGTTAATACAGCCAAAGCACATCCATTACGTTCATGCACAAACAATACGAAGGCCTTTTTATAGTTTGGTGTGCCCAAAACTGGTGCAGAGCATAATGCAGTCTTAAGCAAGTCAAACGATTGCTGGTGTTCCGAAGTCCATGGCAACGGCGAAGAAATGCCCTTCTTCGTCAAGGCCAACATCGGTTTTATCACTAGTGAAAAATTTGGAATCCACAACCTACAGTAAGAAGCCATACCTATCAAGGCCCTAACTTATTCTTTCAGGTGTCAATCTTCTTCCCTCCTTTGACAGGAGATAGCCTAAATAGGCGACCTCCTGGCAACAATATTGGAATTTCTTAAGCGAAGCTTTGTGACCATGCTTAGCTAGATGAATAAGTAGTAACACAGTGCCCTCCTTACAGGCAGTCTCAGAGTCTGCAGCCAAAAGCAAATCGTCAACGTACTGAAGAAAAGTACAAGTAGAGGGCAATTCAAGGGTATCAAGTTGCTCTTTCAAAGCACTACTATAAATACTAGGACTCTCTGTGTACCCTTGAGGTGCACGAGTAAATGTAAACCAGCGTCCCCCTAAGGTGAAGGCGAACAAATATCTACAATCCTTGTGTACAGGAATACAAAAGAACGCATTCTTTAGGTCCACAACACTAAAGTAAGTAGCTGTAGCTGGAATCATGGTTAAGATCATTGTCACATCAGGTACAATTGGAAACTGCGGTGCCACGACTTTATTAATGGCACGTAAATCAATCATAAAACGGAATGGAATTACATCATCACCTTTCTTGTACACGGGTAAAATCAGACTATTGCACAAACTTCCTGAGATTTCTTCAATCACACCACGGTGCACAAAATCGAGACAATACATTTCAAAGCTCGCTCGCCCTCAACCGAAATCTTATACTGAGGAATGCGTGGCAGCTGAATTCCATGTTTCAAAACTATCTTAACAGGCTCAATCTGCAAAACACTGACATCATTGTCGTCGACAGCCCATAAACTCTCTGGTACATCAATGAATTCTGGAGGCAAAGGTCTAGTCAGAAATTGCGAGGTAGAAGATTGCTGCGGTGAAATTGTCAAGCGTACTCCATCAGAAGAACAATATATCACTGCATTTAATTCTTTTAACAAGTTCAATCCCAGCAAGTTTTCCCCGCAATCTGAGGTGAATAGGAAAGGACACTGGTCCGTAAAAGGACCCAAAGAAATAGGTACTGGCATAGAGACCGGACAAATAACTGGAGTACCGGAAAACCCTACAGAAACATTGGTTTGCCCTGACAGTGGAACGTTTGGAACCCGTGAACGATCAATGGAATACTTCTGCGCTCCAGTGTCTATCAAAAACTAATGTTTCCTATTTCCCACTATCATTTCAACGTAGGGACCTTTCTGATTGACGGGAATAGGTGTAGGTTCCAAACCCTGTTTCGGGCAATCCTAATGAAACAGAATATTGTCAAGAGGAAGCTCTTCAGACAAATATGCAGTGGAAGGATGATCGAATATGTTCCTAGTATCCACACTCAGAGTCTGATTGTCCTGCGAAAAAGGTTGTTGAGGGTCCTGTGTGAACTGACCTCTACCTGGGCCCCCTACGCCCGGGCGACCTCTAGATCGCCTACTCATGTTATTATTCGACCTCTGTTGAAGGACGGGGCATTGTGCTCGCCAATGACTCTTTCGTCGACAATAAGCACATTGATTAATGTTCACAGGACCCAAGGGCACATTCCCCTGTTGGACATACTGACCTCTAACCTGAGAGTTACCTCCTCTGGGGCCTCTAACAATTTGCTGCAATAACACCTTTGTTTTTAAATCACCTTTCCATTTTTCAATCCTATCTTTTTCATTGTTGACACGTTTTACATAATACTGAGCCATATGCAGTACTTCTGATTGCGATTTCGCCTGCCAAGCGCTCTCAGAGGACATAATCTGTGACTGGATGTCAGGCAGCAATCCACGTACAAATGTGTCCACAAATAACCTTTTCCCAGACTCTGTGCCTAAGTCTTGTCCACTGAAATCCGAAAATACCTGTTCGAACCGAATAAAGAATTCGGTACCACCCTCAGACTTTCCTTGGACACAGGCCGTAAGCTTGTCCCAGATCATTCTTTTTTCGGGAATTATGGTTTTTAATTTTGCAATGATTCTATCAGGCAAGGTTAATATCACCTGCTGTGGTCTTTCACCAGCTGGCCTTTCCCCATCGAATCTAGTTAAATTTGCCCATGTATCTCCCAGGCCCGGGTACATCGTCAATAGTTCTAACTTGTTTCCATAAATCTACGGGCAGCAGTACTGGAAACAACAAATCAATGTCACCCAAGGTGAACACTGAGGATTGCAAAACGGATTCCATCTCTTTATAGAACCCTGTCGGATTTTTCATAATATCAGGAATAGACTGTCTAATGGTGTTCACTTCCTGTCGTGAAAAGGGGACGTGAACAAACTGTGATACATAATCTGTGGGAATGTCCACAGCGGCTATACCTCGTGCAGCATCGGCCGCAACCTCAACCTTCGGGACAAATGTCGGAGGAACCTCTTCTCATAGGCAACTGAGATGTAGGTAACTCCAAACGCTTACTAAGCAACAGAGCCAAATCGAGCGCTAAAGCAGTCGAAGAAGTGTCAGACGAAAAAGCTCTCTTATAAATATTCAATAAGTCTGCGGGACGACTAATCTTCCTCTTTACACATTCATCTTGCAGGTACTCTATCATTACCTGTATCACTTTTCTCTGCATTTCCAACGTATATTGACTATATGTGTCATATACCTCAACTGGAGTTATCGATATGTCTGAAATCCATCTAATCGCATCTTTCTTACAAATTCGCATTTCCTCCGATATCGGTTTACGACACGGAAGGTACTATTTCTGTACATACATACTTTTCTCTTCATCATCCTCATTCCGTATCCTTTCTAACTCCTTTCTATATTCAAATAACCTTTTGACATGCTCATTTACTTTCTCCACAGTATCTCTGGAAAGTGCTAAAGTATTTAGATCCCTTAACCCTTGCGGAACATCCGTATTATTTAATCTTCCCCACATTATACATAACTGAATCCCCAAACCTTCAATAAAAACATTTTTCTCAGGAAAATGATCCGTATTAGAAAGTGTGGAAAAAACACTAGCCTGATCATCCTTCTCCATACAATGTTTAGCCCATGCAATTAACTCACGTTTCTTCTCCGGTGGTACAGTACTGCGAGTGACGACCTTCGAGCCTGCACCATGATCGATTACAAGCAGCCCAAGACCACTTGGAAGAGAGGCGATAGGCAAATTCGATGTAGGAGCTATAAATGGTGCGACAGGAAGAGGCAGAGGAGCAGGCGGAGGAACAACAGTCAAAGGAATAGGAACAACAGGTTGAGCAGGAAGAATAGGAATAACAGCAGGAAAAAGTACCGCAGCAGGAAGAGGACCATACGGAGGTGGCGCAGAGGCACCAGGCCTTCGTTCATTTAATATTTTCTCAAAAAACTCATCAGTATCATGGAGATCTTTGGAAGGATAGATTTTCTGAATACCAAGCCCTTTTCCATATTTTTAGCCGACTCAGCCTGTTTATCCTGATCATATAATAATGCTTTTTCGGCAACCGTCTTATGACGGCGCACATGTTTTTCTCTACTCTTAAGCTGTTGTAACGCCTCTTTTTCCCAATTCTGTAAAACATCAAATGCTGCAGGTCTAGCTTTTTTCTTTAACAATACTGACTCCAAATATTCAATGCGAGGGATCTCAAAACTACCATTTATTGGCCACTGAAGTTCGGAGGTATGTCTGGTTTGTCTGTGCCAAATATCGTTAAATACTACACTTCCAATGCCATACTTACAGTACATAGTACATGCCGGCGACCCCTCCTGTGGTGCCGATTGGCTAAAGTCCAAAGATTGTCTATCACTGCGGAATAATGCCCTAAAGCAGGTAGACAATTTCCAAGGCATATCTCAAATTCTTGGTGTTACCTGGTCAATAATTGTGTCTGCAGATACAATGCGCCAAAATTCAAATTGCCAGGGTTAAATTGAGAATCGGGTCACGACTCACCTGGCCAAACCTAAGGAGGACCGATCGGTACTTCTAAGAATCTTACCTAACTAATCTTACCTTGCGTATGGTGATTTCGGCAAATCTGCCCGCCTCAATAAGTGGACCCTCGTCAAGATGCCGTCTCAGACCACAGGCTAGTCGTCCAGGGATCGGATCGTGCAGCGCTGCTGAGGTGTCACGTCTCATCCAGGAGCCCCTTACTTTTGTACACCATCCGATCCCGGTCCGATAGCAAGTGTCAACCTTCAACAATCCGGCATCAATCTTGATGGTCCCTATTCGGGCGCCAACTGTGAAAAGAGAAACAGAATATCGAGGCTGAGTACCCCAAAAGGAAATACACCAAACACAGGTTTCAAAGGAACATACAAGTACTTTATTCTCTATCAAATACAATTACAACAACAGTGCAAAGTCAGATAGCTATTGGCCCTCAATCCAACACAACGAACTGCAGCGTGGTTCAGTGTGTTCAGTGTGAGACTATACATTAGAATGCATTTGCTTTTTATACATTTTGTGAGCGCTAGGGCCAACCCCTCTTCGGGTTAATATTCTACTTTATATGTTACCGATTCTAGGGTCCGTTGCCGTGTCTAAAATAACCGCTTCTAACTGGTTCGTTCTTTATTACATGTAACAATAAGCGTATGCATTAACTGTGTATTCTAAGTTTCATATTGCAGGTCTTCTTAAACATTTATAGAATATAGTAAAATAGATGTTCTATGTCCAATGTGTAAATACATTATCATAATGCATACTCGTGGATTGGCTTCATTTTGCGAGTAATCCTTTTACACATAAGTCAACGTAGGACGACGTCTCAGTTCATGACCTCAACAAGTAGCCTGCAGGCAGATTACACATTAGCGATGTACAGAGGTCAAGACGGCCATGTTGTATTTTGCAATGACATCGTCCACCATTTTAGCTCACAGGGTGACTTTTCCACATAAATCCTAAAATGGTGGTTTGACCTAAAATGGCGGTTTGACCTAAAATGGCGGCCTAGATAGATTAAAGGTCAGGACCTTGTAACACAGATCTCGTAAATGACTTTCGACCAGCTTGGCGTAGGCCAATATTAATATATTTATTACAATAGGAGGCACAATATACTTTTTATTCCCACAGCTTCAGCAAAAAAAACACGGAATACTGCTTTCAATCCGGTGCTATTAATGACACCGGATTGAAAGCAGTATTCTGCGTTTCTTGTTTTTTCAGTTTTCATTCTTTTTGACCAGTTTGCCAGGGCTCAAGTCGAGGGAACAGGGAACACGCAGGTGGACTGACTCCACCCACTTTTTTCAGAGGGTGGACTCTGTCACCCCTCTCCACCCTCCAGCTAAAGTGAATTCATGAATAATTAAAAACCGCAGGGACTGAACAACAGCCATCAGGTCTGGGGGCTGGACACGTCTCCACTGTACTATATAACCTGAAGACAAACAACTAAAATGAAATATCCAATTTCTGTACTGCAAATTCCAGGGAAAACCTTTGTATTGGTTCTTGGAGTTTAAAACATGCACACATGTTAACCTTTTCAAAAACACCATTTGAAGAAAATATCGTCTCTTGGTTTTGTGTGTGTATTGATTTAATGGATGGCGTATGCCATTCGTCCTATGCAATTTGGGTGGTTATGAAAAGCCAATTTAATTAAATGTATTGCATTCCACTGTAAAGTGAAAACTGCACATTTTGACAAGTGGGCGGGGTGTGTGGGCGGAGCCATGCGCAAATGGGCAGAGTCTTGTGTGGCTGTGGGTGGGGCATACCTCTCAGGGTTTTTGATTTTCAAATGTAGGCAGGTATGCCAAATGTATAACAAAGGATCTAGAAAACACAAAAAGTGGGAAAAAGCTAAATGAACAAAAAAGTGAACTTAATAATAAACATACAGAAGGTGGATGAAAGGAAAAGAGAGTAGAAGGCACCAGGAACAGGATGGCTGGGTAGATGTTAGGTGTGAGTCAATGTGATATCTGAGTCTAACCCCTATTACCCCTGTTGATCATGTTGGGTAGATGTTAGGTGTGAGTCAATGTGATATCTGAGTCTAACCCCTATTGATCATGTTGGGTAGATGTTAGGTGTGAGTCAATGTGATATCTGAGGCTAACCCCTATTGATCATGTTGGGTAGATGTTAGGTGTGAGTCAATGTGATATCTGAGTCTAACCCCTATTGATCATGTTGGGTAGATATTAGTTGTGAGCCAATGTGATATCTGAGTTTAATCCCTATAATCCCTATTGATCATGTTGGGTAGATATTAGGTGTGAGTCAATGTGATATCTGAGACTAACCCCTATTGATCATGCTGGGTAGATGTTAGGTGTGAGTCAATGTAATATCTGAGTCTAACCCCTATTGATCATGTTGGGTAGATGTTAGGTGTGAGTCAATGTGATATCTGAGTCTAACCCCTATTGATCATGTTGGGTAGATGTTATGTGTGAGTCAATGTGACATCTGAGTCTAACGCCTATTGATCATTTTGGGTAGATGTTAGGTGTAAGTCAATGTGATATCTGAGTCTAATCCCTATTGATCATTTTGGGTAGATGTTAGGAGTGAGCCAATGTGATATCTGAGTCTAACCCCTATTGATCATGTTGGGTAGATGTTAGGTGTGAGTCAATGTGATATCTTAATCTGACCCTTATTGATCATGTTGGGTAGATGTTAGGTGTGAGTCCATGTGACATCTGAGTCTAACCCCTATTGATCATTCTGGGTAGATGTTAGGTGTGAGTCAATGTGATATCTGAGTCTAACCCCTACTGATCATGTTGGGTAGATATTAGGTGTGATCAAGTTGTTGCTTTAAAAAACATCAGAAAGGGTAAAGGTAAGCAGGGCAGGAGTTACATTAACAATAACGTGTGCAAAACACCAAATGAAGAACGGTTTGCTTTCAATTTTTTAAAAACATAACATTTTTGGTTACAGTGTTGTGTTTATGAAAGACAGCAGCAGTTCGACGATTTGATGTTCGACTTTTTCCATTTAAGATGCAAACATCCAATCATTCTACTTTCAAGGTTGCCAAACAGTGCTTGTTTCTTGCGGTACCCGTTGGTTGGCTCTCTGCATAGTTCATGTCAGAGTGAAGGTCTGCTAATACCTGCGGAAAGTGGGTTGGGCGACAGGTAGCACTGGAAGTTCTTGTCCTGCTACAGGTTTTTTCAAGGCATAATAATAACGGCTGGGAGTAGGGCAGCTGGAGAGAGTCCGATGTCATCTGCTCATACAATGATCACAACAATTTTGCAAAGTAACCAAGATTTGAACAGTCTCTTTAAGAAATTAAAAAACATTTCTGACTTCTTAGAACTAAAGGGACTGGAGATTGTTCTGTTCTGTTCTCAATGGGCCAGAAGGGTTTAGTGTAGAATGATTGGAAGCCAAGAAAAATACAGTACTTGGTATTGACGTTTGTAATATCTGTCAACAAGCAATGGACCCCTTGCTGTGATGCAAGACCCTTTGTGTTGGTGAGCACCCAGGGTTTTAAGTGGGTCTCAGCCCCGGCAGGCTCCGAAAGTTCGTTTTGAGGCGGGCCCTGCTGGGGCCCTCTAATCTCCTCTGCCAGCCCTGGCCACTACACGAAAAGGCTTTTTTTCTGAAGCCTGAAGCTCTCGCTCGTGTGCGAAAGCTTCAGGCTTCAGAAAAAAATGTATTTCAGCCATAATGGTGGCGCCGCACCTGCGAGGCAACCCTTTAAGCAGGAGATGCCCGTGGGCCGGCGCCACCATTATGGAGAAAACGTGAGGCCGCTGGAAGCAGAGGCCTTGTTTTCTAAATCCTGAAGCTCCCGCGGATTTGCCGGAGTTTCAGTCTTCAGGAAAACGGCCCTTTCAGCCTTAATGGTGACGCTGCCCTTAACCAGCTGGCGAGGGGCAGCCCCACCATTAAGGCTAAATCGACGAGGCGCTGTCCCCTGCCAGGCAAGCCTATAGAAAATAAATGCAAAGAGCAGCACCCTCTCCCCCGTGGGGGAGAGGTTACTGATCTCTACAAAAGGCTGCCTGGCATGGGTGCCACTGGCCCATTGAGCCGGGGCTCATCAGGGGGGCTCATTTTGTAGTGCCACTGAAGGCACTGTGATCACCCCCTGCCAAATGTATTTCTTTGCCCATAGCTGTGAAGAGAATTATACTGCACCGCTCCACTCTCTCCATGGTGTGGCGCTAGACACACACTGTACTGTGCATCTGCAAGACTTTGGTAAGAGAACATGGTGACATACGGCAACATTTGCTTGAATTGACTTCATGGTCACTGCATTGATACTGAAGCTTAGAGACAAACATCCTCATTACGAGGTTGGAGGTAGCCATGCGTTTTTACCAGCACGGCTACCCCCAAACTCGGGTCCGGGGCCCGCGAAAGGGGAATTACCGGGCCATTCCGACCTCGACGGGCCCGGTAATTCCCCTTGTGCGGGAGCAGGAGCCGGTATGTCCCCATTCCCATTTGAGCCCCAATAGGGCTCAATGGGAATGGGAAGTATGGTAGCAGCGGTACCGTTGCTACCATCCAGTTCTGTGCTCGCGGGTGCCGGTCTGCACTCCTGGTCTGGCCTGACGTGCAGAGCGGCACCCGCAGCAGAACTCGTAATGTGGCGGCATGGTAACAACGGCGCCGGTAGCACTACCGGCTCCATTGTTGCCTTACCGCCACAATCGTAATGAGGCCCAAAGTGTTCATCTCTAAAAAGGGAGCAGCCTGGCCACTGAGTTCACATTTCTGCTTCAATGTGCCTCATTACGAGGTTGGAGGTAGCCTTGCCAGTTTAACCGGCAAGGCTACCTCCAAACTCGCATCCGACCCGGCGGCCACGAATAGGCAATTACTGGGCTATTCCGGCCCAGTCAGACCCGGTAATTGCCCTTTCGCAGGTGCCGGGCGTGGTACATCCCCATTCCCATTTGTGCCCCAAAGGGCTCAAATGGGAATGGGGAGGGTGGTAGTACTGGTACCGTTAATAACAGTACCAGTGCTACCATCATGTTCTGCTCGCAGGTGCCGGTAGGGCCACCAGGTCAGACCTGGTGACTGCAAGGGCACCCACGAGCAGAACTCCAAGTATGGTGGTACGTTAGCAACGTTGTTGCCTTACCGCCATACTTGTAATAAGGACAAGGGGCCTCATTACGACCCTGGCGGTCCCGTAATGAAGGGTGCCTGTACAGGACCGGCACCCTTCATTACGGGAGCATCTATTATGAGGTTCCCTTTGTGGGACCCGGAACGGACGTCTGGTAAAATCAGACGTCCGTTCCGGGTCCCGCGAGGGGAACAGGGAGCTAATAATGGACCGTTATTAACGTGCCCGTCATTAGCTCCCTCCCCATTCCCATTGAGCCCTATGGGGGCTCAAATGGGAACGGGGAATGGTTCCTTCAAGGAGGAATTACCGGGTCCTCCAATGTTGGAATGACCCGGTTATTCCTTATTGAAGGAACCCGGTATTGGAGCCCGGTATGGAGGCAGCAATGGCGCTAATAGCACCATGGCTACCTCCATACTCGTAATGATGCCCAATGTCTTTTTTTGTGGACTAAGATGGTCACCAGTTAAAAAAAGAATACTAATAATGAACTGTACTGTACATTCTATTTACTTATACAGGCCAATAATCTGATCGCGTGATAGCCGAGGGAATGTGAGCTGTAAGGGGTCCATCAGGCAGGATGAAATGCAGAGACCCTTGAAGACCAATGTTGGTGTGGCACACTAATGACCACAATTAGAAACTGCTTTATTATAATGTGTGCTGCTGTTTGCGCTGAATTATGGATGTTCTACAATGTGATTTATTTACAACTACAATAAACTTTTCAAAAGGAGCGGACTTCAGAACGTATGATTCCCGTCTTTTCCCTCTTTCCCCAATGCTTTTGTAATGCTGATTGGGTAACTGCACTGATAAGGAATCCTGTGTTTAACTCATACAGAGCACCCAGCACCGCCTCTGACATCTTGCAAGCAATTTGGACTTTTTCACCTCAGTGATTTCTCTCTAGACAGGATTTAGAGGCCCACCTGATTAAGGTGCCTGACATTGATGGCTGTATTCAACATGCTACTCTAGCAAACAAGCTTCAGACCCCTAATCTCACCATTGTACTCCATTGCAGGGCCCTGTTTGAAGACAAACGCACATTCATTCTCTGTGCATTGCACCTGTTCAGCTACATCACCTACTGTACTGACCACTTTACTGCATGATGCCTTAAATCGTCAGCCCGGGAGGGGGCGCGGGGGCTAGTGGGGGACAGCAACATGATTGAGCTTTTCACTGCTGAATGAGAGCTTGGGCTGCTGTACGTTTTTTGCCCTTGTTAAAAGAAAACTAGTGCTGGGGCAGAGAACTCCATTCATGTTTTCTTGTTAATTCTTATGAACTCATGTGTTTATGTATTATTAGCATAGCTCTCCTTTATGCGCCTGGACACACTGCTTGGCAGAGCTTGTATAATGTCTTTGTACTAGTCATCTTTGCTAGTAATTAAATAGTCACCTAAATTCGAATTACTATTCACATGCAACGTAATACTGTTTTATTTTCAAAAGGCCTTCCACCCCACAGCGCTTTGAGGCCATAACGATGGCAGTAGGTGCTATACAAATAAAATGTCATAACATTCACACTGTATCTACTGTATACATTTCAATACATGTTCAATGAATTTGCTTTTATGCCTGCAAAAGTGATCAAATAAAACGTCTGTGTGAACAGACTGTTGGCCTCTCCTCTCCCGCCAGTTATCACTGCTGAATGTCTTGAACGTATGCCTCCTGCTTCCCTGTTTACCTTTACCTGTACTTCCCCTTCCCCCTTTCCCTAATGTAACTAGTGCCTAGATACCTGAGGTTTCAGTGCGCTGCAAAAAAATGTAAAAATAAATAAATAAATGATGCAGGGTGTTGGTGCTTCTGGCCACGTGTTTAACTGTCATGGAAATGGTTTTCAAGGGACTAGCTGAGAGAGGTGGGACGGGGGAGAGGTTCTTCTACTCACCTCTGTGCCTGGAAACAGTGTGCCCATGTGGGTTGTGGCCAGGGCATGCAGACACATGTGCTTTGATCCCCCCCACCTTGTGAGTGACAAAGCAACAACTAGTGATGAAATGATGGACAGCATTTAACAAGGCTGTTTTGGGACATATTTCAGAGACATATGGGCCTCATTACGAGTATGGAGGCAGCCATGCCCTTAATAAGGGCATGGCTGCCTCCATACCGGGTTCCAGTACCGGGTTCTCTGAATGAGGAATTACCGGGTCATTCCGACCTTGGAGGACCCGGTAATTCCTCATGCACAAAACCATTCCCCATTCTCATTTGAGCCCCCATAGGGCTCAATGGGAGTCGGGATGGAGCTAATAACGGGCCCGTTAATAACGGGCCCGTTATTAGCTCCTTGGTCCCCTTGTGGGACCGGGAAAGGACGTCTGGTTTTACCAGACGTCTGTTCCGGGTCCCGCTAGGGGACCTCGTAATCAGGCATCCCGTAATGAACGGTGCCGATTCGGTACCGGCACCCTTCATTACGGGAGCGCTGGCCGCGTAATGAGGCCCATTGTGTCAAACAGTGCTTTGAGATGTTGGTGAGCTGTGATGTTCTGTAAATAAAAACGTGATATTTACAAATGTTCTTCTCATCTACATTTTATCACAAACTTTAGCCAACATGCTGTCAGATACCCTGGAAATAATGCAATCACAAGGACATGTTATCAAGTATCTAAGGAAGTGAAAAGCAATTAGATACAGCATTTTGGACAATTGAAGATGACAGTATTCGGTAGATTAATCCTCTATATTACAATTTGACACACTTCTATTTCAAAAAGTATTTTAGTAACAATTCTCTTTATTTTTATTTTTTTTTAAACATTGTAAAAAACATGTACTTAGTATTCAACTCACACCACTTTCATACAACAATGGGGTAATTTGATCTTGATTTTGCTATTCTTTTATAACACAACTATCATTTAGTTATGTCAAAAAAAGATAGGGAAAAGAACATTTTTGGATCCCTAACTGCTCGACATGTTTCGGCCCTTCTTGCGTGTACTACACCCTCTTAAGTTTTGTCACTCAATTCACTTTTTAGGCCATCTTCAGGAGACAGCAGTACAATCAGGAAACTTAATTTCATTCCCCCATGGTAGATCTTCTGATCTGTCGTCCACTTTATAATAATTGGGACATCTGAGAACTAATTTCGCCTTTTACTGTGCTTGGGATCAGGTCTTTGTGCTCACGCATTTACAATATCGCAGCTGTTTCTGTGCATACCGAATTTTCATCGCTTCTGTTTCACACTATGGGCCTCATTACACGGTAGGCGGTAACCATGGCGCTATTAGCGCCATGGTTGCCGCCAGTATTTTACCGTGTCCGCCTTGGTGGATGGCGGAATTACTGCCCTACTCCAAGGTGAGCGGGGGTGGTAATTCCCCATTCACCAAGGCACTTCCCCATTCCCATTTTTGCCCACATAGGGCTCAATGGGAATGGGGAAGGCGCTAATTACGGTACTGCAAATTGCAGTACCGTAATTAGCACCAAGGTCCCTTAGCGGACCCGTTCCTTAACGGCTGGTGAAACCAACCGTTAAGGTCGGGTCCCACAAAGGGACCTCGTAGTAAGGCGGTAAGGGTTTACCGGTACTGGTGCCCTTACCGGTACCGGTAAACCCTTACCGCCTACCGTGTAATAAGGCTGTATATGTAGGTGGATGTTCAAAAATGACACAGCGTCCTTGTTCTTTTTTGTTCTTTTTCAAATGTTTCCAAGAAAGCTTTGTTTCTTTGTTTGTAGTAATGAACCCTTGGTTGGCAACGTCCCGTGGTTTGCAATTCATTCATCTGTATTGGAATAAAGCTGGGTTTTATTTCGCACTTGAAGTTACTCATTTATTGAGCATTTTTTATATTATTGTTACATTTTGGCCTATCCTATCAATAGTTCCCATTGCCAAAACTCCCTGGACTAGCTCTCATTAGATTTGAGATACCATAACTCCCAAAAATATGTTCAACTACTCCACAGCCACCTTTGTAGACTAGACTCTTTCTTCTGTTTCCTTAGTGTTGTCATCTCTTAACATGATGATGCATATTTATGAGTGGGTTTCTGCTCCCCAAACAAATGAAAAGTGTTTGTAAGGGGAGGTATTGTCTTCACGTACAGTAGCGGTGTAACTACTGGATGGTGACTGACTACCACAAACTTAATCCCTCCAAGAACCAATCTGTCCTCATCAGTCCCACCACTAAACAGCAACTTGTCTAACAGTGGCTGAATAATATGCATCTAGAAAGAGTTGATCCACAGCTCTTATATTCAGCAAATCCTTAGGCTTCACCATCGAGAGCAGCCTGTCCTTTCAGAAATGGATGGCCAAGAATGCCCAAATGACCTAGCTCCAAATATCCACACTTCGCAAGATTAAACGCTTCATCCTGCCACAGGATTTCCAGACTGTAGTGGAGTCCCTTGTTGGCTTTCACATAGATTAGGAAATTCCCTGCTGACAGGGTTCCCAGCTGCTCACTTGGCTTCCATGCAAGCAGTCCACCCAGCCGCAGCAAACCTTATTACATGTACATGGAAATTTGAACAAATCGCCCCCGTCGTATGCAAACAATATTGGCTTCCTCTCCAGGCCAGAATACTGTTCAAGATTACAGGTATCATCTTCAAAGCAGTCGCAAGTAGCACCCCAGTATACCTGGAGGCTAAGCTCTGCACATCTGGTGGCACAAACTCCTCTGCAACAAATCGACCAACCAGCTTGAACCATAACTTGTTCCTAAAGAGAGGACCGACAAACAATCCTTCTCTTCTAATGCACCCAACCTCTGGAACTCGATTCTACTATCAGCTCATAATCCACCCACAATTCTCCAATTTCACAAATCTTGTCAAAACCTGGATTTTTCAAAAACACCTGACCTAGAACTCATTCCAATGGATGCACAGACTGATGCATATATCGCAACTCACAATACTGCACTACTGTTAAAATATGACAGCACAAATGCCAGCTACACTCTGTACAGCCCTCTGCTGCTCTTGAGATAGGTCCACACTTTAAACCATAACATTTACATAAAATGAAAAAATTGCATTGTGCAATACTGTGTAAACAGGCACAAGCACTTGCTGCACAAGAGGGCTCTATCACAGACTTTAAAAATTATATGCACAAGGTTGCCATTATTTTAGCTCTTAATTGCTGGTGCTCTGCAATTGGGAACTAGCAAAGGCCCACAACAGTCCACTACCTAACTTGGTTGTTAGGTGGTACTGCGCAGTCTGGCACAAGTAATGAAATTGCAGTCATGCTCGCCTAGTGTCACAATTAATGAGGTAAAACACAGAGCTATGAACATTTGCTTCTTTTTTTTCATCTCTGTATTGCATTCATAATAATTCTACTTACTGTTTTGTAAAGAGAGCCGGCCACTCCAAGAGGCATGTCTAAGCGCTGACAAATATTTTGTGATGTGGCCATTTTGATGTGCGTGTGTAAGCTACCATTTTAATCTATATACATTTGCATTGTGCATTACTGTGGAGCCAGGCACCAGCAGATGGTGCACAGAAGTACTCTATCCCAGTCTTTATTATGCAGCATTGTATAGTTGGGCACCAGCATTGGATGCATGAGATTGCAGTACTGTTAGCTCCTAATTGTTGGTGTTATGCAATCTGGAACTACCACATAGCCCACAGCATTCCAGTAGTGTATGTGGTTAATAGGTGGTGCTGTCCAGTCTCGCAAGAGTAATCTACCTGCAGACAAGCTACCCTGTGTTACGTTTGTGCAGGTGAAAGTTAGGGCTGTGGACCTTTGCTTCTTTAAATGTAAAAAACATTTGTATGAGGAAAGTTGGTCTTCTTCTGAATGCCGCATGAGGGCACCAAATTCAGATGTATGGGAATGCTTTACCACAAGCTACTAATATGTGCTGCTAAGCAGTCAGAATAAGCATTTGGAGTGCAGCTACACTGGTGCCTCTGTACCATTTGAGTTGTGATTCTGTGCTTCCTTACTTGCCTGGTTACAGTTTTTTTTATTGGCCAGTTGTAGAATTGATATCCTCTTTGTGTTTCTCAAAAACTATGGAATATGCTACTGGACGAGCTTATGAGGAACTTTGATGTTTTAAGTTAGTTATTCAACATATTCAGTCTTTATAGCCAGTTTGAAAATCCAAAATGTAAATAGAAATCCGTTTCAACTCGAACCTCGTTGTTGGTGTAAGATGTGAATGCTTTAATGCAATCAGGTTTGCAATGAAGGCAATTAGTGTTTCATGCTACTTGTCAGTGATCATGCACCACAAGAAATCAAATAATTTGATCAAAAGAAAATGCTAAGGGAATTAAGTGACTTTGATGTTACAATTCACACAAAATTAGTATCAATATAATTAAAACAATTCCTAGTATATCTGGAAAGTAAATATAATGAGAGAAACAGTTGCAGAGATGATGAGACATTTCTTTAGCAAAACAAGTTTTTCTGATGAACATAAACATTTTCCAAATAGATATGTGTAGAAATCGATATGTGTAGAAAGATATGTAAAAAATAGAAATAGAAGAAAGCATGTTGTGTAATCCCCCCAATTAAAGCCATCTTTTTAAATTATTTTATTTCATTTTAGTACATTAGCCATTACAGCTTTGATGCTGTACTATAGATCACAACACACACATTACATCAATTTATATAAAACACTTTTGTGTTTCTTTGTGGGTTTGTATGTGGTATGATCTTGGGGACGTAACTCCTAATGAACGGTGAGGTCTGGCGTCATTAATTTTGCATAGAATATTCTTTATTTCATTGCCAAATTAATGCAACTATTTCTAGCTCGAAAGGTCATCCCATTCCTGAGATAATTTACTTTTTTGATTTTTTCAGCATTATGTTTTGTGGGTGTATTCCGCGTGCCATCTACAGGTAATTTTTAGTGCTCATCATCACACTGTCTGTGCTGAACAGGTCTTGCATTTTTTTGTTTTCTCATTTTTTTAGAAGAGGGTGAGTGTGTCTTCTTTTCCTTGATTTCTTTGGAATAAACTTGATACATGTTAATGTCACAAATTAATTGAACACCAAATGTTTATTTACCTCTGAGTTAAATTCTCACATGAATATCATATTTGTATGCTTACTCGACAATGGCCACAACTGCTAACAGCACTGCAAATAATCAGAGTAAGCAAACAAATATGTTATTCATGTGAGAATTTAAATCAGAGGTAAAAGAACATTTGACGTTCAATTAATTAGTGAAATTAACAGGTATCATGTTTTACCTTTGTGGCAATCAACAATATTTTTTCATCTTTTTTGATAGAATATGAAAAGAAATCTGAGAATGGACATTCCAGGCAAAGCCGGGTACTTAGGCTAGTACATATATAAACACCAGTTACAAATTAAACACTATACTTAAATCAATACAGCATCAACTTTCCTATAATAAATTGCAATCTAAATAGCATGTATATTTAAATGAGCAAACCTAGTGCAAATGTCAGTATCTATCTAAGTAATAATATTGTGCTTTTGAAGTTGTTATACTGTTGTAAGAAAAGTGAGGTGGTACTGTTCCCAATTTATTTTATTTATTTACTTTGTCATTTGTAAAACACACAAAACCCATAGGTGTCAAGATGCTGTTTTTGCACATGAAAACAAGGTATGAGTATATTTAAAGCATAGTGCAATGGCAGTTGCATTCAGCTAAAAGAAAGTAGTCGTGAGTTATTTGGGCAGGTTACAAAAAAGGGTCAAAGGGTCAGTGGAGTGCTGGCAGAGGCAAGTCCAGGTTGGACAGCAAGGTCGTGAGATGCTTGCGGGAGGCCAATATGATTGTTCAGTTCTGAGTGCTGAGGGTAGAGCATTCCAATCCCTAGAAGCAATTCCCTCTAGCTCTTTTTAGTCTAAATCTGGGGGTGATCAGTCAGTTCACATAAAACGATTGGGTGGGTTTCGCTGAGTTTGCTTTAGTGAACTTGCATGAGAGGTATCTTGTGACATTGTTAGTGAGACTTTTATGTGTGATGTCTAGGATTTTAAAGATGATTCTGATTCTTTTGTGAACTGGTAGACAGTGCACACTTCTCTTCGCAGCAGTGATGTGTTCTCGTCTAGGGAAGTTCAGGCCAGCTCTAAGTGCATTATTCTGTATTACATATGGCTTGTTGATGTTTTGTAAGGAAGATACAGCAAATAGGGCATTGCATTAGTCTAGTCTCGACCCGATTAGAGCACGGGCAATGGTGAGACAACTGTCAGTAGAGAGAAAGGGTCTGCTGGCATTGATTAGCTTCGTGGTGTAGATGCCAATGAGGCAATGGCATTGATTTGTCTTGTTAGCGACAGGGTGGAGTTAAGGTAAACCCCTAGCATCTTAACATAGCAGGAGAGCAGGATGGTGAAGCTGTCAATAACAAAGAGTTTGTAAGCACTGTCCAGTGTATTTAGCGATGATTGTGCACCAACCAAAAGGATTTCCATTTTGTCATTGTTGAGGCATGGCATGTTGTGAGCCATCCATGCCTGGATGGTTTGGTAGACTGAGCTGAGAGCGTGGGAGTCTTTGGTGTAGTCGCCGGTGATACGGATACAAAGTTGTGTATCGTTCACATAGTATATGTCTACGGCATCTAAGAAGTCAAAGAGGGGTTTGTTGAAGATATTGTACAGAGTGGGTGATACACAGGAGCCTTGGGGTAGCCGGCAGGAGACCGGAGCTGGGGATGCAGAGGCAGAGTCAGAGAGGGCTTGCATGGATCTGTCAGACAGAAAGGAGGGATCCAGGTAGTGGCTTCTGTGGAGAAATGCACAGCAGATTGGAGGTGTTGGCACGGGATTTGGTGGTATACCAAGTCAAAAGCCACTGAAAAGTCCAGGAGGAGGAGGGTAATCTTGCCTGTGTCCTTAATTTCATCCAATTGATTTTGGATCCATTTCAGTGCTGTGGCCTGGTCTAAAGCTAGACTGGAGTAGGTTGAGAAGGTTGTTGTCTTCTAGGTGTGACTGGATTTGTAGATAGACTACTCGGTCTAGTATGTTTAAGAGGAATGGGACAGTAGTGATAGACGAGTAGTTAGTTAGGATGGCTGGGTCAAGTGAGATTATTTTTAGTAATGGTAGAACACATGCATCTATTAGCTTGGTAGGTATTATAAAGAAGGAAAATGAAGAATTAATGAGAGAGATCATGGATGGGGCAAGGGCTTCAGAACACACATTAATCACTGCAGCCAGACATACATCTCCTTGTCATCCTGAGGGTTTGAGGCATTTGATCATCTGTTTCAGTGCCATCTCAGAGATAGGTTTGAAGGTAAAGCTCAGGGTGTTGGCATATGAGGCCAATGCCTGAGGGTCTGACTCTAGTAATATATCAATGGCGAGGGTTATTTTATTCTGCAATATCTTGTTTTGTAGTAAGGTGAATTTGTCAAGCAAGGCATTTTGAATGTTGGCGCACCAGTTGCTGCCTTTGGTGCAATTGGTAATGGGTGTAGTGGGAAACTATAATTGTGAAGAATGACAGAGTTCCCTGGCATTAGAATTAACTTTAACAATTCTGGCATTGTAGCAGAGCTTTTCACCTGTAGTATGGCTTGTTTGTATGTCTTGGTTAGGGATGTGAGGGACGCTTTGTTCGAGTCTGAGGGGGAGTTCCTCCAGCTGTATTCAGCTGTGTGCTTATGCGCATAGAGTACTTTCAGATCAGGGGTGAACCACAAGTTCAAATGTGAGGCTGGCCTGGCTTTGCGCTTAAATAACGGGGCAACTATGTCAATGGCCAAAGTGAGAGCTTGGTTGCAAGCCTTGACCAGTGTGGCAGGGTCAGTGCTAGAGGTTGATACACTCCTAAGCTCAGTTAGTAAATGTAGAATGCTGCTAGGGGTTATGTTGTGGTTGTTTCTAGTTAGCAAAGCATGAATGGGTGTAGATGAGATGAGGGACAAATCAATGTCTCATAGAGCAAAGGAGATGATATTATGATCAGTCCAGAGACAAGGCAGGTTAGAAGAGATTGTGAAGTTGCAGTTAGTGTCAGCAAGCCAATCTAAGATCCGGCCTTTGTAATGTGTCGCTCTAAGGATTTGTTGTGTAAAGCCTAAGGCCTTAATAGTGCTATGGTCTGTGTGGTCATTGAATCCTAAGTTAAGATCTCCCAAGAGAATAGCCCTGGCAGAAGGTTTGGTGTTAGCGGGCAAGATTTGAAGAATGTCCTCCTCGGAGGAAAGTGAACAGCCTGGGGCCCAGTAGACCAGGTGGATGGTTACTGACAAGGTGTGGAAACATGTGAGTTTGACAGACAGTATTTCACCTGACTGGAGGTGGAGGGGTTACTGAGTTCTCTTATCAAGAGGGAGTCCCTTGCTATGATGGTGACCCCACCACCTCCAACATCTTTTCTGTCTTTCAGTAGATGGTGTAATTGGGAGGAATGGCTAGGGCGAGGGGTGGGCCTGAGGCAGCATGAAGCCAGGACTTGCAAATAGCATGCAAGTCTAGATTGTTGGCTTTAATCGGGTCAGATATGTCTGAGGAGTGCGCTGATATGGATCTAGCATTAACTATCGTTTACTTTAAGGTAGACACTGCAGGCAAGGAGACTTTTCTAGCAGTTGTTGTCATATGAGATGAATGGGTGGCAATCAGCAGTATTGACCGGAAGCTTGGGCTGGGAGTTAGTGTGGGAGTCAACATCAATTGGTGCCTCTAAGATAGAGGCGTTGGTAGCGCTGCTACTGGGGAGCAAGTTGGTGGGATCATGGCAGATCTTAGCTTCCTGGATCACATAGGAGGTGGTAGACAATGGGCCTCATTATGAGTAGGGCAGTAAGGGATACCGGGCACCGGTAAGGAGACAAATGCTGGTAATCCCTTACCGCCCTACTATGAGGTCCCTTAGCGGGTCCCTCCAGTAACGCCTGGTCTGACCAGGCGTTATGGACGGGACCTGTTAAGGGACCTTGAAGCTAATAACGGTACCGCAATTTGCAGTACCATTATTAGCGCCTTCCCCATTCCCATTGAGCCCTATCGGGGCACAAATGGGAATGGGGAATGGCTTTTTCAATGGGGATTTACCGGTCCCGCAAAGGACGGACTAAACCGGTAAGTCCCCATTGAACGAGACCGGTGCCAGACACATTATTGGTGGCAGTCAGAGCGCAAATAGCGTCATGACTGCCACCAATCTCGTAATGAGGCCCAATGAGTTGAGGGTTAAGGATGAAGGTGGTTTCAATGGCTGCTGGTTGGTAAGAGCCTTAGCAACGGTGGTGTTCTTGCTGTGAGGTGCAATGTTTTGCAATCTCTTTGTGACTGGGCCCTGCGGTGCATGGATGGTAGGATGCAAGGCGTGCGTACAAGCTCTTAAATGTTTCTGGTGGGATAGGATGGGTCTTGGTGTGCATTTGATAGGCAGCAGTCTGCATGTGGGTATGTGGTTGCGATAGTCAGAGGGTCATAGAATGGGCTCGGTGGAGTCCCTAGAGTCTGCGGCTGTCAAGTAGACAAAATCATTAGAAGCCAGGACTTCCTTTGGTGTTTGGGGTATGTGGACTATATGTGTCCATGCACCTAAGCATTTGTTGCGGGACATGGGTTAATCAGCATTAGTTGACAGGTGGGCAGGCCAGCTGTTATCTGCGCAATTGTAGTCTCTTGGATGATCCTGAGTGAGCTTTAGGAAAGTTTAGTTGCTGGTAGTCACAGCATGGCCAAGTGCTTGAGGCATATTCCAAGTGCAGGAGCTGCAACTGGCAAGGTATTTGTTCTTAAGGACTTGACACATGTTGCTGGGGGTATTATACGCTTAGAGGCCAGTGAAGGCTTACAGGTGTGTGCCAGATGATGTGCACGCCTAGTTTTGCCCAGGCATCCAGTGGTAAATGAGGGTGTTGTGCGTAGTCAGGAGAGGTGGTCTGGCTGCTGGAGGGATGGTAGGTGCTCTCATCTGGACTAAACAAAAGGCAAAAGTCTCTCTGTGGATGTGGGTATGGTCTCCCGCTGTTATCCTGTATGTGAATTACAATGTAAGTGCATGAGAAGGTTCCCAATGGTCCGTGTGTAGGCTGAACCGAAGATGGCTACCAAGTATGTGGTGCCATACAGATTTTTTTGGAAAAGACAGAGGGCCTCATTACGGTCATGGTGCTCCCGTAATGTAGGCTGCCGGTACGGTACCGGAACCGTTAATTATGGGATGCCTTATTACGAGGTCCCCTAGCAGATCCCGCTATTTGCTCCATCCCCATTCCCATTGAGCCCTATGGGAGCTCAAATGGGAATGGGGATTGGTTTTGTGAATGAGGAATTACCGGGTCCTCCAAGGTTGTAATGACCCGGTAATTCCTCATTCACAGAACCCGGTACTGGAGGCAGCCATGCCCTGATTAAGGAGTGTTATTAAGGGCATGGCTACCTCCATACCCGTAATGAGGCCCAGAGTGTCTTTTGCTGCTGCATGTGATATGTTTATGGAAGGCAAGCCTATCGAGTTAGATGACAGTTCTGATTTTAAAGTCATAAATATATAAAGTATGAACAGAGTGTGGACTGCTAATTTCTGAAAGACAAGTCCACTAATTTTAAGGTGAAATTACTAAAAATGGTCACAATATTAAAATAGAAAATGACTGTTGTTTACTAGTATAAGAACAACGTAACTAAAACGAGGCGAGTATGAACTAAACATTTTATTGAAATGACAGTAACGTTTTTAGAGACAACCTCTTGTACAAGGATTCTGAATATGAAATAATTAGCTATAAAATGAAGGCAAATCGAATTGGTTAATAAACCAGAGAAACAAGCAGTAGAATGGCTGCCACATACTTATGTTATGTTATATGGCATTTGTATAGCACCCAATGCCATTGGTATTGCCTTAAAGCGGTCTGGGATGATCGTCCTTGGAGGACCGAAGTCCGAGGTCTGAGAAATGAAAGTAGGATTTTAAGAATGTGTGTGCATATTTTAGCCACAGTGAGGGTTAGGAGGGGTGGCTAAATTCCCACTAGAGACCCCTGGAGATCTGGTTAGTGGATGGGTGCTGTGATAGACTGTCAGGGTAGTAGGCAAGTCAAGCAGACTAATAATGTGCCCAGATGGACCAAATTATTTTCGTGGGACTCAGCTGCATTCTAATGGCAGAGGTACTGCACAATATGAAGTGGAGGAGTGAGTTGTTGCAGATGAAAGCAGGTGGGTTGTTGAGCCCCAGGATGGATAATGCTATGTTCCATTGAGATGGAGTGCTATACCTACCAGAAAATCACAGCTGATATCTAGTTGCAATGAGGATATGCAGATAATGACATACAGATCTACTGGAATCCTTTCTGTGCGGGCTAGGTGCAGTCTTGTAGTCTCCTCAGGTGACTCAATGGTACCCCCACCTACCTGTCTGGCGTGATAGTTCACCCATGAGGTGGACTAGGTTGGTCAAGCGGTCAAGATGCACAAGGGAAGAGTGCGGTCTTGGGTGCCTTCCTGAAAGTGAGATTATCCTCTATATTACAGATGCTAAATGGAATCAAGTTCCAGAAGGTGGGAGCTTGGAAGGAGAAAGAGGATCCCCCTATTCTGGTCAATTATGTGACTAGTATGACAAGGAAGAGAGCTGTTCCTGATCTGAGGTTTCTGGTGTGCTTGAAGGGTATGCACTTGTGTTGTAGATATTCTGGTGCTCTGTTGTGCAGAGCTCAGTGGGTGATGCACATTACCTTGAAGGTGGATCGTCCCCTTATCTTGACTAGGGCAACATTTGAATGCCGAAAAGGATTTGCTTCTGGGTGCTTCATGTGTAACAATTATGGAAACCCCAGAAAATGATAGGCTTTGTCCACTGCTGAGATTCTGAAGCATTCCACTGACCAAGCATTAGGTAAACCAACTGCTCCACAGACCAGTTGAGTAGGAAAAACACTGAACATTATGAAAATGGCATATTGGTGGTTTAACTGCTTATCCCCGGAATTAACATGCGGCTTCCAAGTGAATATTCCTCTTGCATAGAATTCCATGGCATGCATCCAAGGAACTGCGTTAGAATCATGAATCTAGAGTAAGCGTGGATGCAGCAGAAGAGAATCGCTTTTCTGCAGCTAAGCTTGCACGCAACAGAAAATCCATGCATCCAGACGTACACCAAAGTTCATAATAGGAGTTGCAGCATATCCGTCACACCACAGCAGTGGCATGTTTCACACACGTATGGCTGGGTTTTCAACCCGAGACAGTACTCACAAGTCCTCCTCCTTTTGCAGTCTGTACTGACCGCCTGCTGCCATTCTCCGCACCAGCATTCCCGGCTCTCCCCGGCCTTGATGTTCCAGGGCCTCGGCTGCTTGTTCCGCTCCTGCCATGCAGTCATCACCTGACGGCTAGCAACAGCTGCATCCTGGCCCTGCTCCACCAATCACACTCTGTGAGAAATCCAACTTTACTGCACACTAATCTATGCATCAATTCACTTATAAGGAATACATGTACTTCAGAAACTTCTATTAAGCCAAATTCGTTTCCCTGAATTTGCTTTTTGCTGATCTTAGGTCAGTTCACGGTTTCCTCCTCTTAATAAGATTGTACCATGAAGTATGAACGTTTCTTTTTGTTATAATTAGTTTGGTCTTTAATTTTGTTATATATTGTGTAGCGTTAAGTTTAACCTTTTTTTATTATATGCATGTTGTTTAAATCTTGAGTGGTATGTTCTCAAAAAGATATGCTCTTCACTGTGATTTCTGTGGGTATGAAGCATTTTATTTCTCCAAATTGAATATTATGTATTTGTGTTTGTATTTTGTTTATTTGTAAGGCGCACCATCCGGCCCGGGGGCATCAGGGCGCAACTTGAGCTTATATACATACATACATAGCTTATATACATACATACATGAGTTATACGCAAACATATAGATATACATGAATTACAAAGGTAGTTAACAAGGTGAGGCATAAAGACAGAAAGTGTACAACGCACAGAGATAAGTGGGTACATGCGTAGTAGAAAAGAGGTAGTCGGTGACAAGGCAGGCGACTGTGAAGCTATGGCGTATAGCGCAAATGTAGGCGTGCCTCAATTCTGATCAAAGAGCCATGATTTTGTTTTCTGCGTGAAGGTGTTAAATGAGTCCTCAGATCTGATGGTGACAGGGAGGGAGTTCCACAACTTAGAAGCTAGGACAGGGAAGCTTGTGCACCCCGCTTTTTGGAGTTTGAACCTTGGAACCTTGGAATCGATAGGCTATGGGCCTGGGCAGTTCTTTGAGGTCGGGTGGAAGAGTGGAGGGAGAGCCGGTTGCAGAGGTAGGGTGGACCTTGTTGGCTAGGCATTTGTGCATAAGGGCGTGTTTTCAATGAGATTCTCTGCTTGACAGATAACCAGTGTAAGTTAGATCTAGATTCAGAAATGTGGTGGTTTCTAGGAATGTTTAGGGCTGCCCTTATGGCATTGTTCTGGGTAATTTGTAGTTTATTCAGATGCCCTTGGCTAGTCCCTAAATAGAGGGCACTGCAATAGTCAATTTTAGACATAATGAGCGTTCTGACTAAGGTGACCCAGTTCGGGATAGTCAGAAAAGGTCTACAAGCTGCAATAAGTTTACAAGTGTAAGCAGAGGCTGATCTGACTGCATTTGTTTGTTGAGACAAGGATAGGGTGGCATCAAGGTAAAAGCCTAATGTTTTTGTGTCTTTGGAGACTTTAATGTTGTTTCCATCTATGATAAATGATTGGTAGGAGAGATCTATTTTGCTAAGACGTTGCAAGGATCCCAAGATGAGGAGCTCTGTCTCGTCGTCATTGAGGCATAGTTCGTGTTGGGCCATCCAAGCCTGGATGACCAGATAAACGTTGTTCAAGGCCTTG
Organism: Ambystoma mexicanum; assembly: GCF_040938575.1. Lineage (NCBI taxonomy): Eukaryota > Metazoa > Chordata > Amphibia > Caudata > Ambystomatidae > Ambystoma > Ambystoma mexicanum. Next base: position 178,833,078 of record NC_090930.1, on the reverse strand, counting down.
GTTTCAACTAAATAGTCACCAGTGATGGGGATGAGTATCTGGGTGTCGTCAGCATAGTTGGTATAGGAGACACCCAGATAATCAAGTACATCAAAGAGCAGTTTAGTGAAAACGTTATAGAGAGTGGGTGACACGCAAGATCCTTGGGGAACGCCGCAGTGGATTGGAGCGGGGTCAGTGGCTGAAGAGGGTGAGAAGACCCTCATGGATCTGTTGCTCAGTAAGGATTTGATCCATGCAGCGACTGAGTCCGAGAAGTGTGCAGCAGAGTGAAGGTGCCGGTATAAGATTTGGTGGTTAACCAGAGCAAAATCCGCAGAGAGGTCTAGGAGAAGTAGCATACCTAGTTTCCTATTGTCTTTCAGGACCTCAATTTGGGTTTTTAAGTCTATCAGAGCCGTTTCAGTCCCATGTCTAGGGCGGAATCCAGATTGTCGTGGGCCTAGAAGATTATCAGATTCCAAGTAGTCTTGGATCTGCAGGTATGCCGCGCGGTCTAAAATCCTAAGCAAGAACGCGACGGTGGTTATGGGTCTGATATTAGTCGGTATACTTGGGTCTAAGGATGTTTTTTTGAGCAGTGGGAACACCCATGCATCCTTGAGGTTATCAGGGACAGTCCCTGTTTTGAAAGAGGAGTTAATAAAGGCTGTAATGAATGGGGCCAAGTGGTGGGCAGAATCCTTAATGATAGGAGCAGGGCAAGGATCACCTTGGCAGTTTGAAGGTTTGATTCTCTTGATGATGTCTTCTATCTCAGCAATAGTGAGAGGGGAGAAGGCAAAAGGTTTAATATTAGGAGAATCTATAGGGGCGACCCTTACAGTGGTGGGTGGATGGTTGTCCAGCTTCAGGCTGTCTTGTTTGTCTTTGATTTTTCGATTGTAGAGTAGAGATTTTATTCAGTAGAGCGGACTGGATGTTAGCACACCATTTATTGTCTTTAGTGCAAGTGTCAGGGGGGGTGGCTGGAGATTCAAGATCTTTAAAAGTTCTTTTGTGTTCGAGTCTGCTTGCAAGATACGGTTATTAAGGGACTCCTTTTTAGCAGTGATAATGGCGTCTTTGTAGGTGAGGGAGGCAAGGATGAAACCATCTTTATGCTTGTCAGATGGGTGACTTTTCCAGTGATTTTCAGCGCAGCGTTCAGCTTTGCGAAGCACTCTTAACTGTGGTGTAAACAACGAGTTCAGATGTGCACGTGGTTTAGACTTCCTAAATTTGATAGGGGCGATAGAATTTATGGCCATGAGCATAGTACGATTGTAGGTGTCTGATAAAGATGTAGGGTCGGTGCTGGAGTATGTGGCAGCATTGAGATATGGGAGTAGCAATGGGAGTAGTTTCTCCTTGGTTATGTCCCTTTTATTTCTAGTGGGGAGGGCTGGAACTATCATAGTCGGGTCACGCAGGGCTGCTTCAATGTTGAAGGAGATGATGTGATGGTCGGACTATAGACAAGGGGTATTGGAGAGGACATTAACATTACAGTTGGATCCAGCTAAGCAGTCAAGGGTCATACCTTTAGTACGGGTGGGTTCTTGAATGTGCATAGTGAAGCCGAAGTCAGTTAGTACGTTCTCCAGGTCAGATGCAGAGGAGTCTTTACGGTCACCAAGTCCCAGATTGAGGTCACCTAGGAGGATAATTTGCGAATTGGTTTTAGTTTTATCGAGCAGAAGGGTGGATATTTCGTCAACAAAGAAGGGTGCAGGACCCGGGGGTCTGTAGATAAGATGGAGGGTGGCGGTTTGGTTGGGAGTTAGTGGGAGTTTGACTGAGAGTAGTTCGGCTGACTCAAGTTTGGAATTGGTCGACACTCTTAGACCGACGTTTTTGGCCTTTCAGGTTTGCACTAGAAGCGTGCCACACTGAGTTCTTAGCAGTTCACTTTCCAAAAACCTTAATCTGAATCTGATTAATATTTACATAAGTGCATAAATCAAGAAAGCATATTTCTGTTATCCCTGCGTTACATGTACATTCCAAGTTATCATCAATCTGGTTTAAATATTCAGAAAAAGAATCCAACTCTTTTCTATCAATATGTCATTTCATCAACATATCATCAATGAATCTGCTCTAATATATTAGTGGGTTATAGTAGTAGGGGAGACAGTATTTATTTCCTATGAATATATACACGTATATGGGGCATATCGTTCCCCTATGGCTGACCTTTGTTGTTGACAGTATAAGGTCTAATCAAAAAGAAAAATATAATTGTGGAGAGTAAATGTTAATATATCTAGGACCATTTGGTTTTGAGCAGCAAAAGTGACTGATCAGTTTCCGAGTATTCCCACACAATTTTGATATCCCAGGGATGTTGAATGCTGGTATATAAGCAAACAATATTAATGGTCAGCAAATGGTATTCTGGTGACTCTTGAATTGGTTGCAATGTATAGATTAGATCTCCTGTATGTTCAATATTATTATTATGTTTATTACTATTATTAAGGTATTTATCGAGTGTGAACCTAGCTTAGGGAAGCACTTTACAATCATGGAGGGAAGAACATGGTGATGGAAGCAGAGAAACAGGGTGCATGGAACTAACAACAGGGCAAGGAGAAGGTCAGCAATTGGTAGCAAGGGATATAAAGCAACGAGGGGAGAAAAGAGTGGGGAGATCTCAGGTAGGGCGGAAAGTTTAGGGTGTGTGGACCTGGGTGTTAGGGAGGAGGCATTCCTTGAAGAGGAAGGTCTGGAGCTCCATCAATATTTAGTGGTAATAATAGTAATAACTGTTGTAAGTGTATATCAAAATTTTCTGAGATTCTTTCTGTCAAATAATTAATTCCACTAATTAGTGGACTGCATAGTGGGAAGTTGTGGTAATTCTTTTGTATTTTAATAAAGAGTTGATTTCTCCTGAGTAAAGTGTGCAAATATGTATTTACGTCTTGGTTTAACAGACCAGGGCAAATCCAATTATCCAGTTTCTCTTGTAGTTCTTGTGATAATGGCTGTGTGAGGTCAACCGCCCATTTCTGCTATCAGCAACTTGTCTATTGGTCTCTTTTACACATGGCCATCTTTTCATTAAGACAATGATAACTCATTTGGCTTTTTTGTATCATTTTCTAAATGTCTTGTTTTTCTTTCTGAACACAATTCTTCCAATATAGTACATTGCACTGTTCTTTATTGATTTTATTTCCAAAGAAGTCAGATCAGGCAGCTTGATAACAGATGTCAATCACATTGGTAGGGGGTACTTTTCCAAGATGCTTGGGTGCAAATTCATATTCAGGAATCACCTGTTTTCATTCAAGCCCGATCTAGTTTTTGAGCAACAAGCAACCAGTAGCAGGCGGCACCCACTTCTCCCTGCCCATATGGATAACAGAAAAATGCCGGTTCTGCCGCATGAAATTTCGGTATAATGTATGCTTCCCAGACACTGAGTTCACCTGTGCCTACATGAACTTTAATCTGAATGATTCACTTCTCAGCCATTTTGTCATCATTTAAGCTGCCTAGATCCAGGTTGAATAGTTGCCCCGTGACAAGAGCCTCACATCTAGTGACATCTGACTTATCCAGTTTGCCACACAGCCTCCCGTGGTTGAGCGTTGTGCCCACACGCATCCACTGAACACCCAGACGTCACAGTCTTTTTGTCCTGATGAAGGCCCACATAAGAACAGGACTATACTCCAGCCCCAGAAGGGCCGAAACACTGTGGTGTAGACATTGACATTGACCTTTTGGTCTATTCCAACCATGGAGGACCCGGTAAGTCCTCATTGGAAAACCCCATCCCCATTCTCATTGAGCGCCCATAGGGCTCAATGGGAAATGGGAGGGAGCTAATAACGGGCCTGTTAATAACTCCCTGGTCCCCTCGCAGGACCCGCTAAGGATGCCTGGTTTTACCAGGTGTCCTAACCGGGTCCCACAAGGGAACCTCGTAATAGGGCATCCTGTAATGAAGGGTGCCGGACCCGTACCGGCACCCTTCATTTCGGGAGCACCATGGCCGTAATGAGGCCCTCAATGTTGTTTTGCAATTTTGTTCATTTCGTGAAACCACTGTATTTGGTGATGTGTTATGACCCCTGTCGTGCTTGATCTCGACAGTAGAATTTGTATTCTGTTAACTCTATGTACTTCACTGCAAGTAATGTAACTTGTCGATATATGTGCTGCAATCTCTTTTGCCTCATGTGTTGAAAATTGGTGTTCCGTGTTGTATTGCTTAGCAAACATATATATGTTCTTGAATCAAAATGAAATTTAGTTTTCTCACATACTGGCAAGGATCATTTTGTAATTGTGTGAGGTCACAGATGACTGTGAGTGAAAAAGATAAACCTTTACTGAGTAAGGTATTTTCCTCTTGACCCAATGTTTTAGAAGACACATTTCTTTGTTTCTGATTTTGACTCTTGTAATCATGCCCAGTTTTATAACTTCCTCCTTGGTGGTTCTTTCCTCCGCTTCTTCCTCTTCTTCTGATAGGTCTCAAACAATTGTCTTGGATTTCTAAAGTATTTTCTCTAGTTGCAAAAAAGGTTACCTTTTATGAGAATTAGTTGGCTCCCTAAAACATTAAAATTCTTCAAAGGATTATTAGCAGCAGAGGTTTGACTGATAGATTCAGCCTTTTCTGGGTCGCTCAATGTTCCTTTTGCATGAGAGGATGAATGTGATGATCTTGTCATCTAATGTGTATGTATGTTTATGTTGCTGGTTAAGAACTGATTTTGAAAGGCACACACACATGATTTGGTTTATGTGCATTTGCTACAGCACATACTATTATCCTTCTATGGGCCTCATTACACGGTAGGCGGTAAGGGTTTATCGGTACCCGTATTTTACCGGTACCGGTAAACCCTTACCGCCTTACTACGAGGTCCCTTTGCGGGTTGGTACATTAACGCCTGCTTTTAGCAGGTGTTAAAAAACGAACCCGCAAAGGGACCGGGGTGCTAATTACGGTACCACAATTTGTGGTACCGTATTTAGCGCCTTCCCCATTCCCATTATGCCCTATGGGGCCAAAATGGGAATGGGGAAGGGCAATGGAGGAAGGAGGAATTACCGCCTTCCCGACCTTGGAATATGGCAGTAATTCCCTTTTCCTCCAAGGCAGTACCGGTAAATTCGCGGCATGAACCATGGCGCTAACAGCGCCATGGTTTACCACCTACCGTGTAATGAGGCCCTATGTCTTACTATTCACACATTGGTCATGGTATTTAAGTATTTCTGCACATGCAATGGATACTACACACGCATGTGTATCAAATGTCAACTCTGTAAACACATGTATTCCAGTACATATGTTCCATGGGGCCCTAGCACTGTTAGTCACAAAGAAGGAGCATAGTAGACCCAGCACATGTCGGGGGCATAGGGACATGTGAACGCCAGGGGTTTGTTACAGGTACACACATCCTATCTTAACCCAAACCAAACAGCAGTATTTCTGTGTGCCTCCAAGAATGGACACCCCCCCTAATCTTAGCCTATGAAATTCCATGGATGCTCCTTCCTCTGCATTCTGCCAAATCCCCCTATCTCACAACCCCTAATATCCTCCCTTCAGAGATACAACCACAAACCTTCATCTACCCTCCAAGGTTTGTGCACACCTCCTTCCTCCCTGCGAATGACTTAGTTCACAGCTTTTCCTCTAAAATCTTTAAAATCCATGACTCTCCTTATTCTGTCCACCCCCTTTTCACCTACCCATTCTACTCTTGACTCCCGCTCCCCTAGCTCTCCTGTCAAATTAGCACCCATCCTTTACAGCACCAACCCATGTTTGGCTAAGCGACCTGTTTGCTCCTCAAACACTTAAATACTTATTCTCAATCACATGGCCTCATCACTCTGAGCAATGTTACCTCATTTTTCTGCTGGATTCTTCCATGCATCCTTCAAATCTGTAACTTGCCTACCCGTTTTGAAAAATCCCTTTGGACCTCTGCCACTTTTGACATTGTCAATGACTCCTCTCTCCTAATTAAAGGTCATTGGGTGGGTGGTTTTCAAACGGATAAATAAGTAACATGAGCATAATGGCCTTGGAGAGCCACGTGGCTTCTATTAGAACTTAAATCCTGAAGGTCTTCAATTTTCTCTCTGAAACCCAACACTCTAAATGCTCATCTGTTCTCATCCTTTTGGACCTCTGCCACTTTTGACATTGTCAACAACTCCTCTCTGCTCCTCTCACTACAGTTTTGGATTTCACAAATGTTCCCCCAACGAGAGTAAAGGCGAAGAACAGAGGTTGAAGGAACTCTGCTCTTTATCCTCTATTCCTCTGCTTTAGGTAGACATCTCATTCCTCGGCTTTCACAACCACCTCTTTGCTGAAAGTGCAGAAATCTTTTTCTCTTTTCCGGCCTTCACCCAGCCACTTCAGAACAAATACCCAGCCGTCCGACCGAAATCCATCACTGAATGGCCCTAACCTTCATCATGCTAAGCTCTTAAAAAAAGGACTCAATGGTAGCAAAAGGCGAAAACGTTTGAAAACATTCTGAAGCCTTGTCCACAGAATGGTGGTCCATCATTGGTTTTGACTATTCAATAAATCCATAGGTGGGAGAATCTTATGTAAAGAAGGAATGGAAGAGGATGTTGGCAAGGATTGAGCTACCTACAGGTCCGGGGTATTGCGTTTACCCATCTAGTACTACCTTAGTATAAGCACTTGTGTGAATGGGTCCAAAAAAGGTAACAGCTACAGCTTCTCATTTGTCTGCGGACAGTGGCATCATTTGTAATGTTCAGGAAATATGCCATGTGCAGTACGTTTAAATATGTGATGTTTTAAGCATTTTTTTCCCTCCAGTTTATATATTTTTGGGAACCACACTTTTTGTTGCAAGAGTGGTTTTATAGAGTGGTTCATGACCCATTGCCACATTGTTCTGGTGCAAAGACGCCAGGATTATGTGTTGGTCTTGAGAAACATTATTTAAGAAATCAGCCCAGAGATGGGGGCTATTACTGCTTCAGACAGGGCAGGGGTGTTGCTAGGTCTGGAAAACATCTGGGGCTATGCTAATGTCGGGACTGTCACGTTTCAGGGCTTGCTAGCCTTTTGGTTGTTGAGCTTCTATCCAGGGCTACAACCAAAGGACCCGGGGCTCTATCCCTCTTAGCTCTCCCCTAGCAATGCCTCTGCCTTCAGGTAATGCCCCGGGGCCCATAGTTTCAGGCCTGAGTGAAGCGAGGGCCTTAACGCTTTAGGTTAAGCTGTAATTTCGGACATAACAGTCATAATAACTAAGGAAGATAGCAACAGATTGACTTGTATATGTGTGAACCACTGAATGAGTGCTACACCTGCTCATTTACCTAGTCCTCCATTCACCTTTATCTCTTTACTCTCTTTCGCTCAATGTCCACACTATCAGGATTTCCTAATTGCTTTATTTTTATGACTTATTAGATACTATACATTGTCCTTTTGGGTAAATGTCCATTAATTGGTACATTGTGTGCTAATTGAATATCTGTCTGATTAATAATACATACATTTCTGAATGTGGATGGATGATTCGAACGAGTCATTGTTTTAGTGATAGTCATGCCAAGTACGCAGATCGGGATATCGCTGATAGATTCCAGGATTCACAGAATCAAAATGGTAAAAAAGTAAAATTAGTCATACCCAACAGTGGAATCTCTTTTGTTTTGAGACAAGTATTTACCACAGTCACCCTTTGTAGAAGGGGTTAACCCTACCTTAGTAAGCTCAGCATGGAAAAGCAACACGGAAACGCATGCTAAGAAACATAGAAGACAACTCCCAGTGTCAACACGGTGACGTAATGCTGGTAAGAACACTTAACTCTGTTGTCCTTTATGTTGTTTGGCAAAGAATTATGGGATAGCGTTGCTAACATAGTGTTGCAAGAGCAGACAATAATCCTGTTTTTCCCGGAAGAAAACAGTAATTTAATATTTATTTTTGAACTATGTATGAAGCATGGGTTTAAGTGATTGTAAGGATATCACGGGAGGCAGGTAAGTAACTTTTCCAAGTTTCTTTATTATAACGAGCCCGCCCAGAGACGCACTCTCTCCCTCCGCTCCTCTTCAACGTCTGCTCCTGTTACGCAATGTCCCTGTTCCAATCATAACAAGGACAGCACGTGACCAGTGCAAGACCACAAGCCATACTACGATTCTCTACATATCCCCTCCCCCCCATAAAAACAAAAGAATAACATAAGGATGCGAAAAGTTAAAATGGAAACTCCTACAGTGATGTATTAGCGCTAGAGGTAATCAGACGGGATATTGCGCTTGGTTGGGGAGATGGAAATATCTATATATAGTCTGAAGGCAGATGTGTGGGAGATCGTGGGGTCTGCAGACCTCCGAGTTCTACCCTCCATCCTTAAAAAGCTGTGCTATTCCAAAGAGAAAGATGCAGAAATTTGGATCAGAGACGTGCAAACCTAGTCATCAGGTGACTAGATGCAATTGCTAGCTCTGCTTTGGAACACCTCAAGATATGTCATCCTAATTAATTTCACCCACCAATGCTGTACTTCCCACTCCACCCACTCCCTTATAAGGCCATGCTAGGGTGGTCTCCCCTCACAGCGGTCCTCCCTTTCATCCCCTGATACTCAAGGCCATGCTTGAGTATCAGGCCATGCTAGGGTGGTCTCCCCTCACAGCGCTCCTCCCATTCATCCCCTTGTACTCACATGCCCAGTGATCTCTCCTGTGGCTGTGCAAGGCTAAGTAACAGTCCACCCAGAAGGTCTTGCAAGAGTATCCTCCTCCTGCTGATAACAAAGCAATATTGCCAACCTCTTCCCACGTGTGACCTTCCCATGTAGCTGCATCCCGGCCCACCTACGCCCTTTTTATCCCAGCCCACAGGTGATGCAGATCCCAGGGCACTTCATTACTGGCCCTACCCTTCCTCCTCTTTTACAGATCTCCAACACTTCCTTTGAAGATTTGTCAGATCCCACCTTGTTGCTCAAAGCAGACACAACTTGTCTTGACCTCTTTACTGCTCCCAAGAGACATTATATAATGACTTTTTTAGAATTCGGACCAGAGTTTAAAGCTCTGTCCGTCTCCCACAGATTATTTCATTAAATTGAAATACACCCGAAAATCATGTCACACTCTTCTTTCATCTAAAAAAACCTCTCCAGGTCGCATAGGTTAACAGGTCCCATATGGGGCGCAGAGCATTCTCTACACAGGTGCCCTCCCTCTGGAAATCTCTGCAGAGAGAAATCAAATCACTGGAAGCCCACATGAAGAACAGGGGTACTATAATATAATTATTATTATTATAGGGGTAGTATAAAGACCTGGCTCTTCATTTGATACATTTCTTTTTAATGTCAGATGTTCATTCAGTCGCCTAGAACACGACACCAGAGCTACAAGGGCACTCCCGTTGTATATGTGCGGATGTGAAATTTAACATCTCATAACATAACATTGTCTCGGGAGGATAGCTCAAGGGTAACGCGCTCGTCTTGGGAGCAAGGCAACACGGAGCAACAGAGGTTCGATCGCCGGGTTTGCGCTTAGAAACCTATGGGTATTAAGCGCGTTATAAATAACCAATTATAATTATAACATTGATTTATTTATTTGTTTTTCCATTTGTATAGCGCACTAAGCCCTGAGGCATGAAGGTGCTGTTACATGACCAGTTACTCACACGACAGGGCATGAGGAGCCAGACAGAGTATCAAGCAACATTCAGGATCCCCATTAAAGAAAGACAGGAAGTTACAGGCAGTTATGGCATTTATGTTGCCAGAAAGTAAAAGACAAGGTCCTTTGCATGTGTTGATAAGTAAAACACGTCTATCCGTGAGAAGACGTACAGGTGCAAGTGGATCTAGGTCGTCTGGCCTAAGCCCCGCCCACCTGTTAATCACTTTAAACAGTTGGTGCCTTCCTGGTTTGCTGCTCTTTTTCCCTACTTGAACCTCCTTTGCGGTTGGTGAGCAAGTGCAAGTGGATCTAGGTCACCATGCCTAAGCACCACCCACCTTCTTAGCCCTTCCTCTTCCTTTCTGCTCTTAACTCTTAGATGAAGGGTGTCTCTCACCCAGGTATCCGAAGCGAAGGGCAGACGAAGAAAAAGGCAATTCCTGTTTGGGCCTGCTTGGACCAGGAGGACCCAGCGCCCAAATCCCTGCTCAGACAGCAGGTAAGCATGCACCGACATTTGTTATCTCCCTCTGTCCCCACCATCATCAGGCAATGCCAAGGTCAACTTCTCTGGTGCTGGGGTGAGGACCGGTGCTCTGTGGCACAGTAAGCTGTACATTTGTAAAAGTTGTATTCTCGCGCTGCAGCACACGTGTGCCCGCTCCACCCTCCCTTTGTCCCGTTTGCTTCCTTGTTTATTGGCCCTCCCCCTCTCTCCCTCCCACTTCGCTCCAATTGGTTGGCATGCCCTTTAAATCGGCCACCCAAGGCACCCCCTGCCGTGCAAGCCCCCTTGGCCAAGGACCAGAGGCTAAGGACAGCTTCAGTGGTGTCTACTGGTGTCTGCTGTGTTAGCACATAGCTTCCAGCCGTCGATCTGCTGCAACTGATCATGTAAATTGAATCTGAGTGTGTTGTATTGTGCTGTGCTCAAAAACATTGCCTTTTTTCACCCTTTTAAGAAAGTCGAATCTGGGTGTGTTTATTGTGCTGTGCTCAAATACCTAGCCTTTTTTCGCCTTCTAGGAAATCGGATCTGGGTGTGTTGTATGGTGCTGTGCTCAAAAACGTGCCTTTTTCCCCCTTCTGGAAACGCCTAATTTGGGTGTTTTCGCACCCTCTGCGGCAAAGCCCTCGCAGGACAAGGCCACGGTGTGGAGCGACACGGGTGCACAAGAGACGCTGCCGGATTATACATAGCAGGCTTCACTACGTCTACGCTTCCATGCCTATAAGAACCGAGGTACGGACCCTGTGTGGCAAAGCACTCGAAGGCCAAGGCTGCAGTGTTGAGCGATGCAAGTGTTTGGCAGCGATGGGATAGTGGTGCAAACTGTGAGCGCTGGCAACCTCACCCTCCTGTCTGTGGCAGCAAGGTAAAAAGGTTCCGGGAGTGCTTGCTTTGCTTCACTCCACGCAGCCCCACTGACCTTGTGCCCCTTCCTTCTCTTGCATATGCATAGCTCCCCACACAACCGATCCTCCCACCCTGACGTGCTTGTCTCTCCCCACTTCATGGTCCCCCTTCAACTCAGACTGCCTGCCTTCCCCCACAACTTCAGGCCGCATGCGCTCCCATGTTTCCCTAGCTGCATGTGCTCCCTCGCATCATATGTCAACTCATCCTGTCTGCATGTGTACGCTCCCGTGAAACTTGGCCACGTGCGCTCTCTTGCTTCCCTAGCTGCATGCGCTCCATCGCATCGTAGGTGCCCTCATCCTGTTTGTGTGCATGCATTCTCTAACAACTTGGCCGTGTGTGCTCACTTGCTTCTCTAGCCATGTGTGCTCCCACAAATAGTAGGTCTCCGCATCCTGTTCCGTTCCCCCTCCTGCATTTCGCTTCATTCCTCTCGCATTTTAGCCCTTCTCTCCTCAATCTATTGTGTATTATTCCAACACTGTCTCGTGTTCCACTGTTTTTCTGGTATTACTTTGCATTGCCTGCATTCTTCTTCAAGGCTCCTGGTGTGTTGTGTGTGTTCAAGGCTCCTGTGCCTTGTTGATTGTATTGACTTTGTGTTTGCTCTCTGTGGTTCTTGATATTGTCTTGCTATCCACGGTTTGTGGCATCACATTGCATTTGGCTGCATTCTTCACTGCTAGGTTCCCTGCTGACCTCTGTGTTTTGCTTTTGGTCCAGTATTGCATCTGCATTTTTTACTTTCAGATTCCCTGTTGTGCTTTGTGCTGTGCCTTGGTTCTGTACTACATCTGCATTATCTACTTCTAGGTTACCTGTTGTGGTATTTTCTTTGCTGATAATTCTGTACTTCATCTGATTTGTAGGTCTGTTGTTACTGTTCTTTGTTGTGCCCCCCTCCCTTTCGTGCCCTCCGCCTTGTTGCCCTTCTGTCTTTCGTGTGCCCTCCCCTCCCGTTCCCCTGCCTGGGCTCCCTCTCCCTACCCGCCACCTTTCATCCCCGCACCCACTATGGTGCTCTCTGTCTCACCTATCTTTTCTAACTGCTTTTCTATCGACTATCCTATCCTTCTCACTAAGTCTGGCAGAAAGAAGCTCAAAGGGGACATCCTGGTCTCCAACATCCCTATCGCTGATACCTACACCAGTGCTTCCTCCAGACAGACCCTTACTGACATACTCTTTGTCGTTCCATCTCCAGGCCTATGGATCCCCCATATGGACTATGTTCTCTCTCCTTTTTTCTCTTCTCCCATTAATTGGTGGCACCAATTGGGAGGCACTCCTGACCCCTTTCCACTCCTCTAAAACCATCATTAATGGCTATTTAAATGGCACCATGTTGGCCCAGGGCCCTCAGGCCAATCTCCTCCTCTTTGATAGACACTGCCCACACCTTATCAACTTCCTTTCCTCTCCTGCTATCCCTTCTTACCCCTCTCTGGCTCTTCTGCCACCTCCTTCCTCTGCCACTTCTTAGCCACCTCCTGCAGCTACTTTGGCCACCCTGTTGCCTCCGCCCTCTGCTACCCCTCTGGCACTCTCTTCTCCCTCTCTGACTACCCTGCCTTCTCTTCCTTCCTCCTCTGCCCTTCCTCGGGCACCTCCAACACAGTGTACCTCTACCCTGTACCCCTCCTCGGAAGTCCTTCAAGTCTGGCAACCTGCTCCACATGGCTACTCCCAACTCTAGTTCAGCTGTCAAACACTTCTCTGACATCTGCTGTCTTCTGGAAGAGCTTGATTTGGATGTACTCGGTCTCACTGAGACTTGGTTCACGGCAAGCTCGGTCACGTGTTTTGACACTCTCCTTCCCGATGCCAACAAGATCCTCTCCGAAGGCAGAACCAACCATCCCAGTGGGATGTAGCCTTGATTTTCCCAGAGTGGATCCCTGCTTCTATCATTCCAATGCAGCACTATTCCTCCTTTGAATGCCTGGTCTGCAGGCTCTCTATCTCTCCTAGCCTCTCTCTCACTGTGGCCACTATCTACAGGCGACCTGGCCAGGTCACCCTCTTCCTGTTATGCATGCTCGAGGTGGCCCCAGAAATTGGTCGCTATGGTGACGTTGGCGTTTGCTTTTTGTTTCTGATATATAGACCCGTTCTCCTAAGATGGCCGCGACACCATATAGTGCTTCTCTAGTTGTTTTGAAAGCAGAAGATCAAGATCCTCCCCTTCGAGCAGAAAGGGTACTTTTTCAGGAGCCACGCTTCGTGAGTATCTCTTACTAGACTCTCATGAGAAATCTTTGCAGAATCTGGACTGTACTTTTCTCTTCTCTCTTTTCTCTAGGAATGCTATCCCTTTCTTCGTGACTAGCGAGCATCTACTACTCAGCACAAACCAACAGGCAATCTTCCGGGTTTCACCCAATTCAAGTAGGCATTCATTTTCACTTTAGTACTCAGAGACTAATTAGACATTTCTCAAACATTACTTACCTCTTTATCTACTCATCCTAGACACCCCTACTGGAATCGAACCACATTTCCCAGCTGCCCTGGCAGTCTCGTAGTGCAGTAACCTGTCAGAGCTTGAATTGTCCTGTTGTTCGAAAGTTCCGGTACGTCTGTTTCTACCCTCCTGATCTTTCCATCTGCATTTCCTCTCATACTCACCCTGTTCTGTTTCCATTAAAGGCTTGTTTCCCGCTGCAGTCGAAATTATCCCCAAGATATTTTGGCCCTTTTTGTGTTCTGGCAAAAAGGGGACCGGCTACCTTCCAGCTAAAACTTCCTTCTTCATGGAAACGCATGCATCCTACCTTCCATATATCTCAACTAAAACCAAACGTGAGGAATAGTTTTCATCCTGTTACTACCAGGAAGCCTCCTCCTATTCTTACTGACACTGGCCCTGAATATGAGGTATCAGGGATTTGTGAGTCACGTTACAGGCGTGGCACTTTACAGTATTTAGTGGACTAGAAGGGTATTCGCAGAGTGAACGTTCCTGGGAACCTGCCGCGGCAATTCATGCCCCTCGGCTTGTCCGTTCTTTTTATCGCTGTCATCCGGGCAAGCCGGGGGGTACCTCCCTTAAGAGGGGGCATACTGTTATGCATGCTCCAGGTGGCCCCAGAAATTGGTCGCTATGGCGCCGTTGGCGTTTTGTTTCTGATATACGGACCCTTTCTCCTAAAATGGCCGCGACACCACAGAGTGTTTCTCTAGTTGTTTTGAAAGCAGAAGATCAAGCTCCTCCCCTTCGAGCAGGAAGGGTACTTCCGGGATCGGATCCGAGACAGCATCGCATTGCTACTGTTTTCAGGAGCCACGCTTCGTGAGTATCGCTTACTAGACTCTCATGAGAATTCTTTCTTCGCAGAACCTGGACTTTACTTTTCTCTTCTCTCTTTTCGCTAGGAACGCTATCCCTTTCTTCGTGAATAGCAAGCATCTACTACTCAGCACAAACCATTAGGAAATCTTCCGGGTTTCACCCAATTCAAGTAGGCATTAATTTTCAGTTTAGTACTCTTTATCTACTCATCCTAAACCGACACACACCCGTACTGGAATCGAACCACATTTCCCAACTGCTCTGGCGGTCTCGTAGTGCAGTAACTTGTCAGAGCTTGAACTCTCCTGTTGTTCTAAAGTTTCGGTACATCTGTTTCTACCCTCCTGATCTTTCCATCTGCATTTCCTCTCATACTCTGTTCTGTTTCCATCAAAGGCTTGTTTCCCACTGCAGTCGAAACAACGGCACCTTCTCTCTTTAAGTACAAGACACTAAGCCAGGGGTAAGATTGCTTTTCATCGCTTGAGAACCTTCCTCCTACCCCAGAATTCGGAATAACTGTCTCCTCTCTCTTTAGTCTCTGAAGAAGACGCACAACCCTCATCTGATAGCTGCACTCATCCTTCCTTTTGAACTCCCACCTCAGAGACCCGTCTGGCACCGACACCTACGTTCTCAAAAACAGCAAGGGTTTTCTTCCCCACGAGGGTTTACGTGGTGTTTTCACCCTATACTAATATTATTGGTGCAGGGAGAGAGTATTAGGTGAATCAATCCTTTCTCCGAATCATTAATGGAGCTTCAGGTTAGTGATTTCGTATTATGATATTCATACTGTGCCTTTGTGGTGATTGTGAGCCTAATCTAGAGATAAAATAACACACCTTGATATGAAACGAATGATACTATTGGAACGGATTTAACACTTCCTCTCTGAGTGGGCTGACCTCTCCTCCTTGCTCCTTGCCTCTACCTCTCAACATCTCCTCCTCTTAGACTTGAACATCCACCTGGATGATACAAGCCCTTCTTCAGGACTCTTTCGCAACCTCTCTCTCTCTCTCTCTCTCTCTCTCTCTCTCTCTCTCTCTCTCTCTCTTCTTCCCTCTGTCCCTCTGACCCACCTCACTCTGCAGGGCACACCCTGGTTGTACTGATCTCCTCAGACCTCCCCTTCTCTAACCCTCTCACCACTCCTCTCTCTTGGAGTGATCACTTTCTCCTTTCTTCCCACTTCTCTCTCTTCCCTGAAGGTCAAGCCAAGTCCAGCACTGCCACCTACCTTCTCGGTCATCCAATCCATGAAGGGTGTGTCAATTGAGGTTTTCGCTGCTACTTTCTCTCCTCCTCCTGCACCTTTGGCTGACTTAGCCTGACACGGGCCCTCTCTAACCTTCATCTCTCCATCTATCACACTCTGGATGTCCTTGCGCCCGTCATGAGGATCTGCTTGAAGCCCAAATCCAAATGTGACTCTTGGTTTTTTTTCGACATTGCCGCACTTAAACATAAGTGTAGGGTGGTGGAGAGGAAGTAGAGGTCATTGGGTGCACCGCCTGACAAACTGGCCTGCCGCCTGCTCCAACGGCAGTTCAGACTCTCTGTCCTCTCTAAGAAGAGAGCCTACATCCAAGTCAGCATCTCTGCGGCATCTTACAACTCGGATGAACATTTCAAAATCTGGCCAATCCTCCTATAGTCCCTACACCCCCTTAATCCCTCCCAGGCCCTCTGCACGGCCTTGGACTCTCATTTCATGATTAAAACTCAGGACATCCTGTCCACCCTCTATTCCTCTACCTCCTCATCTCCTCCTCTACCACTCCTGGCCCATCTGAGGCCATCTCTCCTCCTCCTTTCTTATCCTTTCCCCTGTTCACCCCTGACAATGTTTCTAGACAAGTCTGATCTATGAAAGTCTGGTCAAAGCGGGTTTTCCCCTGCTCATCCTGAACCATCAAGGACCACATCGACACCCATGCTCAAGCCTCGCCTGATTTCTGCAACCACTCTTTTGCCACTGGAACTTTCCCCTCCCCCTTAAACGCTCTAAAGAAGCTCCCACCCGATCCATCCTCTCCGTCTAACTATCGCCTGACCTCCATAACTCCTTTCCTGGGCAAACTCTTGGAAAAACTGGCCATCTCCCAGCTTAATCTACATACTGAATCTGTTGGTTGCCTCCATGACCACCAGTCTGGCTTCAGAGCTGCCAAAAACACAGAAACTGCTCTCCTGAACATCCGTGGAGACTTGCTTCCAATCTTGAATCTAATCTCCCTTCTGTCCTTATTCTCCTCGATCTCTCCTCTGCTTTTGACACGGTCAACCATGCCATCCTGCTCAATCACCTCAATGCCTTGATATTACTGAGCACGCCCTGGCCTGGTTGACCTCCTTTCTCACCGACCGACCTTCTAAGGTCCAACTGGGGTCTGTCCTCTCTTCTATCTCTCTCTACTTGTGGTGTTCCCCAGGGGTTTAACCTCTTTCCCTGGCTCTTCAACCATTACCTGGCACCTCTTGCCCACTGCATCGCTACTTTCTGCTCCAATTTTCAATGTTATGCAGATGACACTCAGCTCTCTTTCAGGCTACCCTCAGCCACCTCTGCTTCTTCTCTTATACCAGACTGGCCGCAATTCAGGAATGGTGTGCCACCAAGGATCTCTGCCTTAATGCCAGTAAGACTGAGATCCTCCTCATTGGGACACCCACTCCCTCCTTTCCTCTCTATCTCTCTCTGGCCACCTACTCTGGACCCTCTTCCTGCTTCTTACTGTGGGGCTAAGAACTTTGGTGTCATCTTCAACTCCACCCTCTCCTTCTCTCCTCACATCTCTGACGTCTCTAAGAAGTCAAACTATCAGCTGCACCTCCTCAGAGGTATTCTTCCTTTTCTCACTTTCCCCCAGAAGCTCACTGTCTCCAGAGCTCTGGTCCTCTCTAGACTGGACTATTGCAACAGCTTCTTCCTGCCTCTACTCTTCGACCTTTACATGTTATCTAGAACAGGACTGCAAGACTTGTCCTTGGCCTCAAGCCCACAGATCGTATCCCTCCAGCTCTGAAATCTCTTCACTGGCTCCCCGTGGCTGCAAGGATCAACTTCAAGACCCTATGCATAGTCCACAAGGCTTTCTGGGGCCTGGCACCACTCTACCTCCAAATTTCTCTTCCAAAACATCTACCTTCTCGAGCTCTCCGCTCATCAACATCCAACACTCTGAGAGTCAGATGTTTCTCCAAGCAGAGAGTTGGGGGCAGATCTATCTCCTCAGTTGGGGTCTCCCTCTGGAACAGCCTCCCTGCCTCTCTCAAACTTCAGCAGAACCACCTCTGGTTCCAGAAGCAACTCAAGACCTTCCTTTTTGCTTCCGCTTTCTCTCTTCCCATCCCCTGCTGATGCACCTGACTGCTCCACACCCTGGTCACCCTCTGAACTCAGGCCCAGGCTCCTGCATGTCCATTTGCCCGCACACTGCCTCTGTGCTTCCTAGCACTTAAGGTTCTGCATCTGCAACCCTAAAGTGCTTTGTCTCTGCACTTATGAGCCACCAGTCGACGGCACTTATGATTTAAGTACCTAAAAGCTGGAGGTAAGCCAGGTGCCCTACTGGCAAACAAAGCCCTCAGTAATCACGACAAATCCCCTCATGTAGTCCTATGGGACTCCATGAATGGGGATTTACGCTGTCCCTCCGGCAGTCATAATCTGGCAGCAATGCCGCAAGACCGAGTGCCGAAAAGGGTAACAGCCTTTGCTGGGATACTGGTGGGTTTACCGCCAGGATACTGGCAAGGTTGTTATGAGGCTCAATGTTTCTTACAAATACTTCCAGGCATTAGGAGGCAAGCATTTGTTGGGTGGCGGTAACTCTCTATTTTACGCTCTAGTTTTGCAAAACTATGCGTTTTGATTGTATAACCTGACATTTTGAGCATATATAAGCTTCACTTTTTAAGTGCCCGTGCCCAAATCTTTGTGCCTCATTTTGATGAGGTCAGATAATCAAGCAGGGCGGTCTGGGAACACATCTATGCCCATTGACGGGGTTCTGCTCCACAGGATTTTGATGATTCTTCCATGGAGTAGATTTTTGCATGGAAACCTTGCCGCTCCATAGGTTTCCATGAAAACAGCCACCTCATGAGGATAACCCGGCAAGATCAACGGCATGCATGCATGGTAATGGTGGCCCATGTGCAAACAGCCACCAATACCTGCTGCCGTCGTCATGGACCTTTACTCAGAATTCTTCATCATGCTTCTCCACCTGCATCAACATATGATGTGGGTAGAAAGGTATAGGATTGCCCAGCATGGAACAGCAAAATGGATGGAGCAGATTTAACCCTGAACTAAATAGCAATGATGCTCTATCACATGCAGAGAGTTTATCTCTCTGTGTTTTAATGCATCCGTGCAATTTCACACAGCCAACAAATTGAAGCAGTTAGTACAAAGGGTGTTAATATAAATTTGCCATTGCCTTCAACTCACTCACACACTCACGTGGGTTTTCATAGACTCAAAATGGCCGCCAACACTGCCTACAACAATGTGTCTCAAACTTTACAAGTAGAAATGCTTCATTAGAAGCAATTTTACGTGGATTTAAAAAGAGCCTACATTTTTTCATGCTAACCTTATCTCCTCTTTGAATAAAAGATGCATGCTGATGAAGTACATGTGATTAATCTGAAGAAATTAATTTACTGGTCTATGAATACGTTGCATGTCTTTTTCATTTGCCTAATGAAATGCATTGCTGCCATCGACTGGGAAAATTCACTTTTGTTGTTAAGATAATAGTAATGTTTTGGTGTTCCAAAGGTTTCCACATTGAATTGACATTAAAACAAACAGACGCCACAATCTGAATGTCATAAAAAAACTAGCAGTCGGACCACAAGATTGTCATCTTTTCTGGAGTGGTATGGAATGGCCCCATCATTACGAAGGGTTCATGTTGCATGCACCATATTAATGACTGGGGGTGCAGTGTACTGAGCACAATGTTGCAAATTCATATGTATCGAGTGTGGGTAATTCTAGATGAGATATGTTACTTTTAGTGTTACTTTTTGTTCAGAACTGATGCATATTAGCTTTAATGCACGCAGAAAGATACAGTATTAAATCCAACAAATGTGAAAACATATATGCATATTAATATAAATACATGGGGAATTCATGAATCTCAATATAAATTGTCTTTTCACAATGAATCATAAAACGGTGGTTAGAGCTTTCTTGCGAAATGCACTTTGACTTCTAAACAGGTTTTCAGACGTCAGAAAGCAGGTGAATGAGTAACTTCAAGTTTCGCGGTCAGCAGCTGCAGAAATAGCCTTGAGTTTTTATGGTCTGATAAGTCTCCTAGATAGTAGATATAGGGCTTCATTACGCGGTAGGAGGTAGCCATGGTGCTATTAGCACCATGGCTACCCCCTTACCGCATTCCGGGTCCGAGTTCCCGAAATAGGAATTTACTGAGTCATTCCAACCTTGGAGGACCCTGGAAATCCCCATTCCGGGAACCATTCCCCATTCCCATTCGAGCCCCCATAGGGCTCAATGGGCATGGGGATGCAGCTAATCTCGGTACTGCAATTTGTGGCACCGTTATTAGCTCTGAAGTCCCTTAACGGGTCCCATCCATAACGCCTGGTAAAGGAAGGGACCCGCGAAGGGACCTCGGAATAGGGTGGAAAGGGATTACCGGCACCGGTGACCTTACCGGTGCTGGTAATCCCTTACCACCTACCGCATAATGAGGCCCATAATCGCATGCTGCTTGAGAGCGTGACCAAAGGACTTTTGTTATTTATTTTGGTCATTAGTAAAACGCAAGATAAGCTAGTGCCTAAAGCTATTTAGGAGTTTCAGTTGTGTGATAAAGTGGGAGATTTGTAGATTGAAAAGTTTCAATGGAACAGTGACCTGGTAAATGAGATAACATCACGAACATAGATAAGTCATTCACCCAGCCTCCTCATATCATGGGAAATGTCCATGCCAGCCATGTGCAAATCAAGAGTTTGGGTTTAATCGGCTTAGGCCAGTTATTCTTATTAATGAATTATGTTTTCAATATCAATGTTTAACCATGTTTTGTCATCATGACCTACTACTGACAAATCATAAGAAGACGTGCAATATGAATATAATCTTTAGATAATTATTAAGATAAACATGGCCAACGAATACATGGGAATTGGGAAAAGATGGGGGTGGATTGCAATAAAGTATTTTGGGAGTGTTTTAACTGTTGCAAAACTATATAAATGATGTGAACAGGTGTGGTTTGTTGAGACTTGGGTTAGTTTGATCCTGCAACACCATCTAACCGCTCCCCCGGGAACATTGTACAATAAACATGCTTTATGTACAACTGTGTATTCACTTCTTAAGTGGTGGCCCTGTTTGGGTTAAGGTGATTGAAGGCCCATCTGCACAACTATGATTTTCGAACTGTGCAATAATACAATGGAATCCACATTTAACAACTGGAAAACTTCTATGCATTGACATCTTCAGACATGCACATTCTGCAACACAATTCCATGTGTCAATTTTCACAGCTATAGTGTACTGTAGTATTATAATTATTGAATCACAAGTCCTCATATGGGTTTGTGTTCACATGGTGATATTCAATGACATATGCCAGCACCTAAAAGAGGACATTTGAATGTTCTGTGTAGTTTTCAAACAATTCCTAGGTTTTCAGAAAGAGAATGAACTACAAAGTAGAGCATCACTGATTGATACGTGTAAAATAGCTGCCCAATAGCAGTCACTGACCCTCTGCTGTAATCAAAGATCATGGGAGTAACAGTTTTGATAGAGGGTTAGTTAAGCAGGTCTACCCCCGTGAAAGCTTACCAGGGCAAATGCTATAAATGTCATGAATGGCAACATATGAAGTTACTATGGACAAATTCATTTAAGACATATTATGCCATTTTTTATTTTATTTTTTAAAGTTTATTGTGCATTTCAGTTACATAAACATTTTTGTACCAAGTTATTATATGTTAAAAATAAGAACATAAATATCAATTGTATTGCCATTAAAAAAAAACAATTGCTTTACCTTAAAACTTGTTAAGATTATGGGCCTCATTACAAGTGAGGCGGAACCGGTTAACGGGACCCACTAGAGGAGGTGTTAGAACTGATATAATATTGTTTCGTCCTCATTGTATATGTTGGCCTATGCCCAGTCGCTTTGCGAGGAAATTCGTATTACAAGGCCGTGACCTCAAGTGAATCGAGCCGCCATTTTAGTTTATTGTACAAAGCCATCCTATAGTCTAAAATGGCCGTCTCGTGTGCCCTTGTTCTTGCCTTAACCTCTTCAACCTCTGTAGGAGAGTTAATGTCCAACCTGACTTCAGGCTACATGTTAGGGTCATGTAGACCTTGTCCTTTGTTGACCTCGGGATCAGGGGATTACTTGAATCAGCAATGTTAACCTACAAGTATACAAGAACAATAATGCTATCCAAATACGACATGCGAAACATTTGTTTGATCTGTATTAAAGCAATGTGTAAAGAGTGTAACGTTAAACTAGAAAATAATAATGTTTGTTAGTA
Source organism: Ambystoma mexicanum (assembly GCF_040938575.1). Taxonomy (NCBI): domain Eukaryota; kingdom Metazoa; phylum Chordata; class Amphibia; order Caudata; family Ambystomatidae; genus Ambystoma; species Ambystoma mexicanum. The sequence continues at coordinate 178,811,122 of NC_090930.1, read as the reverse complement.
AATGTATTAAAAAGTAAACCGCATGCACGAGATATGTAAATTAGGAACGAACCTGGCGTGACCCGAGCCCAGTATATAATTAACTTGTAAGAGGCTGGATATCATTATAACAAACTGTATGAATACGCTGATGTCCAGCTAGCAAATTCTGCTCACTGCTCACATTGAACCCTGCTGGTGGTCTCTGTGACGTATTGACAGCCAAATAGCTATTTGTGTACTTTGTACGATACTGTTAAGTTTTGTAATAAAGATTCTGGGAATCTTTACAAGCCTGTGTCGGTGTACTTTCCTTTGCATGGTGTAAAAGCCTTAATATTGTATTTTTCTGATTCCACAGATGGCGCCCGAATAGGGACCCTCAAGATCGACTTCGTCTCGTTGAAGGTTGGCTCGGCTATCGGACCGGGATCGGACGGTGCCAACAGAAATGGCCACTCTAGACGAGAAGCGAATTCCTCGACAAAACTGCACGATCCGATCCCTGAACGGTGAGCTGTAGCCCGAGACGACGTCTTGATGAGGGTCCATATATCGAGGTGGGTAAATTTGCCGAAAATCACCAGACACGTGGGTCCTTAGCATTGTCCTTAGTAACCCGATCGGGCCTCCCAGTCCTTTGGTCAGGTGAATCGTGTCCCGATTCTTAATTTAACCCTGACAATTTGAATTTGGCGCATTGTACTCGCAAGCACAATTACTTGACCAGGTAACACCAGAACTTTGATATGCCTGGGAAATTGTCTGCCTGCTTTAGGGCATTATTCCGCAGCGACAGAAAATCTTTGGAAGATAGCCGTCCCACACCACAGGAGGGGTCGCCGGCATGTACTATGTACTGTATGAAAGGCTTTGGTAGTATAGCATTTAATGACATTTGGCACAGACAGACCAGACATAATTCTAATCTTCGGTGGCCAACCAATGGTAGTTTTGAAATTCCTCGTATAGAATATCTAGAGTCTGTATTAGTAAAGAAAAAGGCTAGATCTGCAGCATTTGACGCATTGCATAGTTGCAAAACAGAAGCTTTGCAGCAACAAAAGAGTAGAGAGAAACATATGCATAGTCATATGACAAGTGTTGAAAAGGCACGGTTATATGACCAAAATAAACAATTAGAGTCAGTTAGGAGCACGGACAGGGCGTTCCAATCAGGCATTCAGAAAATCTACCCTTCAAAAGATTTTCATACGTCAGATGAATTGATTAATAAACTTTTGCATGAATGAAGGCCTGATGCCTCCGCGCCACCCCCGTACGTCCCTCCTCCTGGCGCTTTGCCCCTTCCCGTTGTTATTCCCCCCCTATAGTTCCTCTGGTCCTCCCTGCTGTTCTTCCTGTTGTTCGTCCAGCCGTCGCTCCTTTGCCTGCTCCTTTGCCTGCCCCCTTGCCTCCACCTGTTGATATTCAGAATGTGCCTACTCTTCCTCTTCCAAGTGATTCTGCATCGCTTGTAGAAGACCAGGGAGCGAGACCAAGGGTTGTGACACGTAATACTGTGTTCCCAGACAAAATGAATGAATTGATTGCTTGGGCTAAACATTGTATGGAGAAGGGTGAACAAGCTGATGTTTTTTCCACACTCGAAAACTTAAAAGGTATTCCTGAGAAAAATGTTTTTATTGAAGGATTAGGGACACATTTGAGTATAATGTGGAATAGATTAAACAATGTAGATTTCCCACAGGGGTTACGGGATTTGAACGCCTTAGCGTTGTCCAAAGATACTGCGGAGAAGGTATATGAGCATTTTGAGAGGATTTTTAAGTATAGGAAGGAGTTGGGAGGGTTACAGAATGAGGAAGCAGATGGTGGTAGTTTAGGTATTATGTACTTACAGAAACGGTTTTCTCCTTGCCGTGAATTAAAAGGTGAGGAAGCGCGAATTTGTATAAAGGATGCGATAAGATGGATTTCGGATATGTCGATAACTCCAGATGAAGTATATGACACATATAGTCAGTATACGTTAGAAATGCAAAAGAAGGTGATACAGGTGATGGTAGAGTACCTGCAGAATGAGTGTGTAAAAAGAAAGATTTGTTGTCCCACAGAATTGTTGAGTGTTCATAAGAGAGCTTTTTTGATTGATACTTCTTCGACTGCCTTAGCGCTTGATTTGGCTCTGTTGCTTAGTAAGCGTTCGGAGCTGCCTACTTCTCAGTTGCCTATGAGAGAGGTGCCTCCGACATTTGTCCCGAAAGTTGAGATTGCAGCCGATGCTGGACGAGGAATACTTGCGGGAGAAATTCCTGCACATTACGTATCACAATTTGTTCACGTCCCGTTTTCAAGACAGGAAGTGAACACCATAAAGCAATCTATTCCCGATGTAAGAAAGAATCCGACCAGGTTCTATAAAGAAATAGGGCCTCATTACACGGTAGGCGGTAAGGGTTTACCGGTACCGGTAATTTACCGGTACCGGTAAATCCTTACCGCCTTACTACGAGGTCCCTTTGTGGGTTGGAGAATTTAACGCCTGCTTTTTGCATGCGTTAAAAACCAACCCGCAAAGGGACCAGGGAGCTAATTACGGTACCGCAATTTGTGGTGCCGTAATTAGCACCTTCCCCATTCCCATTATGCCCTATGGGGCAAAAATGGGAATGGGGAAGGGCAATGGGGCAAGGGGGAATTAACCGCGCCACCAACCTTGGAATAGGGCGGATGTGGATAATAGAAACATTTTTGATCACCCTTCTGCCGCGTACCTCTCTGAAGAGCATCCTTTTCATAATATTCTGTTTCGCTAGGATTGCCCGAAGCAGGATTTGGAACCTACGCCTATTCCCGTTCATCAGAAAGGCCCCTACGTTCAGATGGCGGTGGGAAATTGGAAGCATCTATTTTTAGTAGATACGGGAGCACAGAAATGTTCCATTGATCATTCACGGGTTCCAAATATTCCCCTGTCAGGGCAGTCCAACGTTTCTGTAGGGTTTTCAGGCACACATGTAGTTAGTCCGGTCTCTTTGCCGGTACCGATAACACTGGGTCCCTTCACGGAACAGTGTCCATTTCTACTTACCACAAACTGTGGGGAGAACTTGCTGGGGCTAAATTTGTTGAAGGCATTGCATGCAGTAATACATTGTTCTCTGGACGGAGTTCGGTTAACAATTTCACCTCAGCAATCACTCGCCTCTCAGTTTTTGATTCGACCTTTACCGCCAGAATTCAGTAATGTTCCAGAATGCCTATGGGCAATTGATGATAATGATGTGGGCATTCTTCAAATTGAACCTGTTAAAATTATTTTGAAACATGGAGTACAATTGCCTCGCATCCCGCAATATAAGATCTCAGTTGAAGGCGAGCAGGCTTTGAAATGTATAGTTTCTGATTTTGTGCATCGTGCAGTAATTGAGGAAATTACAGGTAGCCTCTGTAACAGCCCCATTTTGCCAGTATACAAAAAAGGTGATAATGCGATTCCCTTTCGTTTTATAATTGATTTACGTGCTATTAACAAAATTTTGGCTCCTCAATTTCCTATCGTACCTGATGTTACAACGATACTAACCATGATTCTGGCTTCTGCCACTCATTTTAACGTTGTTGATCTTAAAAATGCGTTTTTCAGTATTCCCATACACAAGGATAGCAGGTATTTGTTCGCATTTACCCTAGGTGGACGCTCGTTCACATTCACTCGTGCACCACAAGGGTACACTGAGAGTGCGAGTATTTATAGTAGGGCATTGAAAGAGCAGCTCGATACTCTCGAGTTGCATACTACTTGCAAATTACTACAGTATGCAGATGATCTCCTCTTGGCTGCCGATTCTGAGAACGCCTGTAAAGAAGGCACTGTGTTGTTGCTTTGACATATAGCGAAACATGGCCACAAAGCTTCACTTAAAAAATTCCAATATTGTTGTCAGGAGGTCGCCTATTTAGGCTACCTCCTGTCAAAGGAGGGAAGACGGTTGACACCTGAACCAATAAAGACTATTTCTGGCATGTCTGTCCCAAATACGCAGGAGGAAGTTAGAGCCCTGATAGGTATGGCTTCTTACTGTAGATTGTGGATCCGTAACTTTTCGTTAACGATTAAACCAATGCTGGCTTTGACAAAGAAGGGCATTTCTTTGCCATTGCCATGGACTTTGGAACACCAGACAGCATTTGATTTGCTCAAATCCACGCTGTGTTCAGCGCCGGTTTTAGGAACTCCGAATTATGACAAGGCCTTTGTGTTGTATGTGCATGAACGTGATGGATGTGCTTTGGCTGTGTTAACGCAGGAACATGGAGGGAAGAATAGGCCATGCGGCTATTTCTCATCTGCCCTTGATCCTGTTGCATGCACTTTGCGGAGATGTTTGAGAGCTGTTGCTGCTGCTGCTGCGTCTGTAAAACAGAGTGAGGGAATGGTCCTGGGTCATGCGTTAACCCTAATGGTACCTCATTCTGTAGATATTTTATTGAATAGAACTCAAACGCAACAACTCACTTCCGCACGATGGACAAGATATCAACTAATCTTGTTTGCCCCCCACATTCAAATTCAGAGGTGTTGTGTATTAAATCCGGCTTAACTTTTACCTGTCCCGCAAGATACTGTTGATGGTGACGAAACGTCACACGATTGCCTTTATGTGACAGAACAAGAGACTAAAGGCAGAATTGATATGAAAGACACGCCTTTGAATAGCCCACAAGGAGAGCTATTTTGTGATGGCTCTTGTTTTAAACTTCCGAACGGTACATCCACGACTGCTTATGCCGTCACTACTTTAAACACTATTGTGGAAACCAAAAGAATTATGCATAATTCTGCGCAGGCCACAGAAATTATAGCGTTAACTCGAGCTTGTGAACTTTCTGAAGGGCTTACAGAAAATATGTATACCGATAGTCAGTATGCTTTTGGGGTGGTCCACAACTTCGGTAGAGTTTGGAAAGAACGAGGTTTCTTGACCTCGCACGGAACGAAAATTCAGCATGGCACTTTAATAGTGTGATTACTTTCAGCACTCGCACTCCCTGTTCAGTTAGCTATTATAAAATGTTCAGCACATCAAAAGGTTACAGATGATGTAGGAAAAGGGAATGCTTTCACTGATCAAATAGCTAAACAAACTGCCACTGATTTCAGTTCAGAAATGTATGCTGTAAGAGAAACTGTAAATATTTGCACTTTGGGTGAAAGTATCGATTCTGTAAAAGACATTCAAGCAGATGCTACCATAGAGGAAACTAAGAGATGGATCGAGGGTGCAGGGAGACTGGATGATGATGGGTGTTGGGTGGACAATATTGAAGGAAAATGGTTACTCCCTGATGCCTACATTACAATGATGGTTATTATGGCTCATGGTCCGACATGTTTGTGCGCTTAAATTGACTAAAATGCCACACGGTGTATGGGCCAATGATAATATTTTCAAAACTGCGGAGCACTTTGTCCAAGGGTGCATGGTCTGCTTACAGCACAATGTAGGAAAAGGTACCTCGACTCCTAGAGGAAGTTTCGCTCCACCTTCTGTCCCGTTTAAGGTTATTCACTTTGATTTTATTGAAATGGAAGGTTTTAACAATCTTAAATATGTGTTGGTTGTCATTTGTGCCTTTAGTAAGTGGGTTGAGGCCTTCCCGGTTAGAGATGCAATGGCCATAACCACGGCAAAAACTCTGTTGAAAGAGTTTTGTCCTAGGTTCGGGCTGCCGAGAGTCATCTGGTCGGATAATGGGCCACACTTTATCGCTACTGTAATCCTACAAATTTGCAAAGGATTGCAGATTGATAAACGATTCCATTCAGCCAGACATGCCCAAAGTGCCGGATTAGTGGAAAGGCATAACGGCATTATAAAGAACAAGCTCGCTAAAACGTGCGCTGGCACCAAGCTAAAATGGCCGCACGCCTTACCAATCATGTTGCTGTCGATGAGAACAACCCCCCAAACTACGACTGGGCTCTCTCCCTTTGAGGTGGTAATGGGGAGACCTGCTAATATTTGGGGTTTGCCAAAAAGCAGTTCTTTGCGGGATATAGAAAATGTGCTTCTTTCAGATTACTGTAACCAGTTGACTAAAAATCTGTTTTCAATTTATCACCAGGTGCGAGAGGCATTACCTGTACGCTACGAGGGTCCCTGTCACAGTCTACGACCGGGGGACTGGATCCTCACAAAGGTTTTTGAGAGGTCATCTTGCCTTGCACCTCGGTGGAGGGGTTCCTACCAAGTCCTGCTAGTCACTCAGACTGCTGTGCGGGTAGCGGGTCGTAAGAACTGGATCCATGCGACGCACACCAAACGGATCCCACAGCCCGCGCCATATGATACAGAAGACACAGAATCCCTTCCCACTGCTGTAACTAGCGTACCTGAAACAGCAACAACCAACAAGGGAGAATCGGAGACCGCTTCAGAATCCACAAGGCCAGACAAAACGGCCATCTTGTCTCCGCACTCCCCAACAGTGGAACCTCCGGATCAATCCTTCTCTGATCCCATTTCCGTTCACTCGCCACCTCCAGGAGGAAGTGACAACACTTTGTTCTCACCAGAAACTGTGAAATATAATTTGTGTCCAAGGAAATAGACATACAGCATGGTGTGACTGTGCGATTGAGAAAATCATTTGAGGGCTTGTTTTTTGGCCTGACTGTACGGAAGGATTCTGTTGGCTAAGGATTGTGGGAAAGACATTAAGAAGACGCCCGACTGGAGTCTCCAGCAAACAAACAATTGGTGCTTTTTTCGATTGAAGACTACAATGCCTGCACCCGCTACCGCCCGTACCGAACTTTTAGATAAATATGTGACTAGCAGAGACAATGATCAAGCATTTAAGGGGACCCCCAAAGTGTATTGTTGCCTTTTTGTGATAATAACTGGATTTTTAGTAACTGTTGGTTTTGGGTTATGTTATCTGGAGGAAGCATATCCGCTAGAGGACTTTTTACCTATTGAAAATGTATCTGTTTTCCCCACTCCTTCCGTGCAATTGCATACTTTATCGCCTAGAAATTCTTCGCATAGACAGAACTATCAGAATAATACTCTTTTGTTAATTATGAATGCCACTCATGCAATTTTAAATAGAACCAATTGCTGGATCTGTTCACATCTACCGCAACATGGGGGCTAGGTTGGTATATTCATCCTTTACCTTTAACAACTGCTTGCTATGCTTCCCTTAGAGACTATTCTTTGGCCGATGGGATGACAGCATCTCAGGGAACTTTGATGGTACAAATTTGAATAGTTTTGAAAAGCATGTTTTGATGCCCCTGGGATGCTCGCTTTTTGCAAATAGAAGTAAGCCAAACGTTGCTTCTGTTAGGCCCTCTTATAGATTGTCTCGTCCTTTTCAGTCTTTAATCTCTTTCAAAATGGCTCCTATAGGCAATAAGGATGCCACACCTCCATCTTATTCTGTTAACCATAGCCCCAATTCAGTATCCTTCTGCATACAGAGGAATGGAACACGGTCAATGGGTAATTTTAGAAAGTGCACCAACGTTACAAATTTGACTAGTGAGAACAGACCTCTGTACGTAGGCGAACCGGTCTATTTTGTTTGCGGTGATGTGGCATTTCCATGGTTGCCCAGGGATTGGCAAGGAACCTGCTATTTAGGGATTCTACTACCTGGGGTATTTATTGCCAGTACTGCAGAAATTTTGAAAACTCGTCCACGACGAGGTGTGAAAGGGGATACTGCAGCGCAAACTCTAGGAGATATCATGAAATCCTTTGTGCCATTTTTTGGGCAAATTACAAATTCAGAAGATATCAGGGGACTAGCGAGAGTATTGGAGAGAACCAATAATCGGACCACTGATATACTCTATAATATGACGTTAGAACAGAAAGTGATCAGATTAGTGGCTCTTCAGAACTGGATGGCATTAGATGTCATTCTGGCCGAGCGTGGAGGAGTATGTAAATTAATGGGGTCCGCTTGCTGCATTTACGTACCAGACTCCTCTCCAACGTTCTTTAGGGCTATCCAAAATCTACATGTTCTTAGTTCAGAAGTACATGTTCCTGAGGAAAACTCGGAACTTAGTGCATGGTTTTGGGACCTCCTATGGTGATGGGGATGGAAGTTGTTTTCAGCCCTGCTGATTATCTTGGGAAGTTTTCTGTTTCTTTGTTGTTGTACAGTGTCTCCCTGGTATATGCTCAGTATTAGGGGGATGTTGCGCGCAAGCAGCAAGTGTATTAGGGCATAAAATATACGCCCCAGAGAAGATTTCCAAAGAGTATGGGCCTCATTACACGGATGGCGGTAGGGATTTACCGGTACCGGTAAAATACCGGTACCGGTAAATCCCTACCACCTTACTACGAGGTCCCTTTGCGGGTTGGGGGATTTAACGCCTGCTTTTTGCAGGCATTAAAATCCAACCCGCTAAGGGACCTCGGAGCTAATTACGGCACCGCAAAATTGCGGTGCCGTAATTAGCGCCTTCCCCATTCCCATAGAGCTCTATGGGGCAGAAATGGGAATGGGGACGGGCAATGGCGGAAAGGGGATTTACCGCCCCTCCAACCTTGGAATGGGGCGGTAAATCCCCTTTCCGCCAAGGCGGTGCCGGTATTTTACCGGCATGAGCCATGGCGCTAATAGCGCCATGGCTCACCGCCTACCGGGTAATGAGGCCCTATGTGTTGAAAGAAACTCTGGTGTCTGATCTAATGGCAATAGATATGTCAGACAATGATTCGGGATGTATAGATGTTGAAATGTTGAGTTAGTCGCAAGTGATTGAAGCTAGTTTTGCGCTTGACATAGGCCAAAAGGAGGGTTTGTTAGAACTGATATAATATTGTTTCGTCCTCATTGTATATGTTGGCCTATGCCCAGTCGCTTTGCGAGGAAATTTGTATTACAAGGTCGTGACCTCAAGTGAATCAAGCCTCCATTTTAGGTTAGAGCCGCCATTTTAGTTTATTGTACAAAGTCACCCTGTAGTCTAAAATGGCTGTCTCGTGTGCCCTTGTTCTTGCCTTAACCTCTTCAACCTCTCTAGGAGAGTTAATGTCCAACCTGACTTCAGGCTACATGTTAGGGTCATGTAGACCTTGTCCTTTATTGACCTCGGGATCAGGGGATTATTTGAATCAGCAATGTTAACCTACAAGTATACAAGAACAATAATACTATCCAAATACGACATGCAAAACATTTGTTTGATCTGTATTAAAGCAATGTGTAAAGAGTGTAACGTTAAACTAGAGAATAATAATGTTTGTTAGTAAATGTATTAAAAAGTAAATAGCATGGACGAGATATGTAAATTAGGAACGAACCTGGCGTGACCCTAGCCCAGTATATAATTAACTTGTAAGAGGCTGGACATCATTATAACAAACTGTATAAATACGCTGATGTCCAGCTAGCAAATTCTGCTCACTGCTCACATTGAACCCTGCTGGTGGTCTCTGTGACGTATTGACAGCCAAATAGCTATGTGTGTACTTTGTTCGATACTGTTCAGTTTTGTAATAAAGATTCTGAGAATCTTTACAAGCCTGTGTCGGTGTATTTTCCTTTGCATGGTGTAAAAGCCTTAATATTGTATTTTTCTGATTCCACAGAGGCGGACCTGTTAAACCTGTTCCACCTCATTACAAGCACCCCTCGCGGGACCCGGTAAGTAATGCCTGGTCAAACCAGGCGTGCTTACCCGGTCCCGCGAGGGGAAGAGGGAGCAAACAACGGGCCGCTCGTAATCAGCCCGTTGTTTGCTCCCTCCCCCATTCCCATTTCAGCCCTATGGGGGCTGAAATGGGAATGGGGAAGGTCCGGGCCCGGGTTCCTAGAGGGAGGATTTACCAGGCCCTCCGAACCCGGAATGACCCGGTAATTCCCCATTTTGGGAACCCGGACCCGATTTTGGCGGCAGCGGCCAATAGCAGCATGGCTACCGCCAAAATCGTAATGAGGCCCTATATCTTTGAATATTCCAGGGCATATATTTCAGAAATTCATTTTGTCACATTAAAAAATATTTAAGCATACTGAGTCTAGCAATTAAAGGATGAATTTCTATCATATCAGTTGCAAACTTCCATACATTATATGAAACGGGCCAAAGAACAGGATGTCATGTTAAATATAGAGTGCTATAATGACCTGCCCCTATTCTTCTCAGTTGGCTATATCTTTTCAAGAAGTACCCCTGTAGAACAGTGCAATCCATCAATAGGGGTTCAGTCGTTTCTGAGTGGATATAGCAGAACCTGCACAGTCTTTTATCTTTGGGGTGATTTATTCTTGAGCCTGTCCTCATAAGCAATGGGAAGAGTTTAATTCTGAGTTTTATGGTAAATAGTCTCATCCAGGAATCTTTACAAAGGACAAGATATGGGAACGGTTGCTGGTACAAAAATCGTTGGCAAGCGTAGTTGTGAAACGTAACTTTCCCCTGCAGGTGATCAGTGAGGACTATGAGATCCCACTTGTGTGCTTTCCTTGTTACCTTTTTCTTGAGTAGGGTCTCATGCCCAGTGTAGTCCGCTGTCAGACTTATTTTGTTGTGGAGCGCTTTCATTGATGCATCCCACTCCTTAATTTGATCACTTATCACATATCACTGTCAGCTTCCGCCTTGTGTTGGTAAACCGGCCAAATTGTGTCGCTCCCATATCATTTAATATTTTGTGTTTCAACATGCTTGTCCAGATGTTGAGGGTCGTGGTTATTGAGACCAGCCATAATCCTAGACGAATGCCTTCAACAGGTTTGCCTTGTGGAAGCCCTACTGCCCGCTGCCAAATGTTTCCTTCCAGCATCTTAAGCCCAAACACTTGTGTATAGGCGCGTTATAAATGCCATATCATATCATATGAAATATTTCCCTTTCCTGAAGTATTTTCAGTCCGTATAGTATGCATGGGACCAGGCTGGAGCGGAGGAGTACTACTCGTCCTTCGACAGAGAAGCCGGCCTTAGTCAGGGTGATTTTTCTGAATACTCCAAACGCCCTCGTTGCTTTGATAGCAACGTATTCTTGATTGGCCTGAATTGAACTAGTAGGAGTGATAAGTTCACATGGGTATATGTATATCTATTGTCTCGCCATCCACTTTCCATGCAACGTTTCTGGCTGGCCTCTTCCGGCCCACCTGCATAGGCTTCGTTTTTTTTTTTAGTTGAAACCCATTACTTTTGAGTAAATATGAAGTGCCATCAGCCCTTTCGTAGGCCGATGGGTGTTCTGTCGAACAGGATGGTATCATTTGCATACATTAGCCATCCTACCTGCATTATATCAACTTTTGGTGGGAATGTATTGCAAGCATAGTGTACCACCTAGATCAGCTACATAACAATTGGCAGACATCAGAACACAATCTTGATTAAGACTGTTATTAGTTTGAAAAAAGGCTATCACCAGGCCCTCTTGGTTATTTCTCACAGCGGCCTCTGTCACAGTATAAAATAATTCGATCATATACTCATCAATACCTCAAACTAGTAGTTTTGTCAGAGAGTCGCAATCTATGCACCGTGTAAAATGCTTTAGAGAAATTAATATAAGCGATGTATACATTCCTATCCTTCTGCCTTCTCTGTATTAAATAATTCAGTGTCCATATATTTGAGTATATCTATGCACCGTGTAAAATGCTTTAGAGAAATTAATATAAGCGATGTATACATTCCTATCCTTCTGCGTTTTCTGTATTAAATAATTCAGTGTCCATATATTTTGGTAGGTACCCATCCTTTCTCTGAACCCAGTTTGCTGGTTTGTTTCGCTCTTCCCAGCTTCTTAATCTGTTTAGTAATAAAGTGCATAAGAGTGTTCCTGGAGCGTCCAGCATGGCTAGAGGCCTGTAGTTAAAGACTTGATCGCGGTCTCCTTCTTTGTGCACAGGAATTGATATAGATTGTGGCCAGAGTGAGAGGCTGGCATCTTCACTGCTGATTGTTTTAAAGATATTCATTAGGATTGGCGTCCAGACCTCAGGGTTCTCTCTCAACACTTTGTTGGATAATCTGTCTGGTCATGGAGCTCTCGAAGCTTTGAGCTTCCTGATTGTGCTCTAGATTTCTTCCTTAGTGAATCTTATCCTGTTTTTGTGATGTTTTACGTTCAATGATTGTGTTGAGTGTCTGTTATTTTGGCCCTGTATTGGTTTTTCACCTACAATTCCGAGGTTACATTACTAACCGGATCAACTAGGGCGTCGCTAAAAGGGTCTATGATGGGCTTTATTCCGCACCCTACTTTTTTTGAGTCATGATTTCCAAGTAGCAGGAACACTTTTTCCATTTGGCTGATCTGCAAGAGGCAGTGTGGGACCTGATCCTAAGTTTGTATCTGGTTTTCAAGTATACAATTGCCTTATCACTGTCAGTAATAGTAACGAGGCCCATGTTATTCTATTTTTTTCTCGTCCTAATCATCTGAAGCTTCTCTTTATTCCTCGTTGCAATATCGTGGTCATACTGCTTGTCGTTCAGAGTCAAGGGGATCTTTGTAGAGGCTCCTCAGAGTGATCCATTCCTATTTGGGTACTTCGCTATTGCCAAAGCCGTCTCATGAATCTCCAGATCCACCTGGTCAATTGCCACCCATTTATTCAGTGCAGCGACATTTTTGTCAGACCAACTAATGTGATTCTTACCGTTATTAGTGGAGTTTCGGTCCCACCTAGACAGGGGAGCTTAGAAATTAGTATTTTGTGCTTGCTACAGGTAGTATTCCTTAGTGATTGAGTTACAGGTCTGGAGATCAGACCAGATTTCTCAAATACGAACTCAATCTAGCTACTATATTTACTGCTACTCCAAGTTACTGTTTTTTCCTGCTTTTTCTTCCTACTGGGCAGTTATAGCACACGAACTCATCTAAGACAAACTAGTATCTAGTAAGAAGATGTCTGACTCAAGCAGATGTGGTAGCCGCAAGAAGGTGCAAATGAGGTGAGAATGTTCTCTGGTGTTCCAGCTTATGCAAGTTTTTCCTTGTTGGTCAATTTTCTCCCCCTGGAGGCGATCTAGCGAGATCCTGACCACTCCCTTAGGGCACACTTTGGTCATTTATCCCTTCCTTCGGAGATACCCATCTCCTCTGCTTGTTCTTTCAGCTTGCGCCTGTTTTGTTTTGCATATGGGGTCAGATTTAAACACTCTACCTAGTTCAACATATAACCCATGCACTGGAAGTTCATTGCATATTCCATAATGAAATCTGCCACATTGTTACTGTGCAAATATATGCATGCCCGGTCACAGTATGCAAACTCAACCCTGAGCATTTCTTTAGTGGTTATCACCCATAGATGTATTTATTTATTTATTTTTTGCTTGGTAGGCGCTTCTACAATAAGAAAATACTGTTTCAAAGCGCCCACTGGGCAGGGAGGGAGCAAGGGTGGAAAGTACATTAGAAACACAAAATTTAAGAGCAGTGGGGGGAAAAAGATTGAAGGGACGAACATACTTTGCCTTGCGAGTATTCAGATGTGGTAATATATGGAGTAGCTTCAGAACCTCAAGCCTATTTGGGAAAGGGTTATCTGCTGTATAATAGCTGTGATGGTTATTATTTTCCTGTTCGCTTAGGGTGGTTTGGTCTCATTGTATTTTGCCTCGGGTCGTTGGTTCCACCCATCTCATGTTGTCCCTACTTTCCGTTGCTTTGTCGGCCCATTCCTCTGTTTTTGAAGGAGCGATCACATCATTTGGTGCTTCGTCATTGGCATCTACTGCACTGGTCGCCGTGAAGCCGCTCTGGGTCTGTTCCTCACCATTAAGAGCAGGTGTCTACTGAAACGAGGACTCATCAGTTGTAGTAGGCCTTGTCTGGCGCACCCAGCCATCCAATGTGCCCACTCCTTTCCTGTTTTCCCTTTCTTACTTGCTCTATTTCCCCGTACTCCAGTTTTCTTGCGTACTTCAATTACTTCTTCTGTGCTAACACATTCAAATTGATCAGCAGCAACCCCAGCCAGAGCGGCAGCCTTTTTCCTTGATCTACCCCAGGGCTTTTGTTTTTTTGATTCTGCAGGTTTGCCTTTAACCTTTCTTTTCCTCCGAGCCCGTCTCTGGTTCGGATCGTACAATGATCTGGGGATGGTTGGTGATTTTTCCCCTGAATCGTTAACAACTTCTACCACCAGGGGTTGCACAGCAATTGAGTCATTTGGCCAACTCTCACACAAAACCTGCAGGGAACTTTCCTCATGGGTCTCCCGCTGAGCTGAGCACTTATTCGTTCATCCTCCTTTAATCCGATTTCTATCATTGATAGTTCGTCCCCATTGTGACCCTCATGGGCTATGTTTGGCCGCTCTCCTTGCGATGGCTGGTGGGCTTCACCAGTTCCAGCAAAGGCCGAGGAGGGGGGCTCTAGATGTTCTCCCGATGTTTCTAGGCAATGTATTTTTTCAATTCAAGGTTTTTCTCTTTTTCTGTGCATAACTCCAGCATTGCTTTGAGTAGTGATCTCAGGTCTTCTTGCGTAAGATCTGTTAGATTCAGCCTTGTTCTGGTAGTGTTGTCGGGAAAGCTGGAGCTGTCTGAGTTTGATGACGAGGAACGAAGCCCTGAGGCTTCCATATGGCTTGTGTGCACAGGCTCCCATATCCCAATAATGTTCTCTGCCACGATTCTAGGCTCATTGTCCATCATTATCTGAGTGTCAGTGATGGTTATTCTCTCCGCCTCCCTTTGTAGACTGTAACAAAGTCTTAACAATTAGTTATTGTTATCGCTTAAGGGTGAGCACTGCAAGGTGTCTTCCTTTTTGTCTGCCCCACTAAAATTAGTGCTTGCCATGCCTTGAAAGTGGTTGTTTGTATGATGCGCATTTTCAGGTACAGTAGTGTAGCATGCTGTGATCTTTCCTTTGGGTCTTGGTGGCCTGTTATCTATAATAGTTGGATCCAGTGTGACAGTGGTTATTGGGGTCTTAGTTAGATAGCTTGCTGGTTCACATGAAGTCTTTCTTTATGCAGGGTCTCCCTCCAGTACTACAGCCATGTTCGCAATCCATGACTGGTCGGATAGTGTCTTACTCGCCACCTCACTCCTTGAGCAGCTACGTGTGTTGTATCTAGAAGGCTGCTTAAGCATGACCTCAGTCTATGAATATCGAGATACGCTCACAGGCCGAGGTCAATCTTTTTCATGAGTTAGAACAGAAAGGCGACCGGCAGAATAAAGAGTGAAGGTTCGGGTCTATGCGTAACTTTCAGCATTTCCGGTCTATGCGTAGCTTCCAGCATTTCCTGTCTATTTGAAGCTTTCAGCGTTTCCGGTCTATGCGTGGCTTCCCGCATTTCCGGTCTATGCGTAGCTTCCAGCGTTTATATGGAGAGAGGAAGGGAAGAGGAAGCAACATTTGAGGGATTGCAGGGAAGAGGAAGCAACATTTGAGGGATTGCAGCGACGGTTCCGTACCGTGGTTCACAGTACTTATGATCCAGAAGCCGCTCAGTAGTTTGTTCCAGGGGGCAATTGCGACCCCGTCCAAACAAGTGATAAGGCTGTCGCACCTACTGCACATACACCGCCCAGCTTGTAAAACAGAATGAGTGGAAAACAGGACTTGTGCCAATCCCAAGGGCTTGATAGGACAGGAGGCGTGCATGGATTTACACGGAGGTAGGGAAGAGAGAGCAGATGCTAATTATGATGTCACAACAGGATATCAGTGGTTTGTGGCTTCAGAGTACCTTATCACTGGATTTTGCTTCAATGCCAGACACGGGGGCTGGCCAGCAGGGTACTGCAACTCAGAGGGCTTCATTACGAGTTTGGAGGTAGCCATGGTCCTATTAGCTCCATGGAAGCCTCCAAACTCGTGTCCGGATCCCGGTTACTTGAATGAGGAATTACCGGGTCATTCCAACCTTGGAGGACCCGGTAATTTCTCATTCAAAAAACCCATCCCCATTCGAGCCCCCATTGGGATCAATGGGAATGGGGATGGCGCTAATAATGGGCCTGTTAATAAGGGGCCCGTTATGAGCTCCCTGGTCCCCTTGTAGGACCCGCAAAGGACGTCTGGTCTGACCAGACGTTCTGAGCGGGTCCTGCAAGGGAACCTCATAATAGGGCGGAATGGGTTTACCTGCACCATTACCGGCGTCGTTAAACCCATTCCGCCCAACTCGTAATGAGGCCTACAGTGTTCAGTGTCTGCCGTCAGCGAGTTACTGGCTGGTAAAAAGCCGAAAAGTGCTGAACATGTCTCATAGCTGCAACACTCCAGCTTGACCCAGCTGCCCCTGCGGACCACCGCAAGCCACTCTCTCCACTCCCGCGCAGTGCTCCACGCGGCACTAATGTTTTTGATGGGAGCCTTCCTGATCCAACGAATAGACATGCCTCCCAGTAGAAAACACTATAGGCAGGCTCCAGTACTCCAATGCAATAGTCAGCTGCTGCAGTCACCACCACAGACGACTCTCGCCACTCAGCAAAATACATGATATGCATATAACAATGATCTTGTGTTTTAAAACCATAACCAACATGAAACACTACTGGTGGGGCATATGCTCAGATGCCTAGACCTCCCAGGGATCAATTACACTTTCTTGCACACTTGTGCACAATTATTGATGTGTGGCCGATGCAGGAGAAAGTTCTGAGATTCCTATGGATGTTACTCCAAGAATGTTGTTTTTTCATTTGCTGTGGTAAATGTGTGCTATAATTTCGGAGAACAACCCCATCTTTTTCAAAAACCTTCTTCCTTTTCCTTAACGTTCGATAGATAGATTCCGGGACATTCGTGTCAGTGATGTACAGACCATTCCAGACAAACCAGTCTAGCCTGCACATGACCTCCGCTGAGTTAACAGCTTGAATATCCACGGTGTCTTCCTGAAGGGTTGCGCAGAATTCAAAAGTGCCCTCTCTTCTGTTACCCAAATGGCCCCTATATCTGCAGGAACAACCGATCAAACTTTGAGCTGTTAGATGAGGCCTGTCGTGGGTCACCAATCCACTGTACCAAGTGGTATGGGCCTGCACCCCTTGTAAACAGCCTCGCTGCACCTCAGGACTTCAACTCTCAGGTCCCATTTCGGCAGGTACGGTTGTTCTGCGGGATACAGATTGCTTAATTAGCCCATGTAGTCTATTATATATCTCCTCTCATCCAATCATAATGTTTCGAATGCAGTCGACAATCTCTTGTAAATTCCTCATTCCAAACCATCTGACTTGAGCAGCAGCCTGGCCAGCAGCACAGAAGCAATTGTGTTCAGCTCTGTAAATGAACAGTTCAATTCCGTGAGTTAACAAACAGTAATGAAACAAAACTGTATCAGGTTTATTATTACTAGCACAAGGTTATTAACTTAAGATTGCAAGTTACTTCTGTTGGCTAATTTGTTTTCAGCTCAATAATAACGCTTTCCTTTTTAGTTGCACAACTCCATGTGCTAATAGCTTTGTAGACCTTGGGAAGGGTTATTAACCCACAATAAGGACCTCTTCCCTGGTCTATAAGGCTTAATGAGAAGTTATGGATCCCCACTTAGTTGATAGTTATGAAGACATCACATGAAGACTATACTTACTATAGTCTTCACGTTTATCTCTGTTAAAATAATGGTTGCTCCATCAAAATCATGGAGCTGCAATGAATTGTGATCACTTCTAGAATATTCGAAGTATATATGATGTTATACATCGATTTACACCTGGAAATAGTTAGCTGCTAGACAACCTTAAAGCAGATAAAGGGATTCGACCTTCTCCTTTAAAAAAATAAAATTTTTAAAAAAAACACAGTTTGATTCTTTCTTGTCTGCTTTTTTAGTGTTTATTTTAACAAGGGCATGATACGACTTTCATTGAACTACATCACGGAAAGGCGGAGGTAGGTGGAAGCTCAGAAGAAGACCTTTTCTTTACAATCATACAGGTTTGTTCTTTTAGGACTATCCTTTGCAGCAGAAAATTAATGCACCAAAAGATTATGACAAACACTGCGTCTCAGACTATTTGATGAATCTGTTAAATTAATGCATCATTAAAAAAATCGATTGCTACTTGTGGTGAAGCTCTAGAAGGACATAGAGACATACCGGAGCACTAATTGGAGATAACGACCAGGCCAATAAGTGAAATATGAGTTAATATACATCCCAGAAAGCACATTACGAAAGTAGAAAATAGTAAGTTAGACCGCAGCAGGGTCGCTGTGTGTGTGTGTGTGACAAATTATAACGCGCCTATACACAAGTGTTTCAAGTCACGACGAGGCAGGGGAGGGGGAACAGAGAGAAGACGGAGACAACGATCTTACTAGGCCAAGTGAAATTGAGATCGTGCAAGTGCAGGGGGAGAGAGAGAGATATGGTTCTTGCCTCCAAAGTGCCTGGGTTGCAGATAGAACAGTAAGTTATGACAGAAAAAATAAGGATCAAGTCACGATAAAGTGTGAAAAAGTTATAATGACGCAGCTAAAGTACCAGGAAGAGTTGGACGGCCGTAATTGCATATATCCTGCAAGGTACATAGGCTAAGTGCAGGTTTAATTAAATCCATACAGTAATAAACAACAACAAAACTTTGATTTGTCATAGAACCTCCAAGTACTTTTGCATACAGTGCTTTTTTAATGGTTGAGTTATGATTTTAAACATTCTCACTGTTTCATGTCGACAACTGAGAACAACGCAATGCTTATTGTATTAATTGGGTACGTATAATGCGCCTATGCAGCAAATGGTGTTTCAAGGCGCTACAAGACAAGCAGGGAGGGGGGAACAGGGATGAAGAAAACAAAAACGGTCCTACTAGGCCTTGTGACCTTCGGATCGTGAAAGTGCAGTAACAAGAAGTGCGGCGGAGGGAGGGGAATTGCCGGCCATAGGAAGACTTGCAAGCCAAACATAATTGGAAATTGGTTTTAGGGGCCAACATGAAGTGAGTTTGTGAAGTAGTGTTGGGCTGTAAATAGAAAAATGCAGTGTGTTGATCAGGTTTTTCCGTAATTAATATGTATAATGATTAATAATAACACCATACCTAGTTCCTTCTGCTTCTAGCAGTAGATGTTATTATTAGCTAAATTATTGGTACTGAATGTATTGGCTGCAGAAGAAAGAAGGGCTGAGTCGGGCATCTTGGCTTTTGAATCTGTGATTGCAAATTGCAAAGAGTGTCTGAGGCCGGGGTTTAACTCACTGCGTTGTCATAACAGACAGATGTAAGTATATTAAGGGGTAGTGGCATAATTGACCTAAAAACGTTTGACCTAAAACATCTGATGGAATTTTTTTGACCTTTTTTTAGTCAAATTTAATTGAATATATATCAGGGTGGCTAAGGGTATAGATTAGGTTGAGGGGAAGTGGGTGAGGGTTGCGGGGGGTCTCCCCCTACATTTTAGACCAAAAAAAAGGTAAATAATTCGATCAAATGTGATTAGGTCAAATGATTTCAGTCAAATAGGCCCAAACCATTTAAAGGTACGACAAAAACAGATATATTATACATAGATGATTTTCAGTGAACAATATTTGCATATTCATTGTCATTCTCAGCACCCAATTGAGTGTTGTTGAATTGACAAACCCAACTCTAATGGAGGAACATATTGATTTAGTTGCCTGGATAACAGGTGCATAGATTTAGCGAGCCGTGGACCACGAGGGATCTAGGTAACCCTGGCATGATTTAGAGAATATGGTTGTGTTGCAATATATGTTTGTAAATATTACATTCCAATTCCACAATGCATAGTTTTCCAATTTCAGTGACATTAAGCATCAGGAGTGGGGAATATATCCTACTTTGTTTGTTTGTTTATTTATTTGTAATGCGCACCAGTCCCAGGGTATCAGGGCACAGAAGATACATGAATGCTTTTGGCTTAAAGTTACAGTTACATAGATGGCACACGATGTTTTACAGAAATAATTACATATTTACATGAGGGATTACATAAGAGAGTACAACATCTTATAAAGAACGAGAAAGTACTTTGTGACAGTTTCAATAAACAAGTGGTCACGGTTCCGGGTCCAGAGTGAAGTTAGTCTTGGGTGCACAGCATAGCCGGGTCATGGCAGTGTTGCTGGAATTCTCAAGAACTCTCTTTTCTGTGCTTTCCTCCTCAGTAGCATGATGGTTTGGAATTTCTGCCAGCGAAACAAGACAGCCAGGTGCAGATCAGCATGGCCGCTGCAGCTCCCCCGCCTGTACAGTAATACGCCCAGCCAAGCTGACATGTGCCTGCATGCAGAAAGAGAAGGAAAGACATGATCACATCACTTAGGCTAATATTTGCCTATCATCATATAGGAAGCTGGGCTATTTAATTCTTAGCAATGCATAAACACATTTAAAATATAGCTATAAGGGATGCACCGGGATGCTGGAGAAAGGCTGTACTCATCAACTGGACTCCCTAAGGAGCAGGTTGGAACAAGATATTCACAACAAGTATGTATCCCTTAAATTCACAAGCATTCGTCCAGTGGTGTGCTCAGATCAGTGGCCTCAGCAACCGATGCCGCAAAAAAGGACCACAACCATGGAGTTGCTGAAATGAAAAGCTGCCAAGAAAGTATGGATCATAAGGAAAAGATCTAATGAAAAGTTAATATAATGTGGTTGCTTAATAATACTCCTCTTGAGAATTATTGAATTGTTTTTTTTACTTCCTAAAAATCCTTCAACTCCCAAGTTATAAAATAGGGATTCAAACATTCCAACCTCGAAATCTTGTCTGCAGCCCTGGGACACAATAATCCCTGCCATGCATGACCAGGCTACATCAAGGCAATGGGAAGTTCTGCAGCTCCATGCTGGAACAACTAAACATCCGAATTTCTTGATAAACTCCCAGGCCACAGAGTCAATTTTTAATGTATTTTCCCATATTGGAGGGAGCACGTCATAACAGGCAATACATGGTGACCGCCAGCTCCATTACTCTTGAAAACCTCGTGGCAAAGTCTCTTTGACTCACAGAACCTAGCCTGATAAGTGGAGCAAATGAGCTTGCACACTCCTATAAGTGCATCCACAAAAGAGCGTGCATGCAAGCCACCATGCACACATACTGAATTACAAAATCCTACTACTGAAGGCACACAGGTGATTCAAGAAGACGCGGTACACATCGTTAAATGAAAAACTAGGAAAAAACACATAACCAGTTCTCGCCAAGCTACGCACTGGCTTCCGATCTCTGCACGGGTACAATTTAAGTCAGCAATGCTGGTTCACAAATGCCTACATGGTACTATGCCTACATACCTTAAAAACATGAAGTAACCTCAGGAGCCCACACGAACATTGCGATCCTCGACACTATCGTGAGTCAGATCCTCGACACTATCGTGAGTCAGATCCTCGACACTATCGTGAGTCGGATCCTCGACACTATCGTGAGTCAGTAACCTAAGTTTCAAAGGTACGAACGGTCATGGAAGGTTATTTCCCGTCATCTCAGCCAAGCTTTGGAACACCTTACCGCAAGGGCTGAGACAACAAAAGGACTGTAGGAAATTTTGTGAACAATTAAAAACCTTACTGTTCTCTTATGAATACTGGTGACCCTTTTATATGTCCCGATCCTTTGTTGTCCACTTGTGTTTATGTTCCTGGCACCCCGAATTAGTAACCCCAAATTCTGGTAGGAAAGTGTTAACGGCTATAAAAGGCATGAAATTGGGAAGGCCCCAGGCCACGAAAGGTCTACAGGCCGATTTTAAAGCAGGTTTTCTGTTGTGCAGGTTTTCTGATGTACTGACTTTGAAGGGTTATTTTTTGTAATGGTTTCTTAGAAAGTTATGATATTCCTCCTACCTTATGGAAGCCCTCTATTTCAGTTTTTGAGGGAAAAAAAGGCCAGGATTCCAAAGGTTGTGGCTCCTGTAGCCCAATATCACTGTTGAATATTGACACCAAAATACTGACACAGTTACTCACCCCAAGGCTAGGCACATTTCTGCCAAGCCTGGTCCATTTGAACCAGGTTGGTTTGTTGATCACTTCAGTGAGCAGACAATACAGGAAAAGCTATGAACCTTATATATGCTGCATAAGAGCTCCAGACCCACCCGATCATACTCTAGGAGGATTTCGAGAGGGATTATGGTCGGGTCAGATGCAGATTCCTCTGAGTAACATTGCAGAGTTTTAGACCAGGCCCCAATTGCAGCATTGGAACCCAGAGATCTATTTGCCCCACATAGCAAAAGTAAGGTTAAACAGTGTCTCTTCCTAGTCATCACTTCTCGGCAAGGGTGTGCAACATGGTCAGACGTTTCCCTTCTTCTCTTTGACATTATCATTGAACTGTTGGTGGAGGCGATGAGGGAAAATGAAGGGATATAGTGATTTCCAGTAGGGGTCGAGTAATACAAACTGGGACTCTCCTCCCATCCCTATGGCTATAAAATCCTCTGCCACATTTTGTAACCCTCCCTCCCCGTTACCCTCAAAGGCATGTACAGTGTTCCGTTGCTTAGTAGCTAAATTGGTGCTGTATAAAAATGCCAGTTAAAAATACATATACAAATGATGTTTTGCTTTATTTAACATATCCAGGATTATCCACCCATTCATGGACAGTGGAACTATTGTTATATGGGTGAGTGTCAAACTACAAAATAAACACTGAAAAACCCATATTCTCCCAGTTGGACCTACAGCCTAACAGCTGGCAGACAAACCCATGCACTGGACGTCCCATTCAAGGCATGTCTAATTAAGATTAAATACTTGTGGAATTAGGTCATGTTCTGAATTGGGCTCCCTTTATTGAGCCAACTTCCCTCCTTTGTGGAACCAGATTCAGGGGCGCCAGAGAAGGTGGAGTTTCTTGTGGCTTTCTTGGATGGTGCTCTCAAGAGCTTTAATACGTGAGGGGGCGTGTTGTGCCTCCAATGATTCCTTATCCATCTACAGTTCGCCCTTAGCACTTCAGGGGTTAACAATTAATGTCAGTTCGAGGTTGTTTTGATTCGTGTCACGTCCAGTGCTTATTCCTAGACAATTGCTTTAGAAGTTAGAGCAACCTTCGTTTGCTTGGTGTGGTATTCACTGAACATCAAATGGTGGGTAGGCCTCCCATTGAAGTATATGATATTGCGGGTGACAAAAAGTGATCCCAGACCTCTGAAGTGAGGTCAAGATCAGGCAAGGGGTTACACTTGGAAATATGGTAATTCACCCGGTAATGGTGGGCGAATAGCTGCAGGTGGCCAGACCTGCGATTCCCCAAGTGGGTAGGAGATTTCCTGTCCTCAGTGCACTGTGGAAAGTTTCAAGGGACATGGCAACTTTATTACCAGTTCATCTCCAATGAGTTGCTTGTGGGATCTTTTCTTCCGAAAATACTTGAACAATTCAATCAGGTTCCAGGAATAGTTAAAGGCAAGACTGGAACAGTTTGGTCAATTATGGAGGGAAGGTCGCTTGTTTGCATATAAATACATTATATGAGCTTTCTGTTGGCAAGCTCTCTTTCTTTCTTTATCTGCAGCTGTGAGGGATTATGTTGCAGGAGAAATTAAACCAAAGAGTTACAAACTATTGATAGAGTTTGAAAAGGTGTTAGATCAACATGAAAATAATACAGGGTCTCTATTGTCAATAAATGCAATAACCCTGAAGGGACGGCTCCTGCAACTATTAGGGTTAGGGGGCTATGGGAATGTTGGAGGTCATATAGGCCTTCACCCTGATATGAGTTACAATGCATGGAATAAATGCATTACAGAGACGGTATCTCCCTACGGCTAACCTGGTAGAAAGATTCCCAGAGGTCAGAGGATGGTTCTGGCGTGATTGTGCCTAAGGCACCACATACAGGCATGTATGGTGGTCATGCAGATACACTCAAGGATTGATGAACTGGAGCGCTTCATAGTCCATTACATCCCTTGATGAAGGTACAGGCTCACTTCTACATACAGTGCAAGCATATGTTCCTTGCAGCTAGAGCATATCTAGCTACATATGGTATCTCTCTGCCAACTGATGTTAAATATCGGCACTGCCATATTCGTGGAAGAAAGCACCACTTAAGTTCCTTGAGATGACTGTAGCTATCTGTCCAATATAGCAATAATCAAGAGTTGCTTTCAACCAGATTGATTTGTGTAATATATTGCTAATTGTATGGGAAATGTTGAAAGCTGCAAGAGTTTGGCTGGGTGGGTGTGATGGGAGTGGAGAGGTTGAGGAGGAAGTAGGTCATACTATAGCTGTATGCCCTTCAGCCTTCAAATAGGAGTTATTATAAAATGGGTTTAAAATCAACGCTGTTCTACAAAATCATCCATAACCAAATGGAAAAATGAAAATTGTATGAATGTGACATTCTCTGTGATGAGACCCAAGGTCATGTGTGTAATATCTCTGCCATTATACTGTGTTTCTTAATTGAAACATAATACACATTTGAAGAAGGAAATCAAGTTAAAGTTACAATCTATTAAACGTCGAAGTTTATACACATTGGGAAAGTTATGGTTTAAGCAATGATTAAACAGTAAACAAAATATATAATCAAACCAGCAATGCTGGCACCTTAACTCCCCCTTCCAGATGATAAAGTGAAGCAATAACATCGGCTCATGGGTACATCACCAGCATCCACACAGCATATATAGACAATGTTCAATACATCCCAAAAGCACACACTATTACTGTGAAACTAAACATACGAATTTATAATCTAATCATTGACTGCAAACATATACCCATAATCACACCTTTTATGAAGTGAACTCTAAACATACTCTTTCAATCGTATGCTATAGTATGTTACATTAAATGTCTGCAACACATACAACCACAATTACTGAAATCACTAGATCAACAGCAACATATACTGTTACTTAATATCTCAATACCACACTTCACACCAAACAACAAAAGACATTGGGCCTCATTAGGAGTTGAGGTAGCCATGCCGTTTTTAGCAGCATGGCTACCCCCAAACCGGGCACCGGGTCCGGGTCCCAAAAATAGGGATTTACCGGGCGATGCTGACTTTAGCGGGCTGGGTAATTCCCATTCCCGGGACCCGGACCCAGTAGAACCCCATTCCCATTTGAGCCCCCATAGGGCTCAGTGGGAATGGGGAGGATGCTAACAACGGGCACGTTAATGACGGGCCCGTTGTTAGCATGCTGGTCTGCTAGCGGGTCCCGCTCTGCACGTCTGGTCTGACCAGGCGTGAAGAGCGGGACCCGCTGCAGACCTCATAATGTGGTGTCCCGGAATGAACGGTGCCGGTCCCTTACCAGCACCGTTCATTCCGCAGCCACCAGCCTCGTAATGAGGCCCATTGACATGCCCAATACATGGCTAGAACCTCAGTATCCAAATTAATCTGATCCTATATTTTGTGCAGCGCTTTGGCGAAAGTGCTATTTAAAAGACAAAAATAAAATGTCATACTAATAACACATTAATGCATCCACACATTTACCAGCAATCCAACAAGAAAGTGAGTTAAGGTTTAAACAATGGTGGTTTTAATACTCTTTTTATATTATGTTATATTTAGAGTTTCATTATAGGTTAGATATCAACATTAGCATTCCCAATGTGTATAGACTTCAACACTTCATAGATATTAACTTTTTAAAATGCTTCCCCCTTACTATATATATATATATATATATATATATATATATAGTCCCATGTCGCAAATTCCAAATGCCACAATTTAATGTAGTCGAAGAGGACTTAAAGCCACTTAAGATAGTCTGCCTCTGCTGTCTCATATTTTCACCGACTATTAGAAAACAGAAGATTCTGCGTAGGAATAGACAGAGGTGCAATTGTTCGGTAGTACCCAAACTGATTGTTTCCAATTGATCGTATGGTAAATCTGTCTGAATTCAGCCAGTACCATTTGATCGTTTGGAAACGATCAAATTGGGTAATCACTACCAAACATGGGGAGCGAGGGTTGCGGGAGGGGGGGGGGTTGGCTCCGAACAATTATACCACAGCCAAATTGTATACATCCAATTTTTCCACTATGTTGGCCAAATACTGGAATTTGTAACAGAAGAATTTGCACCCTAGCGAACCACCTGAAATCCACTACAAATCTAAAAACCTGGCTTTCCAAAACATAATCTAAAGACGGTCTCACCCTACTCTCCATCAAACTCCAGAAACAAATCCTCAATAAGTCTAGAAAAAACCTAAGGGAACGCCAAGCCAGCTCGATCATACCACATGGCTTTCAGACAACTATAATGACTAGAGTATAACAAATCAAACAACAATCCCAACACACTATGAGAAGGCCTTTCCTATCTCCCGGAATATCGAAACTACAAAACATGTCATCTTCCTGCATCAACCACAAACCTCCAAACACTGCTCACCACAATGCAACTAAAAGCAGTCTAATAATTTGAAAGCACTATGGAAACCCACTAGAACACCACGACTAACCCTCCCTTTTCTCTCCACATTACTCAACACACACAAATTCAAACCAGCCACTTGCTCACGGCTAATAAAAGACACTCGAACAGCACAACATGTATACACCTCTAGCTCCTGCCATTCTCAGCCCCTGTTCAATGCACGTCCATACGACAAGCACAAGATCACCTCTGGGGACACAAACCTATCGATGTCTCAGGCACGTCACACCCAGAAATCTTACATGCGCACACGGCTGCGGGTACTTCTGATCTGCAACTGCAACATACAGCGGTACAATCATACCTCTGGCCTCAATGGTTGTTTCCTACAGTTGATGGTGCTGCTTAACAGATTCCTGCCTACATTATGAAAGATGTTGATTTTGTTAATATGATAAAGAAGATCTATATGAAATGGAGTCACCTTGCCACCCAGAACCCAGAGTGAATGGGTGCCTGCCTCTACCTTCCCCATGCCTTCTCCTGTCTCGAGAAAGTGCTCAATTGGCTTCAAACTTCCTGAAACCAAACGTGGACCCCTTGCTCAGTGTACTCAGACGCACATCTCGACCTCACTGATGAGGCCAAACAAGGCTGAAACACATGTATGGGGTTGCTGCTGGTACTCTTGATCAAAGGCGGTTTGCCTGGCATGTCGGTGCTGCACTGCCCTTGTGGGCAGGACAAAGACTGATATGTGAATGGATATTCCTCCTATGTGAAAAGTACAGTGATATCAATCATTCTAACGTGATATGCCAGGGGTTCAGCCAAAGTAGGCCAGGGTCTCCCAAAAAAAAGGAACCAAAGGCCGGTGGCACCAGGTTAATAGTGAACATTCTCAGTTTTGTATAGAACTATGTATGACACATTATGGCTTTCACTCCCGCTGTTGGGGGGTGGACATGGCCTTTAACGGCCCACCAGCCCAAGACCAGGCTGTGGGCCGTTAAAGGCGGTGTCCGCCCCCCCACAGTGGGGATAAAAGCCATCTGCACCTGGGGTTTTTCTTGCATGCACATTTGTTCCCCCCCCCAGGAGATTGGCATATACAAATTCCTGAGGAAAGGAAAATTAGAAAAGATGGACAAAGTCCGTTTTCCATGTCTATGGCGGATGGGAGGAGCACCAGGACTGGAGAACAAAGCTCAGGTCCAGCTGGTAAGTGGGTAGAGAGGGAGAAGTTGTGTGGAAGGGGTAAGGATTGTTTTGGGGAATCACTGGGGCGGGAGGCAACAGGGAGATGGTCCCTGTTGCCTCTCCAAATAAAAAACATTAAAAAAGGAAGAGCGTCGTGTGGCTGGAAGTAGCACGCGAGAAGGTGTATTATCATCCGCTGTTCCAGCCACCTTATTGGCTATGCAACCTTCCCTGGGTGCGAATGGTTGATACATATTTCCTGGGAAAGTATGCAAGATTATATTGCTGTGATATAAAATAAATGAATATTATGTATCCAACTAAAACTTTAGATTTGCTATTTAAGACAAACAGGCATAAGCAAAGAATACAACACAAGACCGTGCAAAAAGAGAGTTTTCTGGTTGCTGACAGATATAAAGAAATGTATAAGGAACTGCATAACAGGCTTGCACTTCCTTACTGCATGCAGGTTAGCAGAGCTGTGGAACTGTTTGATCCCAGTTACCATGGTGCTGCTGTACCCCCCACAGCCCTTTGGACTACTATGGACGGTAGAGCAGCTATGTTTATTCTTGTTCACAAGGAGCATGGATTCCAAGGGGTGAAGCCAAGCGTTTGAAGAATACCTCATCAAGTCAATGTGCATTTCGGAACTTGCAGTTAGTAGTTTTGCGTTCTACAATAAAACTCATATTACCAGAGTGCATGTCAGAACTTGATAAGCTAACCACACATGGCAAAGGGATATGAGCTGCCTGGGAGCAGGGTGGAATACCGCACTCCTATAGAGAAACTTATATTGCCATTGTTTCTGTAAAACTAGGCAGGGCAGTGCATATACAAAATATCTTATGTCTGCATCCAGTATGAGGACACTGCCTTTAAACAGACATCGGTTGTGTCACTATTGCCGCATGAGGAAGAAAGTGTGGCTTCTAACTTGATGCATTACAAGGTCAGCTATTGCACTGCTCTTGCAGTCCCAGGTAGTGGGGGGGCGGGGGCTGGGTCAAGAGAGACTGCCCAACCCCTTCTTCCTGACATTTCCAGCAGAGAATGTATGAGTATCCCTGAGGAATCGACTGAAGGAGGACATTCACTGTATGGAAAGGCAAGTTAAATGTGTGCAATGTTTGCAGTGTGTGTGTGTGTGTGGAGTGTGTGTGTGTGGGAAGTGTGAGTGTGGGGGCTGTGGGGGGCATGGGGATTGCATGTGGAGGGAGTATCCATGTGGGGTGGTGTGTATGTGTGGTGTGTATGTGTGTGGTGGGGGTCTGTGTGTGGAGTGTGGGTGGGAAGTGTGAGAGGGTGTGATGTGTGTGGGAGGGGTGTGTGCGGAGTGCATGTGGATGGAGTATGCATGAGGGTGTGATGTGGGGGTGCGGGGGTGGTGTGTGTTTGTGTGAAGTGTGAGTGTGGGGGCTGTGGGGGTGTGTGTTTGGGAGGGGTGTGTGGGGAGCGCATGTGGAGGGAGTATGCATGTGGAGGTGGTGTGGGGGTTGTTTGTGTGGTGTGTGTGTGAAGTATGAGTGTGGGGGGCTGTAGGGGGTGTGTGTGGGAGGGGTGTGTGGGGAGCACATGTGGAGGGAGTATGCATGAGGGGGTTGTGTGGGTGGGTGGGTGTGTGTGTCTGTGTGTCTTTGGTGAGGAAGACTTCACAAGGAGCATTGACGACTGGTATGGAACCACAAAGAGAGCAATGGCGTCCACTTCCCTTGCTAGGCCTTCTTTCAGGATCGTCTACACACATCAAACATTGGACAGGACTGAGTAGCCGGACTCCTCTTATTGGTTGTGAAAAAGGTAAATGCCACTTTAGTAACTAAATGTTCCATAATGGTGACAGGTTTGCCTGAAGTGCAGAGCTAGTAAACGGGGCCTTGATGATCCATTCTTGGGGCTGTCTTACTGAAGGAACCGTGAGTGATCCTCCAGTTGCCTTCTGGATCTTCCCAGAACTCTGTGGAATCGGCATGATGATGCAGACCAAAAGACTTCCTTCAGGCCCATGCCTTTTCAAACACCCCTCCGGCTATTTGAGATGTGGTTCCTCCCTGCTCCAGAAGCATCCCCTCCGCAACGGTAGCAGATTTGCCCAACTGGCCAATTTACTGCAGGCGGCTCCTGGACTATTATAACTGAGTGCTGTAGAGTGCATGGAGCCAGTCAGCCACAGAATAAGCGTAAAGAGCGGGCTCAGGGTCAAGGCCGTCATAACAACCTAAATACATGTTCACAGTTTCACCATCATGCTTGGCCCCATACTATGTGAGCAGTTACGCACCACTCCAAACAGTCTGGCAGGCAGGTCAAAGATTGCTTTCAGAGTGGGCTTGTAGTCTGGCTAGCAGCCCTCCTGACCCAATTTGCTCGCCTCTCCCTAGAACACCTTGCTTTTTCAAACCGGGTCAGTGCTGGAAATACAACACATTTAATATGAGATTCCAGAGATGGGTTAAAAAAAATAAAGGACTAAAACAAAATAACACTCAGTTTTATAGAAATTACTATAAATTGCTATAGTACCATGTTGAGCAAAGAGCATGATTGTACTTAAGCTTTATTTTCCTGAACCTGATTGGAAGCCAACATTTATCCTCCTGCATGACAATAAGAGCCTAAAAAATCGATTTCAGCAATAATCCCATGTTCCACAGGCTGCAACAGATGATAACAGCCCGGGGCCACATTTAAAGGCCTGAGCGTACCTTGGACATGGGCTTGGATTGTGGGGTTCAGCCCGCGATCCAAGCAACCTGATTGGTTTCTCACTCAGCCCTGGGTCCTAATCTGTGTTTGAAATGGTTGTATCAAGATTGAAAGAAACACAGGGAAAGATAAAGCATCATGTGATCACCTACATGTAGTCATTGTTTCACACAGCCTGCAGGTTTATGAAGCCCTCGTTTCTAATTAACCAATATTTGCAGCTTGTAATGAACGACAGCTACTCCTCAGCACACGCTCACTGCTGTGTCTGCAGCCATTCGACGTTAATCCGGGGAAATTCTGCCCAACTCCTGCAGTGAACCTGGAGAAGAACCCCTAAACATGTCAGAGGTCCAGATGGTAAGCCACTGAGGGTGGCTCCTGGGCTTAAGGATATCTAATAGACCCTGAGCTGATCATTTTCAGTTACACCCGCACGGGGCTCTGGAATGAGCTCTGGACTCAACGACCTGTGCACTGCTAAGGAGCTCATTGTCTAAACCCTGGAGCGCAAATGTAAGTTGTAAAAGCAAAGTGTTGGGCAATTACACCTGACTTTTACACTCCAGGGCATTTTACAAACACTTGGAGGTAGAGAAGCAGCACTAAAGAAATTAACATTTGTAGTTTCATGCTGGCATTAAAAAAAATGGATTCCTGTTACATCCTCCTGCATTTGGTACATTCTAAAAGCAGGCAGCCACCATAACAATCCATTGTAAGTGATATGATATGATAGGTCATTCATGACACGCTTAATACCCAGAGGTTTCTAAGTGCGGACCCGGGGATTGAACGCGTTGTCTTGCTTCCAAGGCGAGCACGTTGCCCCTGAGCTATCCTCCCGAGAGAAGTCCCGTTGGCAAGCTGTAAACGGATCATACAATGAAAGAGTGACGCAATATCGCATTTTTTTAATCTGTATTCTTCCATATGGTTTCTTAATTGTGCAAAATTGCATGCTGGCATCCCAACATCACTTAAGTGTTAATGTTGGTAGCCCCCTCCATGCAAATTGCACTCTATATGGAATGACTCCCTCAATGTCACTAGCAGATAACAAATAATCGTCTCACAGCTTTCATAAATGTATACAAAATGTTTCTTAAAATATTCCCTGTCAGCTTAATGCAAAGCGCTACCTAACATTTAACAGCCTTGCAAAATAAAAAACTATATTTGCCCATCTGTCATTATTAGGATGCATGACGTATACATTCTTGTAGACATATTACAGCTAAGTGGTTGATAGCCATTTAAGTGCCGCCAGTGACACACACAAGATGGCCACTGCAGGATTGTTTTTGACTGCTAAGCGCTATATGTCTGAATAATAAAGCACCTCCATACTTAACTGATAGGATTATCAGAAAAGCTTCCCTCAGACCGACTAGGTCATCAACTCCAACTGCCTCTTAGTACCACGATTTAAATTGTCCCCCATTGGGCGACACAGCTTCCCAGTTAAGGCAGCCCAACTGTGGAACTCCTTGCCTGCCTATCTAAGAGAACATCAAACCCTTGCCAAATTTAGACAGAATATGACTAACTGGCTGAAAGAAAATGACAAGTAATCTGCAATGCTATAGCCATTCCTCAGCTGCCTCCAATACGTAGAGGCCAGCCCTAGTATTCTGCTATTATGTACTTGACTGCTAATATTCCTCCCCACTGTACACCTTTCTGTATATTGTTTTGCTTACTGTGTTTTAGTCCCTTTTGAACACTATTCTGTATGTTAATTCCTATTACTATGTAGTATTCCCTTATGTAAATTTCCCTGTCCCCATGATGTACTGCATGTACCTGTGTAACCAAGCTTAACATATTCTCATGTCTTGCGCCCTGATGCCCCAGGGTCTGGCGCGCACTATAGATAAATAAAACAAACATGTATGGGGATGGAGAGTTGGGAGGTCGGGGGTTGAGGCAAAGGGGAAAGGTCGAGAGCGGGAAATTAGGGTTGAGTGATCAGTGATTGGCAAGCTTTTCTTTGAAGAGTGGGCTCTTAAAGTCCTTCCTGAAGTGCGCCAAAGGTCTTAGCTGGATTTGTAATTAGTTCTAGAATCAGTGTGCCTAGCAGCAAAAGGACGGCTTCCTGTTTTCTGTCTCTTATTCAAAGAGAATCTGTTTAATTTGCTATGGAAGGACAAAAATCAGGTGTGCAGTATTATAACGTCTGCCCCCTCCTGGATGAGTCTGCTGTGTGTGTGTGCCAGTTCCGTCAGTTTAAATACAAACCGTTTGTAGGCAGGATTTTTTGTCGGTTAGGAAAAATATGAGTTAATGTGACAATACGATGACAGATCTGAAGCTTAGATCTTTGTTTTCGCTATCTGTCTGGTTCTGTGCCTGCCATCACCGGCGACAAAGCAGATCTTCCGCCTTCAAAGACTCCCGTCTCCTTTCACTCGATTACCTCATGAATTCTAGGCTCTCTCAGTGACTGAACACCAAGAACAGCAATGCAGTCAGTGGCGGAGCCAGGAGGACCAGAGGGGTGGCCGGCCACCTTCCCCCAGCGCCCCATTGGTGCCCAGTGCGGGTGCGCCTCCCAGCCTCCCGCTGGTGACCTATTATCCCTCCTGAACCCCCCACCAAAAGCTGCCTCAGCTACTGAATGCAATTCCCTCTGCCCTGCCAGTATTACTCGCTGGTGACTCCCTGCAGTAGGACAGGCCTCCTTGACACTAGCCTCATATTCTTTTTACAAACCACTGTAATCTGATACTTACACTCATGCAGCCAAATTGTAGTGAAGGTAGACTACAGCACCCAGAATGCATTAGGCTGGTAATTGAAAGCACAAGATTGAAACATTATGCTCCCGGTACCATGGTCTCCCTTAATTAACTTAAATGACTTTGGTATTTTGCCTAAACTGGGAAGAGACAGAGATCGCTATCTTGTTTTGCCAGGACATGGAGAGACACACCAATTACAAGTAAATCTAGTCGTTAGTTTGCCTGATATTTGCAAATGTCAATACACGAAAAAACAGCCTTTTCTATTTGCT
The DNA here is from genome assembly GCF_040938575.1 of Ambystoma mexicanum. Lineage (NCBI taxonomy): Eukaryota > Metazoa > Chordata > Amphibia > Caudata > Ambystomatidae > Ambystoma > Ambystoma mexicanum. The sequence continues at coordinate 178,777,897 of NC_090930.1, read as the reverse complement.
GAAGTAGATCAATAACAGGACTTTATTGGAAACGTATCTTTGCTGGTCATGTTCATTATAAAAGTCAATTTCACAGAGTAGAGTAAAACAAAGGCTTACTCACCTTTACACTTAATAATAATAAGATTGTATTTAGTGAGCGCAGACCTAGCTTCGAGAAGCAACAGTGTGCTTTACAGAGGTATACAACAATACAGATGCATAATGGGGCGCTTTTCAGAGGTAACAACAGAACACATATACAGCAGGGGGGTAGGATACAGAGAGACACAGAGGAGGGCCACAGCTGTATAGGATGGTGGGAGGACGGGGCAGACAGCGTCTAGCGAGTGAGGTGGTGCAAGGGAGACATGATGGCCTAGGTGTTGAGGCGGAGAGACTCATTGGAGAGGTCGGTCTTGGGTTCTTTTCTGAATTGTAGGAGTGTGGGGGCTAGCCTGATGCTGACAGGCAGGAGGTTCCATAGTCTTGGGGCGTAGGCAGAGAAATGTTGTTTTCTGGTCCTTTCCTTTTTGCAGCACCAGATTTCAAGTCTTCTGGTGGTGCGCTGTCCACCGGGGATGATGAGTATCTCTGTGAGGTAGCTGGGTGCCTTGAGGGCGACTGTTTTAAAGATGATGCAGCAAGACAAGAAGGTAATTTGCGTGGTCTGTAGGAGCCAGTGAAGGTTGATGAGGGCTGGGGTGATGTGGTCATATCTCCATCGACCCTTGATGTGGCATGCGGCCGCGTGTAGGACACTTCTCAGAGAAACTAGGGAGGACGACGGGAGGCGTTCGAGGATGGCATTGGCCCATCCAGGTGGGTTGGGACCAGTGCTTGAACAGTGAATCTAAAGTTGTCTGAACGGAGGAAGGGCTTGACTTTCCGCAGGAGGGAGAGCTGATACCAAGCTGTCTGAGTTTACTTAGCAACGTGTGTCTTGAAGTAGAGACGTTCGTCGATGTGGAACCTGAGGGACTTGGCGCAGGCTGTGACCTTGGGTGTGAAGCCCTCAGGGTTCATGGTTGATAGCCAGGTCTGTATGTCTGGGTGTTCGATGTTGTTGGTGAGGAGTAGGAATTAGGTCTTGGAGGGGTTGAGCTTCAAGTATGCACAGGACGTCCAAGACAGGATCGGCGAGGGGCAGGTTTTGAGCCTGTGGATGTACTTGATGGAGTCGATCTTGAGGTATAGCTGTTTGTCGTCGGTGTAACTGTTCAACTACATTTGTGGAAATTTGTAACTGCCTCTCACATTTACAATGGATTCCTAAGAAATATCAGTTAGTCCTAGTAGTTAAAATAAACAGGCAAGACCATAAATGTCATGGAAGAGAATATTATGCATTGACTTATTGCAGCAAAAAAAGTAAAACATAAAAACTGCATCTCCCACGACCCACGTGCACACAAATCCTCCCCTCTAGCACACCATCCACCAGTGGTGTCCATCTCCTTCCTATAGCCTTTGTGATGACGGTCTTAAATTGCTCTTTTCCATTTAAGACAGATATCGAGAAAGTTCTCACTGAATAGCAAGTCAAGTCAAATTTGAGTTTATTTCGGAATACAACAATCCCATAAAAATACAATGCAGAATAATACAAGGACTTAAAAAGGTTGATTATTACAATAAATACATCAAAAAGAAAAGAAATTGTTGATGTATTTCTGTGACCTCTGAGACTCTCTCTTCCTCACAATTCTTCCCTCCGGTCCGACCCACTCTGCCGGACACATGTTGGATGCGCTCATCTCCGCTGACATCCCTCTCTCCATCCTTCTAACTAATCCTCTCTCATGATCTGACCACTCTTTCCTCTCTTCCTTCCTTGACCTCCCCTGTCCCCAGTCTCCTCCCCCGCACTGCCAGCCTCCTTCTCCGCCATCCAACCGATGAAGCGGGTGTCCGTCGCTGCATTTTCCACCACCTTTATTCCTCCTCCCACCCCTGCCATTGACTCTCACACTGACTCAGCTCTTGATAACCTCCATCTCTCCATCTCCACCATGCTGGATATCCTTGCCCCTGCTATGAGGATCTGCATGAAGCCTGCCTCTAAGTGCAACTCTGACTTGGCCACTCTAAAACGCAAGTGCAGGGATGCTGAATGGAAATGGCAGACATCTAGTTCATCCTCTGACAAACTGACCTGCCGCCTGCTCAAAAGGCAATATCGACTCTCCATCTGCTCTAAGAAGAGGGCTCATGTCCAAGCCCGCATCTCAGGGGGCAAAAAACATGGCTGAACTTTTCTAAAATCTGCGAGGAACTTGCTAATCCTACTGCAGTCTCTTCTCCTCTTTCCTTGCAGGCCCTCTGCACCGCATTGGCCTCCCACTTTTCCACCAAAACTGAGGACATCCTGTCTTCACTCTCCTCTACCCCCCCCCCACCCATCCTCCTCTCTTGCCTCCCTTGGCACCCCTCTCGCCCTCCCACATACTCTTCTCCTTCTCTCTCATTGCACCAGATGAGGTCTCTAAAGTTGTCCTGTCTATGAAAGTCTCCTCCAAACAGGTGCTCCCCTGCTCTCCCGGAACTATTAGGGACAACTCTCTTGCCCCTGCCTTGGCTGACTTCTGTAGCCATTCCATTGCCACTGGCTCTTTCCCACAACCCCAGAAGCACTCCCTTGTGCACCCTGTCCTAAAAAAGCCATATGCAGACCCTTCCTGCCCGGCTAACTATCTCCATCACCCCTTTGCTGGGCAAACTCCTGAGGAAGTTGGTCATCTCCTAACTGACCCACCACACCAAATCTACTGGCTGTCTCCATGACAACCAGTCTGGCTTCAGAGAATCCAGAGGCATATAAACTGCTTTCCTGAACACCCGTGATGATCTGCTCTCAGGTCTGGATTCCAACTCTCCCTCTGATCTGATCCTTCTTAATCTTTCCTCTGCCTTTGACACAGTCAATCATACCATCCTCATAAATTGGCTGCGTGATACCCTTGGCATCATGGACCAGGCACTGCCCTCGTTGACTTCCTTCATCTCTAACCGACCTTCCCATGTACAACTGGGCCCTTTCCTCTTCTCCACCTCTCTATCTGCGACATCTCTCAGCGCTCTATCTTGTCACCATATCTCTTCAATATCTACCTTGCCCCTCTGGCCCACTTGATCTCCACCTTCTCTCCTCACTTCCAGTGCTATGCTGATGACACACTGCTCTCCTTTAAGCTTCCCTCTTCTACCTCCTCTTCCTCCTCTCTCATACCTAACTGTCTGACAGCTATTCAGGCATGGTGCTCTGCTAATGATCTCTGCCTCAATGCCAGTAAGACTGAGGTTCTTCTCATTGGGATGCCTGCTCCCAGCTTCCCTCCCACTCTCTGGCCACCCTCCTTGCCCCCCTTTGACCCTCTTGTGAGGCAAAACATCTTGGGGTCATCTTTCACTCCCCTCACATCACGAACCTTGCCAACAAGTCCACCTTTCAGCTCCGCCTCCTCAGATGCATTCTACATTTTCTCACCTTTCCCCAGCAAGCAATGTATCCAGAGCTGTGGTTCTCTCGAGGCTGGACTACTGCAACAGCCTCTTACTCAATCTGCCTCTTTTCTACCTTTGCCTTCAACAAATCCTGCATCTCTCCAGCCCTAAAATCTCTCCACTGGCTCCCGGTGACTGCAAGGATCCAAATCAAGACCCTGCATCATCCACACGGCTTTCTGGAGCCTGGGACCATGCTATCTCCTACTTTCTCTCCCTAAATATCTCCCTGCTAGAGTCCTCTAGCTCCAACTCTCTGCTGATCAGATGTTTCGCCAAGCAGAGAGTGGGGGTGGATCTCTTTCTTCAGCAGGAGATTACCTCTGGAACGGCCTACCTGCCCCTCTCAGACTTGAGCCAGATCTCTTTAAGTTTCCGGAAGCTTCTCAAGACTTGCATTTTCTCCTCCTACTTCCCTAAACCATGCCACTGCGAGTGGTGCCTGGTCCCTTATGAGTCTTACTGGGGCCAGGCCCTCCTTGACTAGTCTACCTCAGCACACCAAATCAGCACTTTCCCTCGGGCACCCTTCCCCGACCAGCTTGATCCTGGTCCACCCTGTCCCCACACTAGCTGACCTCTACTCCTGGTTTGCCCTTGCACTTGCCTTCCTTTGGCTCCCCTCTGCACTTGCCCAGACCCTGGGGCCTGTTTTTCCTGCACGCTTGGGTTGGGGGAGAATGATTTGCTTAGGCTGCTGAATCCCACTGAGGCTTTTACAGCATGGGAAACTGTTTCTGAAATAATGGGGCCCATATTTCTTTATGAGGCTTCCCCCTTACCTCTTGCTGTATCCACCAAGAAGGGATCATGTTCCATCTGGCTCCTGAATAGGTTCCATACGTAAATAATACTTTAGATTAAATATGCATTTTTAACCCACAAAAGTAGGACCCAGTCTACTCCGCTTCAGCACGATGCTAGAAATAAGCTTCTGATGCACACGATAAAGGTGCCGTTGGCAAGGGCAAGGTCCTTTTCTCTAAGGACATGCATAGGATGGTGCACGTCCAGAATGTTTTGCATGCCACTTCGGATTCTATCCCACATTTGAATGCAGACAGAAAGAACTGAAACCAACCCCAGAGTAAACAACAAATGCAATAAGATCAACAAGAGGGTGAGCAAGGTGGGCAGACCCATCGACTTCAAGGTATCATTATGACACTTTGTCCACTCAAAACAATCATACATTATATCTTAGCCTTCCTCGTGTATATCAAATACCTTTCAGAAGGACAAAGTCAGCATTTAAGAAGAGGTACAACTTTGTTAGATCACCAGGCTTTTTTTCGTGGAGTTGTTTGCCAACATCTTCAGCCGAAGAAACGAATAACAAAATATGGGGGGTTGGTAAGAAGATGGGGGTGTGGGGAATAGGGACTAAATAATAGGGAAGGGGTTGGTGGGGACCCCACATTCTTTACACAAAAATTCAATGAGTTTGTTTGGCCCAAAATATGCAGCAATAAACTCCAAAAAAAAAAAAAAAAAAACGGCCATCTAAGAACATAGAACCCTGCCAGAACTGGAAGTAGCAAGAAAAAAGTGCCAGCCCTTACCACGTCTTTAGGAACAGGAAGGAAACTACTGTTGTAGGGTATGCTAAAATGAGGAGTTCTGTACACGAGGATTCTGGGAGTTGTATTTTTCAATTGTTTGCTGCTAGTAAGTAAACAAGGTAAGAGAAGTGAATACTAGAAGCCTCATGCCAAGCCAGAGAATCTACCGGCATTTCGCAGGTGGTAATTTCAGGCACATTCCAAATGAATCCATTACATTACCACCACCACAATACATGCTTGTGTTAGTGGAACGGCAATAAGTCCCCGATGATATCGTTTATGGAGTATTTGAAGCATATAAATTGTTCTTTAATGCCCTCTGCTGGCAGAAAAGTATTTCTTTCACACAGTAGAAATTGCAAAATGCGCTGTTGATGTGGAAAATGAAGACAATGGGCCTCATTACGAGTTTGGCGGTAGCCATGCCGTTTTTAGCAGCATGGCTACCCCCAAACCGGGTACCGGGACCGGGTCCTGAAAATTTGGAATTACCGGGCCATTCTGGCCTTGGAGGGCCCGGTAATTCTCTTTCGCGGGACCCGGACATCCCCATTCCCATTTGAGGCCCCCAATCGGCTCAATGGGAATGGGGAGGATGCTAACAACGGGCCCATTAATGACGGGTCCATTGTTAGCATCCTGGGCTGCTAGCGGGTCCCACTCTGCACGTCTGGTCTGGCCAGGCGTCCAGAGCAGTAGCCGCTGCAGACCTCATAATGTGGCAGCCCGGAATGAACGGTGCCGGTCCCTTACCGGCACGGTTCATTCCACGGCCGCCTACCATGTAATGAGGCCCAATGCATGTAAAAAACACAGCAGATAAATATAAAGATGGTTCTGATCCAGGGTGAATTGACTGTTTGTGGGTATTGCAGAGGATAAAACAATGGTTAACCCGTTTCATGGGCAGATAGATATTGAAATACCGAGAGCCTGATATACAAAGCGTTTTTCGATGGGATTATGCCATTGTAAAAGGCTTTTGTAAATGAGGCCCTGAAAGTAAACAGGCGTTAGGGACAATTGGCTTTTATTGTTATGTTTAATCTGGTGGATAGACCTGGGGCTGCGCAAGGTAATAATAATCATGGTATTAGACACACGCTGATTCACTTTGGCTAGTCTCAGTTTATCTTGAAGTTGAGTCAATGGGCCTCATTACACGGTAGGCGGTAAGGGTTTACCGGTACCGGTATTTTACCAGAACCGGTAAACCCTTACCGCCTCACTACGAGGTCCCTTTGCGGGTTGGAGAATTTAAAGCCTGCTTTTTGCAGGCGTTAACAACCAACCCGCAAAGGGACCAGGGAGCTAATTACGGTACCGCAATTTGCGGTGCAGTAATTAGCACCTTCCCCATTCCCAGTATGCCCTATGGGGCAAAAATGGGGAAGGGCAATGGGGGAAGGGGGAATTACCGCCCCACCAACCTTGGAATAGGGAGGTAATTCCCCTTTCCACCAAGGCGGTGCCGGTATTTTACCAGCATGGGCACCTTGGTCCACCGCCGTCCGTGTAATGAGGCCCAATGTGCCCATTTCTGAGGTACATGAAAAAAATAGGAAAGCTTTCTTCCATTATGGATGAACACTTTTCTTAAAAGCACCAAATTCTGTTAAAGTGATAATTTGGCGACCTGGCATCAAAGCCACAACTTTTGGGTGTGAATAATTTACTGCTTGACAACAGCCTTAGCAACCATGAGAAATGTACGGCAGCAGGCACTGCTAAGGATTCTCCTTTCAAAAGCATTGTTTTAGCATGTCAAAAAAAAGGACTTAAAATATCGCACCACTGAGGTGCCGATAAACTCTACTAAATACCTTTTCCCTTTATAAAAATAGCATTTCCTAGTCTGCAGCACCACTTTTCCAGTTCAATGAAAGCTTAAAGAAACTTTCTTAAATTAGAAAAGTGGTAATCCTTTAAGAAATCCTTGCAGTGCCACCGGTACACATGTCTGTATGAAAAGGATAGATGTAAGACGCCTTTGCTGCTTGAAAACACATCTACCCTCCAATTGTTCCACCCCACTTTAGAATGTTGGTCCTGGAAACTGGAAGGGAGAATGTCTGCTTTGTTCACTACTTTTAACATGAGCTCAGAATTGGGCCCCGAGTGAGTTAATGCTTTGTAACCACTGAGAATTTCTCCTGGCAGCATTCAATACCATCATTTGTATATCTTCTCTGTGCATAACAGAACAAGATTAAACATATGGAAATCAGTCGGGACCCCACGCCTAAAGGGAATGGTCTACTTTGCATGGGGAAACCAGCAACCACCAAACTCACGCCTTGTTTGGCCTCAATAGTGAGGGTGCAGCTTTGTTCATTAGCAAGGCATCAATTTGTGTATGGTGCCTCTCTCCCCTGCCCTTACCAACTAGGGAGATGCTATAAAAAAAATGGTGAATTCAAATACTTGAAGCACTGCTTCTTAAGGATTTGGAATTTCCGCATTGCACTCCACGTTTTCATCGTGTCTGTACCATTACAGAAGGGGGACAACCATATGAAAATGAAGCTGTCAGTTTCAAGCAGATTCATAAAACATTAGATAAATTAAGCTGAACCTGGTAGCGGTAGAACGTAAATATACCTCTTTCACGGCATGCATGAGGTCCACGTGCCATTCAGTGCCCAATCGCGAGAAGTGAGAGTGAGAGAGGGTGAGAGAGATGGAGAGAGAAAATGAAAGAGGAGAGAGGGTCAGCCAAGTTTCACAGCCGCAGTGAGAACTGATCCATTTTAAATATATTAAAGTGGTATGATGCAATGTGTTAAAATGTTGTGCACTGTTATTACCTAGTATAAAATAACAACAGTGTTTTATAAACTGCAGTGCATGCAAACACTTTTATTGCAATATCATGGTGCTGGAAATTACTATGTCGCAATCTAATGAAAGTCAATCTTTCGAATTCGGAATGATAAACGTGCGACTCTGTCTTGACCCAAGGTTGATTTCCGAATTGTGACGCTGCGCAGTTCAATAAGAACGCAAAGACAGGGAGACTCAGAAACACGTCTTTACTGGCTTTTTACATAACTGGTACTGCCCCTTCCTTTTCGCTTCACTTCCCTCCCCACTCCCCGGTACCACCCACCTCCCGAACTACTAGACTGTTACTGTCAGGGACCACGTATGCTGTAACCCCTGGCCCGAATGGGGCCCTTTCAAGTAGGAGATTATAGGTATGTGTAGGTAAGGGGGTGCTAAAGGATATAATGGGAGAAAAGAAAGACTCAGGCGCAGTGGGGTTTTCAAAACAAATGTATGTGTTGGACTGTGTTAGGTCTGTGATTTACCTGGCTGGACTATGTTTCCCCACCATGGGGAATACATGAAATTTGAGAACTGAGGATAATGGGCAGGACTCCCCTACCAACTGGATTGGACTTACCTGGTAGAAGATTCCAAGCTAGGAGCGGGACGGTTGGAGAAGGACAGTTAGGAGGACAGGGAAAGGATAGGGCAGATAACGATATAAAGAAAAGGAGGGAGAGAATAACAAATAAAGAAGAGACAGGTTAGAAGGGAAACTACATGGGGTGGTTCTGCGGCATCAGTGATGCGCCGGGCTAGGCTACGTATGCCAGCTGCAGCCCGGTATCACCAAACTGCATGCCGGAGAAGCCCGGGTGAAGTAAAAGTCCCAGTCCAGGGCCAGCGGGTACAGTGAGCAGCCCCAGAACCAAGGCTCAGCTGGCTGCTCAGAGGGCCAAACCGGGTGCGTCAGCAAAGATCTAAGCCCTAGGCCCAACTGGGGGCAATGTTGGTGTGGAAGCATATAGTCCAGCCAGGGCCAGACCAGGCGGACTGGAGTAGATCTAAGTCCCGGGCCACGTAGCGCTATGTGGCCCGGGTAAAGAGCTCATGGTGGGCCAGCTGGGAAAGCCTGCCTGCACTGTCTTAAGATATGTGTCCTTGCTGGCCAAGCAGTGTGAGAAAGGACCACCTGCACTGCTATAGGGGCCTGTGGGTTCTCACCCTTCACGGGGCCTGACGGGAAGGGTGGCAAAGCACCACAGACTTACCTGGAGCCCAGCCGCTGCCTCCCAAGCAGCCAGGTCTCACTGGAGGAGTGCAGCCGTTTGTTGTAGACTCTGCCTAGGTGTGCTAGACCTGGGTAGAGCCGGACAGAGGAATCATCCACTAAGGGCCGAAAAGAAGCCGTCCTATGGAGGAAACTTTGTCTTCATTAGTCCTGATTAAACTACACACAGCCATAGAGGGAAGTTGGGCTCCATAAACACTAAAAGTAAATACACCTCCAGAGAGGAAGGTTGGGATCCATAATCTCTAAATGTAAACATACTGCCACGGAGGAAAGTTGGGATCGATAAACCCTAAAAGTCAATGCACTGCCGCAGAGGAAAATTGGGATTGATAATCTATAAATGTAAACACACTGCCACGGAGAAAGGTTGGGATCCATAATCTCTAAATGTAAACACACTGCCGCAGAGGAAAATTGGGATCGATAATCTATAAATGTAAACACACTGCCACGGAGGAAAATTGTGATCCATAATCTCTAAATGTAAACACACTGCCACGGAGAAAGGTTGGGATCCATAATCTCTAAATGTAAACATACTGCCATGGAGGAAAGTTAGGATCCATAAACCCTAAAAGTCAATGCACTGCCACAGAGGAAAGTTGGGCCCTTAAAGCCTAAAATGAATGGAGGTACATTGGTTTACAGTGTGAGCCATGCCATGCCCAGTTCTTGTAGCCTGTTGTAGCCACTTGCAGCAGAGCAGGGGTTTGAATGACTGAACCCTAGTGGAGAACAGCAACATAAATCTACTGTACATTTTGTATATAGACGTTGATGGAGGTAATGCGATATGAACTAACCACTAATGGCAGACTGCAGCTGTCATTGTTATTAAAAAAGAAAAAAGTTGTGGGAAAAGATGAAAGGTGGGGCATTAGGGGGGTGGGAGGGGAAATCCTGAGGACGATGTGAGTAGGAACCTACCTAAGCTTCAAGTGGTTTAGATTTTGCTTGGGAAGAGTATTGTTTACCCTAATTAATAAATGGAAAACCTGCGGGTGAAAACTGTTAGGAAGTACGCTATATATGTGCTGTAGTTTTTTCCAATACAAGCATCTGCAAGGGTTAAATCTCCCCTTCTGTCTACTGTACTGTGCCTTATTTGCTATCAGGAACACAGGTTTGAGGCCCATCTGCGGTGCTAATATCTTTAAGTGCCGGTTGCTCCGTGCCTCGCCCTCTCCCCTGGTCAGGGAGGGGGGGTGGTTCCAGTGTGGTCAATTTCTGGCCTCTGGACAATTAAATGTGTGCTCTCACTTGGGCCGGGCAAGAAACAACAGGTGCACAATGGCATTTCATGCCACCCTTTGGCAGCTTCCGGGCACTATACGTGGGGCAGGCTCAGGTAATGGCTGGTTGAGACTGAGACATGCCCCGCTGTCTGGCTTAGTAATATCACAGTTATCCACATTAAATATGTTTGGACATGAGACTGTTAGACCGTTGCCGAACATTCATTGCTTCAACTGCATCACGTCATGCATCGCTCAACCTAAATACGGTGCATTCCATAACACCCGGACAACAGGCGCGCGACGGTTGCAGCAATGATGTTCTTAGTCTCTAGTCCAAGAGTAAGTCACAGATTCAGCCAACCCAAAAACAGCAATACTTTGCCTAATTTGGATATTCCTGAAGTTCTTTTTGGCCTCAGCATAGATACCATTTCAATAATCCGGTCATTTAGTGGGTTTATCAGGACAAATTGAGAAGACAAATGAGAGTACTGCTGGTAAATTGATGTGTTCCAAAGGAACACTAGCCGTCTAAATCAGGTGCGTCCCCACATGGTTTCTGGGGATGTGCCATAGTGAACAAGGCAAGCCTTTCTCTTACCCACTTTGAAGCCCCGGTCATTAGATTCTAATTTCCAGTCCCATTTCCAGTTTATTTCTGTACTTTGTCCCCCTCCAAAATGCTGGCAAAATTCCAATGATGTCCATTGTAAGGGAGTGACAGGAAGCTTGATATGTACATCATACATATACCACAGGACCGAAGTAATACAGCTATTGCCTATTGTGGGGAGCGGGTGGGGGCGGGTTCCCAACCTTACAGATTGATGAGGGAAAGCTTTTCACTATACAAAAGCCAAAACGACTGCCTTGAAAATGCTGTGTTCCTTGATCGCCCGCCCACATACAGTATAATCATTTCTAGAAGGCAAACGTGGCAATAAGTCACTCTTAGAGCTGGTCAGATAGCACAGTGAGCTAAGTGCTCACCCATGATATCTGTACTGTGGCAGGTTTGAGTCCTGGCAGGGTCTACTCAGCCTGTCATCTTTCCGAGGTTGATACACTGAGTACCACTGTGTGGGATAATAATGTCTTCTGTTATTTCAGCGCTCTGAGACCCATGGGGGTGTAGCGCTATATAAAAGAAACATTATTAATATTGGTTTCGGTGCAGTAATGGCACACACAAGTGTCACCTTAAACGGTAGTGTTCAGATATACTGATTGAAGGAACATTTCATTTAAACTGTGGGTGAAGACTGAACCCATCTTAATAATGATCAGCAGTCCCAGGTAAAGGAAGTACCATCAATCCTGGCTGCGCCGATAAAGCTCACAGGTAATAAGAGCAGGCATGACTGGTCGATGATCCCCCTGGCGGGCTAACAGGTTAGGAAAAGGCTGGGCTTCTGTTACCATAGCCTCCTCGGCCTCATCTCCTTACATGCTAGTATGTTCTTAATACTTTATCGAATCCATGTGCGGTCATGATTCCCTTTACAGACCCTTAACTGCCAGGCTATTGTGCAAGTCTATGCAAAAAGGACGAGCATACTCGTAGTCAGAGGCATTGCTAGGGGGTGGCTAAGGGGGCTATAGCCCCTGGTCTTTTGGTTGTTGCCCTGAACAGAATCTCAGGAGGTACAACCAAAAGTCTAGCGAGCACCCAATCCGACAGTTCCAAGATTAGCATAGCCCCAGATCTTTTCCAGACCTAGCAACACCCCTGCTCGTCCTTGGCACTTAAGCCTGTGGCCTTATTTGAATTTAGGGCGGCCTCTCTTTGAGCGCCTATTCCCCGTGCACCCTATGTAGAAATGTTGACTCCTGCCCCTAACAGTCCCCTGTCTGGCCTATTGGTTGTAGTATCACGTTTTAGGCCCACCTCAGGTTGTTTACATTTAGTTCCCATCTTTTGAATCCTCCTTTTACATTCCAGCTCCTGGGCCAGTTCATCCCTGCATTTTACCCACTTTAGATCTTTCAGTACTCGGGTGAACCCTGTCCAGATTGTGCACCTCTATTGACCCAAATTGCAACTGGCACCCCTGAAGGCTTTCTACTTACTCCATCAGGCTTGCCAGGTGCCTCTGGGACCGCACAAAAGACATGTGCACCCCATCATGCAGGGTTATTGAATCATGTTTCCTTGTGCTTCAGCCACACGCCCTGTACTGAATCCTGTATCTTCACTGTTACTACCCTTGTGTGTTCTCATCATCACTGCCTTTGATCCCCTCCTGGCCCTCTTGCATCATCGCTGCCTTTGATCCCCTCCTGGCCCTCTTGCATCATCACTGCCTTTGATCCCCCTGGCCCGCTTGCATCATCGCTGCCTTTGATCCCCTCCTGGCCCTCTTGCATCATCACTGCCTTTGAGCCCCTCCTGGCCCTCTTGCATCATCACTGCCTTTGATCCCTTCCTGGCCCTCTTGCATCATCACTGCCTTTCATCCCCTCCTGGCCCTCTTGCATCATCACTGCCTATGATCCCCTCCTGGCCCTCTTGCATCATCGCTGCCTTTGATCCCCTCCTGGCCCTCTTGCATTATCACTGCCTTTGATCCCCTCCTGGCCCTCTTGCATCATCACTGCCTTTCATCCCCTCCTGGCCCTCTTGCATCATCACTGCCTTTCATCCCCTCCTGGCCCTCTGACTTAACAATGAAGCCCAAGCCATGTGCATGCTCGGCCACATCCCAAAGCCCCCCACGTCTCTCAGATGAATGGTCGGTAGGTCTGACTTGAGTCCTACCTCATTTCATTTGTATCGCTCCCCTACACAAGTGTTTACGTCCACCGTCTTGGGCACGTACTGCAAAGTGTCTCTTGTAAGTCCTTTCTCTGTCTGGCTTCCTAATTATTTAGGATCCTCGAAGAGATAAGACCCTTCTTGGACATGAATCACAAGGAAGCACACATACAAACACTAGTGCAAATCAATATGGATCGTTAACATGCCCTTGACATTGGCATCGATATTTTCGGATCAACCAATTTCAGCTAGTTCAAAACAGATCAGGTAGACGGGTTTGAGGAAATGAGACCACCTCCCCACAGCCCTAAAACCCCAGAAATGGCTCCCTATTAAACAAACAATTCTTCTGAAAACCCTGCATCAAAGACATTAGAAAAAGAGCACGACCAATCAATCAGAAGGATGGTGATTCTATGAGCCGTCCAGACATTAAGGTCTATGAAAGTCTATGAAACTGCAATCGACGTACTCAAGGATATCAATGGCAGGCTCAAGGTTATCCTCTTCACAAGGCCCGGTCCTCTGGAACAATCACTTGTCTGACCTAATACACTACAGACAACAACAGAATGTCCCAACTTAAAAAGAGAACCTGTTAAAAAAATTGTTGAAAAAAAAATAACTATTGTAACAATTTCTGGCTGATGTCACTAGGGATACCTGGCACTTTAAGAGGTTTTTCAGGAAACAGGTTGCCTCTGATACCAGTGGAATGAAATTTGTCCACCGTAGGCTGAACGTGATTACCATTTACCTGTGACTCGTATCTCCCCTTCCCATGATATATCCCTCATAATATGCTATCTAACATTTGTACCTGCCTTTTCCTTAATTATGTGCCCTGGAGCGAACTGTGTTTGGTGAGTGACTCAATATAAATCACGCTAGCACATGGATTTCAATATAGACCTCCTCTCATCCAATCAGAATACACAGAATGCAGTCTATAACCTCCTGTATAAACCTCATTCTAACCATGTTGGCTTAGCAGCAGCCTGACAAGCAGCACAGAAACCATTGTCGCCAGCTGTGTAAAGACAGCGAGGAGCGTGTGCCATGCAACTCCCCAAATTCACTGACATAAAACACACAATGTATTTCTGCTGATTGGAAGGAGCGTTTCATTTCTCCTACGAACGCTCGTGCTTGCAAGGTCCATCCCTCACAGCTGCACTGCGAGCAGAGCTCTTGCAGCCCATTCTGCTTCCTGGAGGGGGCGGACCCCTTCCTGAACACGTGACACAGCACGTGACTGCCAGCCTGCACAAGTTGCCGGCACAGCCGCCCTTGCGGCGTTAAGCCCTGGAGACTGTAAGGGCTGGAGATACTGTTTTGCTGTTTGGCTGTGATCTGTGAGTACACTGTTCTGGGCCTTCCCAAGCCAACCCAATTGAAGTTGTATTCTTACTACGAGGGTTTGGGGTGGAGAGTCGGACTCTGGCAGCTCCACAAGCCGTCGGGCGTTCCCTTCCCAGAAAATGACTATTACGCTGACACAACTCATTTACTAAAACTTTTATTTAATTGAGTGTGTAACATTGCTTTTTATTTTAATTCGCTCTTAATGCTAGGTTACATATATACTTCATAGGGTTTTTAGACAATGTACTGGTCTTTCAGAGTTTGATTTTCGCTATTTGTGCCATACTCTAACACTTGCATTTTTAAAATTTAAAAATTGCCTAGTATTTTTTGCTGTGTGTCTCTATGTCTAACTTCCCCTGACATCTAGGCTTATTTCCAGTGTATTTCTGGGTACCTTCTCTGGCATAACTCTTATTTTCTTTCTCATTCTGCCTACTGTCAGGCTGAGGTTTTATCTGAATGACACGTAAGGGACTTAGAAGTCAGACTGTTATGGAGGTCTCACCTCCTTTGTCCCCTTCGCCCATTGTCAGTATGCCCTCCATGCCATCTACAGTTATTGTGCCAGAAACCCCCATTTCTATTGCTATGGGGAGTTTTGATGATGCTCCACTTCAGGCCCATTATAACCCTCTCCTTTTAAGGGACATAGCCCAGGCCCAAATTCATTTGAGAGAGAGGTCTGAGGTTTGCAATGCTATGGGTATCACTTTACGTAATACAGCTCATAATAACTGTATTTTCAATGGAATACATGACATTTCTATAGATACTCAGGAAGAACGTCTAGCTGCTACTCTTGCCTCCAATCTTTTGGTCGGGGTCAGTTTCTCAAAGACAAAAAGCAACATGGCATATGACAACAACCCTTTGCCTAATATCCCTCTTCCAATGATTGCCTCACTGAATCCTAGTATGCCCATACCCCCAGTCATGGTGGATGAATCAGAAGTTACTGTATCACAACTATTAGAGAAGAAGGACAGTGGGAGCGTTGTTATCTCTCACACTCAACCCTCTTTAGGATCCAAAGCATTACTCAGTGATATTAAGCACACATCTTCTTCTCACGTCAACCTTTCTACTAGTGTGGTGGGAACTCCCTTCTCCCCTAATGGGATCTCTTTGCCGTTCAAAACCCCTCTCCACAAGCCCCGTAACTCAATATCAAAAATAAAAATTAATCTAGGTACCCAGGGTAATCCAATCCAGGGGAAAAACATCACACATTTTTTTGGTAAGAAATCTGTTTCTAGCACTCTGGCTAAATCTCCTCACCCTCTTCCTCCAGTACATACCCCGGCCCACACTAACTTAATTAACGTAGCTAAGAAACTGGATATTGAAGATCTCTCAGTCCAGGATATTGACGATATCAGTATCATAGAATGTGCAGATAAGGCAATTGCTGATAGCCACTTGGACTCCCATCTTAACAAAACAAATAATGTAACACAACAAATTTGTGATGAATCATGGGCAGGTTCCCCTTCAGATCTCACTAACTTTATTGACGAGTATACTGAAAAACAAAACTGGTTAAAAGAAAGAGGTCTTCTTCCGGACTTCAAAACTGATCCGCCCAGTGAGTCTATTCTACATCATACCCTTAAAGATGTTGATGATAGAATTAAACTCTCCCATCCAACTATCTCTGCGTTGAATATGGTTCTGAGTTCCTTTGTGAGTCTCTATGATAACATCTGGTCAGAGGTTACATCCCATTCACGTATACTTTCTGAAATATATTCTAGGCTGGAGGGCCTAGATAGATTTGAAGATTTAGTAAAAATTATAAAAGAAGAAAATCAATTTTTGAACACTCAAGGTCTTGACCCTACCTCCTTCAATCCACCTTTGGCCCCTATACACGATTTTCATCAGGGGCCTACGGGGACCACGGCAACTACTTTAGGGGTGGTCCCCAATGCGGCCCCGGGTCTTCTGGTTCTCCAACCACTAGATCTTGATTCCCGGGGCTCTTCCTCTATGACTCCCCGAGCTGCCTTTGATGGTTTGCGAGAGGCTGACGACCCTACAGATATACTTCCCAATGTCCCGACTGTATTCTCTACGGAAAGAGGAGAGGACAAAGTACAGGAGGATCTGCCAAGGGTATTCCTCAAACCCTCTATACAAGATCGTTCATGTGCAGGTGGGACTGCAGAGTCGGCCGTCCGTTCTAAAGGTGACCATATCGCATCCTTAGGAGAAAACATGATTATCCTAACTCCAGAAATCGCAGCAATTTCCTCTGAGCCCCCAGAGGAAAATTCCTGTCCAAAAGTCCTCCCCTGTCTAGGAAAGAAAAGGAAAATGAGCCAACAAATGAAGAAAACAAAAAATCAGAAGAATGTCAAAAAGATTACTTCGTATACTAATCAATTTTTCAAAAACCTCTTTATGGCAAACTCTTTAGTCCCTTCAACCACTGTTGCAGTTCCACAGGGGACTGATAACTCTGTTGAACCAATCCCCTCTTCCATCCATGTGACCACTCCAGATACCACCAATGCTCCACCTATTTTACCACCTGCATCTGTTTTAACGGATGCGGTGGGTATGTTGATTAATACCTCTGCTTCTATAGATGCGGGGCCAAGGACTGTTGGTACTGGTGAAATTGCAGTTTCTAGCATTCGGATAACACCTCTTACCGTACCAGCATCCACTAGTACCAACCCTGTAGCACTGCCAACTGATATTGTTGCAGCGGAGGCTATGGACTCTGCCCCAGAAGCAATTCTCCCTTCTACTTCTCTGGAGTCTATTTCTGGAAAAAGCCTGAATCATCCGGACACTTCTCTAACTACGCCGACTGTTAATATGGTTAACATTGATATGGTTAAACATTTATTTCAGTCACTACTTGTTCCCAAGATCAGCAAGGTGACAGTGTCTAATTCCAACGTAAGCTTGTCACAGGACGAGGTTCCTACTACTCGGCTCTCTCCTTCTGACCCGGCATTCTTGTCTGCTCCTGAGGAGCCCCCTGTTAATATGGACTGCATTAAGAGGGATGGAGATATGACAGATCGATCAGACAATGTCTTATCGACTCTCCCCCCTTTTAACCATGCTTCTCTTAGCATCTCAAATATGCGCATGTCTGCGGCTCGAGAAGCGGTCCCCTCTGGGTTTGACTTTGCCCATAATAAGAACGTTTCCAAATCTTGGGAAAGATTTCCACTGGGGCCAAATGTCAACCATAATAGGACTATACTAAGAGGGGCAAGGGGTTGTGATCTGGCGGCTGACCCCCTTGGTCACTTTACCAAAAAAATTACTGAGTCCTTACCTGTCTCTGCAACAACAAAAGTTCCTGGTGATGTTATACAGCTTTCCAGTCTTTGGGGCGAAGATATGCCAATCTGTTTAAATCGTGGTAACATACTTAAAATCTTTCACCAACTTCCTTCGCTTTCGCTTATCTCTAGCTATGATATAGATTGCATTTTATTCCCTTTCCATGATCGGGTAGATGTTAGTAATATTATTCTTAGATCGAAGGTAGTTTTAAACTTGATCATGGGGCATATGGAAGGGTTGAAGCAACTAGGATTTGAAGCAAAAATAGTGGACTCTTCTCAATTTGCCAAAAATAAAGGAGAGGGGGCTGAATATAGAGGTAATCTTACAATGGTCTACCATCCAGAAAGAACTCCCCCACCCCAACGGAGGCATTTTTTGCCCAAATCTAATGGAGACTCCGCGAGCTGGGCACATGTCACCGCAGGCTTATGGAAATGATTTAATTCCCGCTAAATCAGAATCCTCTTCGAAGGCCCGCCCTCTAAATAGCTTCAGTTTCTTTTCTTGGAACTCTAGAGGTAATTCCCATTTGCTCACGAACTTAGAAACGGTTGCCGTGATTAAGGCTTCGCATTGTTTTTTTCTCCAAGAAACTTGGCTACTTTCAACTCCAGTTCTTGATGGATTCGATATTTTCTCTCAATGTGCCAAACCTAGCCTGGGAGGCCGCGCATCGGGGGGACTCATTATAGGGGTAAGAACCTCCTTCGGCTCTGTTGCTAAGGAGCTTTCGGATACACCTTTTGGCTTTATGGCCTTAGAGGTGTTTTTTCCGGATTCTAATTGTTACTTTCTCTTGGTCAATGTTTACTGGCATATGGGAATCTCTCCTCTCGAATTGTTTCTGGAGAAGTTAACTGATATAATCCTTGCCTGGAGATATCTGCACCCCATGGGCAAACTCATTCTGGCGGGCGATCTAAATTCAGACTGCACTCTCTGTCTGGAATCCAATTATGATGACCTGGGCTTGGTTATGGAAGACGATCCACGTATAGGACTAAAACTTACATGGGGCCGATCTTGGAATCTGGCTTTGGATTCAATTGGCCTAACTTGTCTTAACAGCCATTATGATGCTACTAATCCTTCCTGCCCAACTTGGCGTAGATCGTCCTCATCTTCCACCTTAGACTACGTCTTTGTCGACCATTCCCTGATTCCATTTTCTTCTAATGTCGAGGTGTCCTTCAACTCATGGAGCGACCATGGTATTCTCCGGGTTCAATTTCTATGCCCCTTTTTCACCAAGCTTCTGCCGGAGGGTGGACCCACTCAGCTGTATACTGTTAGTCAAGGGACAGGGATAAGGTGGTCTCCTTTTAACATCAGTGTTCTTAATAACAAACTGATCTCTTCCCTTAACCACACCTCGCTCTGCTGGAAAATAGCAGTCTTTAACACCTCTTCTTTTGATAGTTTTCTCAATGTCTTACAGAGTAGTATTTATGGCCAGCTAAGGAAAGGAGTCTTCAAAAAATTTCACAACCATAGTTTCGACCAACAATTGGCCAATGTTAAGGCCCTTACTAAGAAACTTATTAGGGATGTTCAAGCCCTTGATATGGATTGGGCAGATAAAACAACAAAAATTAAAACCATTCGTCAAAAATACAAAAACTACTGTAAGCATAGAAAAATTACTATGATTCAAAATGACGCACAGTATATGCTTGCAGTACTAATAAAACGAGATGTGAGGGCTTTCTGGGCTTCGGTTTCCAGCCTTGATAACACATTGATGGCTGATCAGCTTAATGCAATCCCAGAGGCCAAATGGTTTGACTATTACTCTAAACTTTTTGATATTGGGGAGGAAGACTTGGCTTTGGATGCATTGATGATTTACCCATCGAAAGACGCATGGAAACCAGTTTTTGATCTGGAGACAGTGTTCTGTCTTATTTCTAAGGCTAAGAAATCTAGGGCGCCAGGCCCAAATGGCCTTACGAACAATACATTCAAAGCCGAGCCCGAGATTTGGGCCAATCTACTCTTCCTGCTTTTTCAGGACGTAGTAAATTCCGGGAAGGTCCCTATGAGTTGGCATACGGCCCATATTGTCCCAATCTTTAAGAGAGGCTTACGCTCTGAGGTAAAGAATTATAGACCGATCTCTCTTATAGACGCGGACTGTAAGCTTTTTGCTTCTCTGCTCCTCTCCCATCTTAACATATGGATTAGGGACAATCATATTCTCCCCAAATACCAAACTGGCTTCAGGGCCGGCCACTCTACCAATCTCAATGGTCTTATTATAACTGCCCTTCAGACCTCTTCTTGGGGAAAATCTGATGGTCCTTTGTATGTCGCCTCAATTGATTTATCCAATGCATTTGATCTGGTCATTAGATCCAGATTATGGGAAAAATTAACTAAATGGGGCATCCCGGCGGGCCTCCTTTCTCTCATTATGGCCCTCTATGAAAACTCGGGGGTACACATCAGGCTCGATTTGGCTGGTACTCTCTCTAGGAGGATTAGGACGCGTATCGGGGTGAGACAGGGTTGCTCGTTAGCTCCCTGTCTATTTATCCTCTATTTGGCTGATGTGGATAACTTCCTGAAAAATGCAGGCATGGTGAGTGCTAAACTTGGGGACCTGAGATTCTCATGGCTGGCATATGCCGATGACTTTCTCTTGTTCGACCAGACCAAAGTGGGCCTGCAGAGGCTCCTGTGTAAATTTGAACAGTACGCACTGCTAAATGGGCTGAAGATCAATCCTGGCAAAACACGTATCATGGAATTCTCAAAGGGGAGAACCCGAAACAACAAAGTATGGAAAATGGGGGGAACAAACATTTCTCGAGTTAACAAAATCGTCTATTTGGGCTTTTTGATCTTGGCCCAACCATCGGTGATAGAACTGAGACGATTTCTTAGACAGAAACTGCTCCCTCTCATCTCCCAATCACGTACTTTGGAGAATAAATATTGTATGTTTTCCCTCAAACCCGTGGTAGACTTTTTCAAGGGTAAGGTGACTCCAAAGTTATTGTATGGTATGGAACTCCATTATTTTACACTTCTGCCCTTCTGGGACTCTCTTGAAGGTATTTACTGGAGGAAAGTTTTAAAACTGCCCAATTCAATTCCTACTGTTGCCATTAGATATGAGTTGGGTCTGGTTTCTCTACGAGCTAGGATTCTTTGGAGGGTTCTCTCATTGTTCTCAGCCTTGCTTTCCCCTAGACCTGATACTTTATATGTTGATGTGGGCCACATGATTTTTTCCCAGACACACTCGGGCCACAACATATATCTCCATCTTTTCTCCACTCTCTGCGATAAGACCCTGATGGACATATCCTCCGACAGGGATACATTACTTACAAACCCTAACAAGGTAAAGGAGTCTCTGTTCAGCCATGATTGGAGCAACACTATCGAAAAACTTCATGGTTATTCCTCACTGAGTGATCTTCAATTTGATCATAAGAAGAGAGGTGTGATGTCCTTTATTTTGATCCAATTTCCTAATAGACACTACCGCTCTCTTCTTATAAAACTCAGATGGAACCTTCTTCCCACTCGGGAAGTCCTACGCAAAAGGAAGAAGTTTTCTGATTTGGATCCCACCTGTCGTTTCTGCAAACTTTTGGGGGTCACTGAAACTTCTCGGCATCTCATTCTTGACTGCAAGGCTTTGACCTCTTTAAGGGACAAATATCTAGGCATTTTTAATGTTATGGGGCGACTGGGGGTAGACAATTGGATTTGGTCACAATGTCTCTCAATCTCGAACATCAAGGTTGGTCTGGCTGTGGCGGGCTTTATCAGAGCCCTTGACCTATATGCCCCTTTGGTCTGATTTCTGCTCCTATTCTTGGAACTATGAATTTTTTACTATATGAGCACAGTGTTTTTAATATGAGCAATGTATTTCATATTTTATACCTTGTATTTATTCTATCTGTTATTCTCTGTAACTAGTACTTTATATTGACTTGACTAATCTTAGACAATCAAATTTCAAATCTGAAACCGGTTGATTATCTATTGTCTGTCCCTTTTTTGTAAAATTTGCAAACTTTTGCAACTTATGTAAATCTGTAATTTCGTATTTCTTTAGCGGGCATTTTCTTTTTCTTCTTTTTTCAAATGCAAATGCAAAGCAATGAATGTTTATCTTTTTTTTTTTTTTTACTATTTTGTTTTTAATTATAAAGTTTGTTCTATTTGTAAAGGTTTTTTGTAAACCATATACAATAAAAAAAAAAAAAAAAAAAAAAAAAAACACACAATGTGTAAAGCGTAAAGTACATTGCTAGAAGGTTACCTGTTAATTAAATTGTCATTATAAGATATGTGCGTGTGAACATATTTCTCCCAACAATAAAACATGTTTTGTATAACTCCATGTGCTAATAGCCATATAGACCATGTGAGGGGTTATTAACACTTAAGATAATGACTCTTCCCAAACGTATAGCCCTCAGCTTAAATTAATAAATAAAATTAAAAACAAAACTGTTCAGAAGTCATATCCACACTTTTTTGGTTGGCCATCGCATCTTCAACCTACTCTAAATAAAAAATTAAAAATAACATGCTCATGTTGCAGCCTTTTTTCCCTGCAGTCTTTTTGCTCGACACACACAGCCTGTGCACCCGAGATCCTGACTGCACTTACTTCTCACAATGACTCCACCATCGTTCCTATTTAATCTATTCAATCTACCACTGTGGCTACCCCAATCATCACTCTCATTATGTACAAGCCAATCCTTGCGCTCCATGATAATGTTGAAATCACTTCCGAAGGTGGTATATTAAGCTGTGGACCACTAATGTGTGTGGGGGCCACTACCAAAGGCTAGAGCCTATTTCCGCAGGCTCAAGGGCTTCATTAATTTGCCTGGGCCCAGAATTTATTCAGCAAAAATTAAATTTTCAATTTTAAGCAGCGCTAAATCCCCATCTTCAACAGCCTCAATGCCCAGTGGTCCGTGTTTGTCTGTGTCTTCCCCACAGCCACCTTCCTTTCATTTTCCATCTCCCTGAGAATCTACTCCAATCCTAATCACACTGCGCATGAAAAATCACAAGAACGATACGCCAGCAAACCTTTATCGCTGGCTGAGATCAAAGGTAATGAATGCGAGAAATCACTCCTGCCCACACCGTGTAAACAAACTACAGCCTGTTAATCCTTGGGGAACATAATAGTTGAGACCTCCTACCAGCCTCTACAATATTTTCAGATTGACCGAATACAAACTGGGAATGTCTCTAACTCAAGGATTACTTTCTGGATTCTTTCAATGCAGGGTTACTTTGCAGAAAAGAGGCCAGGTCAAAATAAAAGTCTGATGGCAAAAGTGATAGCCGATCCACATGTTTGTGTCCATGGCAACTGTTTACATGAAGAAGAATTTAAAGCAACAAATAATATGGAGGCGTATCTAGCTTCTCCTTATGAGGTGTGTGGCAACACCTGCCAGGGAATGCAGTTAGTTTATGTGGATGGATGTTCCTACTATATTAAGGAAAATGATGAAAAGGAATGAGTTGCTGGTGTTGGGAAGGACTGGGCGAATGATATCCCTGAATCCTCTGCCACCTATAAAAGTGGTCCCGGGAGTGGTCAGGTGGTGGAATTAATAGCCATGTACAAAGATGTCCTTTGCCGTAAAAACATCAACTCCAGAATTTAGTACTAATAACCGATTCAGACTATGTTTGAAATTGATTTGTTAAGCATTTAGTGATCTGGAAGGCCAGAGCAATGCTTTGTGCGAACAACAGGCCCCTGAAATACGGGAAGTTAATCAACACGATAGATGATTTAGTGACTTCAAACAACATGGCCTCTGGAAGAAAATAAAGGGCTCTCAAAAGTGGATGGGCCTGATCAGTGGCAGCTGGTGACTTTGAGGTGGTGGAGCTTAAATTTAGCTTAAATGTATCAGAAGGGTGCGGAGAAAGCGGGTTCACGTGAAAACTTTGAAAAAAATGGCTTCCAAAATGTGCAATTTTCTGTTGAAACCCACACAAGCATGACCTAACAATCATTAGGTTTTAGGTATTAATGATGGTACATCATTCTTGCTTGTGCAAGTCTGATGGTGTATTTTACAGCAGCTTGTATTGAGAACAGCTGGCAATATGTTGTATGCATAAAGATATTAATTATATATCCAGATATCCAGTAATGCTTGAAAAATAATGACTTTCTCATGCTGTAACAGGCATTCATGTGCATTCATCCTTTTGCTTAGGTGGGGTTTTGCACATCATCTTTCCTTGAAACCTGAAGACTGTTTTTGCAGAACAAACGAATTTAAAATATAAATTCCTTGCGTTGTAAATTGCACATGTATACCACACCACACAAGCCGGAAGTGTGTCACACAAGCCGAAAGTAATAAATGTGCGGTACAAATTAAAACATGGCTGGACTGAAGCAAAGCAATTCCAAGGGATGTTGGTTCAGATGGAAAAACAGGCCAGCTCCTTGCAAGGACACGCGGCTCAATTCCTCCGTCTGTACAGCAACATTCCATTTGAAAAGGTGCCAAGAGCCAGCAGGGTGGTGCCCAGGATTAAGGGCGAGGTTAGCCGATGTTTGAAGCAAAGAGTTGTGTGCCCAATGTCAAGGTATTCTCAAACCTCAGTTCAGAACTGAGATCCGCAGCACGCCTGATGCACTACTGTTGACAGGTGGGTTTTCTGGCGGTGGTACATATATCGGCCTGACACAGCAATATCATAAAATAGCAAAGCAAATCAGCTCGAGGGGGGGACAGCAACCAGTAATGTTACAGCAGACTGTTGAGCAGTTTACATTATTTTAATAATGATAAAAAAGACTTCTTCAGCCGGTTGAGAAGTTTAAATGACTTTAAGTGGACACCCTCCCTCTGTACATCAAACACGAACAAAGGAAAAGGCAACCTGAAGTCAAGTAGGAACCGCACTGAAGTGTTTGAAGTTGAGGGCAGACGGGAACCCATGTTTGTTATCTGAAGATAACACAGCTTCACACTTGGCAATGCATAAAAGCAAGGTATGGTGAGAAGCAGAATCGCATACATCAGTGGCAAGAATGCTGGACTAGTGGCATTTATCACAAATGACACTTAACAGAGCCTTTGAATTCATGTGCGCGATTGGCTAGTTTGTTCCCTAGACGCGACACAGGTTTTCTATAATATAATTACACTGACATTACTTAAACAGTGGCCAGGATCACACGCTGAGGAAGATGGCTTTTACTTTGGCCATTATTTCTTTGAATAACCTTCAGGCGATATTCTGGCACTTGGTTTCCTCGCGTAACCCTCTCCTCTTTCCCACATCATCCCTTCCACCCCACTGCCTCGTCTTAAGGGACTATAACCGCATGCATCGATATTGGAGGGCTATTAAATGTGGCTAAATGCCTCCAAAGTAATTGGGCCTCATTATGACAGTGGTAGCCGTCCCGGTAAATAATCATGAAATTACCGCCACCCGCAATGGGGATCTACCAGGGAATTCCAGCCCCGGCGGACCCGGTAATTCCCGCCGGTAATAATTACTCCCCATTCCCATTTGAACCCCATAGGGGTGCCTGGTCAGACCTGGTGGGCGAGAAGGCACCAAGAGCAGAACTCATAGTTTGCCGGTCCGGTAACAATGGTAACAGCAAGCTTACCGGTACTGTTACCAGACCAGCAAGCATATAATGAGGCCCATTGTGTGTTTCCTCCTTTTGTCTTGGAACCTGTACCCATACCCTGAGACCTCAGGGAATAACAACACTCTCCATTCCCTGCAGCCTCTGGGAACACCTCATAATGGACTCACATTATGCTGCCACATGCCCCAGGAAATAATAAGTTGAAGTTCCTACCAATGAATAAACACCCAGACGCTTGCACCATAGATGGGTCAAAGTAAATATGCTGTGAATTAATTAAACAGAAATTGCTATTATTGTAAACTAGGATCATACAATTGTACTGTATAAGGACTAATGCAGTTGATACAACAGTTTAGTGAGCTGAGCTCTTCTCGTATCCGTGCTACCTGAAGTCACAGGACAGGTGCAAACCCCATCCGGGCCAAGTCAGTGCTCCAACCTTGCGAGGTTAATGAACGGAATATTAAAACAATGATATGCCACCCTGGCAGTCCATTCATGGTTTTGGCAGCCTTAGGGCCTCATTACGACCCTGGCGGTAAGTGAAAAACGATCCCGGTAAATGATTACCGGCATCGCTTACCGCTAGGTCCGATTATGACCCGAGAAAGTGCAATTAGCGGCATTGTACTTAACGGTGCCACTAAGAGCACCAAGCTCGCATGCACGCGACCTCCCAAGCCGTAAATACCAGCATCGTGCAAAGGTGGTAACATCACGAATCAAGCGGACATGCTCCTAACGCCCTCGCGAAGCCCGTAAAGTACCTTACCGCCATGGTGCTAATTCCGCCACCGCGAACCAACCGCAAATGGCCATGTGCAGTGTTCCCAGCTGCCACAGGTGCACACAATCAGCACAGGTGGAGGCCAGACAGACTCACCAAGTACAAAAAGAGCACATCCCACCCCTTCCCACACCCAGTCACATTCCAAAATGATTCCAATACGACTAGCAATGTTGGGGCTGGAGGACCTGATTGCAGTGGAAGTGCAACAACTACAACAACAACAGGCAGCACAGAGGAGACGCAGGAGGAGAAGGAGGAGGGCAAGGCAGGGCCAGCAAGCCCCACCAGCACAGCCAGTGCCACCACGTAGGCAGCTCCCAATCCCACGCATCCGAGCCGAGCAGATCCACACCTTGTACCATTTGGACCAGGACACCATCACCACCATTGTGGACATGATACACGACATCATCAGCATGATTGAAACACCCACCGCCATCCCCCCCTACTGAAGGTAGTGTCTGTGCTCCACTTCCTGGCCACAGGCACCTACCAGCACCCAGTGGGGCACTTGCATGGCATTTCACAACCATTATTCTCACGTACGCTGATCCAAGTGTTCGATGCCCTCCTCAAGCACACAGACAACCACATATCCTCACCACGGTCTGCCCAGGAGATCGCTAACACCAAAGTGGGATTCCATGCACTAGCCGGAATACCTGGTTACATCGGTGCCATCGACTGCACCCATGTGGAATTGGTGGTCCCACATGCCATTGAGGTAGCGTACCGCAACCGTAAACTATTCCACTCAATCAACGTGCAAATGGTATGTGACTCCAACAGGATCATCACACATTGTTGTGCCCGATTCCCCGGATCAACCCATGATTCAATGGTCCTGTGGAACTCCACTATACCACGCTACATGGAGCGACATGCAGGGCCAAGATCCTGGCTACTCGGTGAGTCACATGTCATGTGCATGGAAATGTGAAGTGGGTAGGTGATTGACGTACCAATGCATACTATACCTGGCTGAAAGGGGGGGGGATGCATGCCTTACCTGGCTGTGAGTACCAGAGCCAATGGAGCCAGCACATACCTTAAAGCAGGCCAAACTTCAGCCGACACCTGAACACATAATGCC
The DNA here is from genome assembly GCF_040938575.1 of Ambystoma mexicanum. Lineage (NCBI taxonomy): Eukaryota > Metazoa > Chordata > Amphibia > Caudata > Ambystomatidae > Ambystoma > Ambystoma mexicanum. The sequence continues at coordinate 178,750,597 of NC_090930.1, read as the reverse complement.
CAATGTAAGCAGCCCAACCATGTGATTGAAGGTGTCGCCCAACCATGACACAACCATCTGCAAGTGCACTGCATTGAATCGGACCCCATCTACCTCAACGAAATGCACCTACATGCAATGACTCCAGCCAATACACGGCACCAAACACCATCAACTGAAAGGGCAGTCCCCAATAACTGCGCACAAAGGAGGCACATGACGGACATCAACATCAATACACCACTACACAGACACCGAGGACCATCAAAATAACATAGCAACATTTGAAGTCCCCAGTGAGGTCAACATGAGGCTGACAGCAATGTTGCCATGATGAGAGCATTGATATCACTGGACACCTGCCAGGTCACCAGAAGAAATGCTATGGACTGACAAAGTGGATGGGCACACCCAAGGCACTGGACCCCCCTGCATACACTGGCTGATGGCATGCAAACAGTCCATGAGAGGAATACACATATACCGGTCTCATAGTGTGACTCCAATTGTGCATGTAAATGTAGTACACAGTGAGAGATGAATGCATGCCATGTTGCCAAGTCATTAATGGAATTTGATGACATGACTGACACATTGTTGCCCACATACAGGTGATACAGGCTATCCCTTGAAGAGGTGGCTCCTTACACCAGTCCGGAACCCACAGAACCAGCACGAGGAGGACTTTAATCGTGCACGTACATGAACCCATGTGGTGATTGAGCAGACATTTGGCCTATTGAAGGCACGGTTTCGCTGCCTCAGCAGGTCTGGTGGGCCACTCCAATACCGCCATGAGAAGGTGGCAAAGATGGTCATGGCATGTGTAATGCTACACAATATGTGCATCAGATGAAATGTGCCCCTGCCCCCCTAACGCTGAACTGCAACCACCTGACAATGAGGATGAGGAGGGTGCAGATGGGGCCGCACCTCATGGAGGAGGCGATGCACAGGAGGGACGTGCCATGCGTCAAAATATCATTAACCAATGCTTCTAGCACACACAGCTGCTGTGTGTCACATGGAGACGGCACTTGGGGCACTGTGTGTCTGGGACATGCACACTGTGGACTGTTCACCAATAAAGCGCACATACGCAATGAGCAATGTCCACACATTTGATTTGTGCAAAAGGGAAAAGTGTATTGTAAATGTGAATTGGTTTAACACACCCACTCCCCAACACACCCACTCCCCCCTCAACTCCCCAACACACCCACTCCCCCCTCAACTCCCCAACACACCCACTCCCCCCTTGTGGGATGTATTTACCCATGCATCCGAGCCCTACCTCAAAACTGTGCAGTACTGACATGGAAAACATCATGATGGCCAGAGCTTCCCAGAAAATGCACAGGGAAATGCATGAAGAATAGGCTGCCACTCATTTTTGCCGATGTTATGGGCACAGAAGGACACTGCCTAAAACCACCATTGGACTACCCACACAGTAGTCTGAAACCATTGGGAATGGCAATGCTGATTGCCAAAAGCAAACCCATAACTGTGGAGAATTCATTTTCTTAAATCCCAAAAAGGGGTGCAGTACCAGTACTCACCACTATCCAAAAGCCGGCGTTTTAAAGCCACCAGATTTTACTTTTTTGTAGAAAACTGAATAAATGAACCCAAAACATGCCAAAGAAAGACTTACTGAGAGGTGGATCCAATGTAAAGTTATATCCTGAAGTGACTTGAAGGTTTATAACAAGACTGGCTGAGCTGTGGATTTCAGCAGTTTAAGTAAATTTGGACTGAAAGACACTAAAAAAAATCTAAATGTTTAAATTGACTGAGTGACCTACTTTTGAGTGTCACATAGGTTGCAATTGTTTAAATGTCATAGTTTTAAACTTAGAATCAGCATTCTAGCTGCATATGTGAAAATGTTTAGTTTTATTTGAATGCAGAAACTGGGGAACAGAAATGACATGTAGCTAAAAACTGGCTTAAAGAGATTCCAATTTGCCTGGCAACTACCCCCATCAGGAGTGAAACTTGAGTCACAGCTGTGTTCCCAGGCCTAGCTGCCCTTTTGCTGCTCACACACACCCATTTTCAAAACACATAAAAGCAGAGAGACAGGACAGATAGGGACCTTCAAATCCATTTGCAGCTGGAAGCTCTGCCGGGAAAATCCATACTTTACCTCCATCAACCTTCAGAGACCCAGACCAGACCAGCAGAGTAGAGCTGACCTGTTAGCAGAACCAGAGAGAGCTGACCCAGATCACTGTGAAGTGCAGAGACCAGAGGCGAGTCTAAAACCTGACCAGATCCGTGGCGTGGCCCATTTCATTCAAGAATATAGTGTGAGTACCTAGAAAACTGTGCAGAACCAATCTCTTAGTTAAAATAATATAATTCAATCCTATTTTAATCTAAGTAGAACTGTCTCTTAACTGTCACCTGTCATTTGTAAAGCTGTCACTTGTCATTTTCTAGTTGCAAGCTGCACTTGTCTTTTTGAACTTTAAAATTTCAAATCTGAAAAACGACCTTTATTTAATCGCTCATATCTCCGTGACCGTTTGTGCTAGAGACTTGCAGTAACTTTCATCTGGAAGCTGAGATCCTAGGCTTTCCTAGGACCCCGAAACGATAGTGACAGTCCTTGTAGTTCCTCTGTAATCGCGCTCGGCGCATTCACAAATTTAGCCGCGATTTGACATTTTACCGCGATTTGCAAATTTCTTCACGTGTAAAAATCTGCTGCTGCTTGCCTTCCATTTGCCAAAAATTCGTTTAACCTACCAATTACTCCTAGATCCTTGCTAAAGTGAGCCTGGACTAATATTAACTTGATTTCACTCACCCTGAACCTCCTAGAGGGAATTAAAAGCATTTTAACATATTTTCACTCCATTGCCAGCACATATCAAAGCATTTTGCCTGTGTTTTAAACTTCTGTAGTCTAAGTTGCTGGGGTGAACTGAATCACATTTAATTGCATTTCTGAGAACTGTGTGCCTTCCTTCCATTTCCTTGCATTGCATAAAAGGGGGGGTGAATTGTACAAGAAAGTGATTACATTGTTTTTGCTGAAATCCTATCAAGTTATTTTCTTTACTGCATTTCATTCCACATTGCATCCATTTGAAACCATAAAAGTATTGTTGCTATCTTATCCATTTCATGTCAACTCCTTAGTGATTATCAAGAAGTGTGCTAGTGCCAGATTCTCCGTTGTTAATCTTTATCATACCAGATTAAGTGTGATATCCAATTATTAATTTATTATAAAGCGTGATATAATATATCTTGTTTAAGTTATCAAATAAACCTTTAAACTTGCAAAACAGAACTACTTCTTGGCTCAGTGGGGTCAGGGGGATTCCAAGGGAGGGGTGTTATATAGGGGTAGTCATCCAGAACGCATGAACTGGACATAAAGATATATCAATAAGGGTTTTCATTCAGTATTCTAGACTAGGCGTTGACTTAGCTGTAGTGCTGAATTGAATCCTCTTACACCCTCCCCCATGAACTCCCCAACACACCCACTCCCCCTCCCCCCTGGACTCCCTGCAAAGGTGTGAGGATGCCTGTGATGAAGTGGCTAATGTTTGATTTTTCCACTGGGCGGCCACTATTGGCAGCCCCCTCTCCCGGCCCCCGGGGCGCCCCTGCTTGTGCTCCGCAGGTTCCTGCCCGATCGGCGGACGGGGCTGCTTGGGGTTGAACTGGCAGTGGAGGAGGTACCTGGCTGCTCATTGGGACGCATGTCCCTAATTGACTGAACAAGCTCAGAGAGCATGTGTCGCACCGCGGCAAGATCAGCACAGATGTCCTTTGTGGAGGACTGTATTGCAGCCTTCACAGTCTGCGCATTGCTGCATTCCTGCCCTTGCACCCCCACATTCTGCCACATGCTCAGTCAGGAGTGAGGAGAGTTGGTGCTGCCGTGTGATAATCTCCTCCAACGACAGTTGATTTTTCTGGGCCATGGATATTGCCAGTGGTGTTTCCATTGGGCTGCTCACCTCCTGCACATCTTGCACTGAGCATGGAGAGCCTGGCCAAGACTATCATCTGATTGCCCCTGTGTGGCATCTTCATGCTGGCTGCTTTGGGACAGGTAGGGGGAATGAGGGTGGGCAGTGGGGGGGTCCTACAACGATCTCATCAATCCCTGCATCACTGTCAGAGGAAGCTGCAATGGCAGCATTCTCCCTGATTGTGCTGCTTCCTGCCGACACCGTCCCTTCTGTGCCCATCAGTTGGTGTATGTCTGCTGCTGCCGCTGCTGCTGGTACCGTGCTGCTTGCTGTGGTGCCTGTCAGTGCCCTGTCCTGTGTTTTTCCCACAGATTTTGGCTGCTGTGGGGGTTTGGTCTGTACAGCAAAGGTGGAGGGTTGGTGTCCTGGCACTGCGGTCCTGGCCTTCTTGGCAGGTGTGGTGGCAGTAGTGTCTTCCTCGTTGAGGTCGGAATGGGAGCCTGTGGTGGAGCAAAGGAGGGAAAGTGTTATTGATGGGTCTGTGGACATTGAGCGGGCATTGTGATGACTGCCATCATTTTGATTACTAGATGCTGCACATTGGAGGCAGGGACATACAGGTTGTCTCCCTTTTGTGTGGACGTAGCATGGAGGTATGTGGGTGCCTACAGTTAGGGTGTGCATACTGCACGTGTACAGGGTGGAGGTCAGAAATGGCTGTAGGCAGTCTTCTGCTGATGTGTCGCATTAACACTATTAGGCAACATTGTGCTTCCCATGAATATGGGCTTCAGTGACTTTTGCATGGCTTGATTTGAGGCCCCTACGTACATCGCCTGATGTCGGGGCTCCTCTCTCCATTTCTCCTACCCCCTCGATGCTCTCGATGCCGATTGTAGTGGCACAGATTTCTTCCCAGGGCTGCAATTTTATTGGGGACTCTGATCCTCCGCCGGTTGCCATGCCCATGTTCCTGTTGGCAGACAGGATGCTCCTAACGCGGAGCCGGAGATCATCCCACCGCTTACGGCACTGTCTCGCGTTGCGGGGTGCTGTTCCTACTGCACTGACCCGCTGTGCAACTAGGGCCCATATGGCCTTCTGTGCGATTGACGGTCTGGTCATTTGGGTGGAAAAGACTAAAGCGGCGTTTTCCTGGAGGTCCTCCGCCAACATGTTCAGCTCTTCCCTGCTGAAACGGTCCTGCCGCTGGCGATCACAACTTTTCTTGACAACTTTAGGCATTTTCTCGAAGGGTAGATGTAGCTGATGTTTTGTGCCGGTTCCCAGGGTCAGATGTCCACTGGTTGCGGAGGATGCCAATGTATTGTTTTTTTAAGATGGCCGCCGTGCTCTTTCCCGTTCCGCCGCGATGACGCAACTTCCGGTTCCGCTTATTTGTGGTCTCCGCTAATTGCGGTCACCGCTAATATCAGTGGCGGCAGTGCACCCTGCGCGGCATACGATGCCGATAGGTGCCGTTTTGGGGGCGTTACCGGCATGGCACAGTTTACATTACCGGCATGGCGCAATGCTCGTGCCCGATGGGTCGTAATGTGCCGCTTTTTGCGGCTTCAGGCCAGCACGGACACGTTAGTTGCGCCATGCCGGTAATGTACATTACTTGCCGCCAGGGTCGTAATGAGGCCCTTAGTGTTGGTCTGTTTGCTGGAGCTGCTGTATCCCATCTCAAGGCGTGTGTAGAAAAGCAGATTCCTGGGACACATCTGTAAGGTTCCTCAGGTAGGCTTTATTCTGGTAACATGTTAAGCTGATACACTGGGTCGCATCGGCCCAGGCTAGGCTTCTCGATCTGCTCTCTCTCCTGGAACCTTCACAACAGCATTCACTCCCAAACATTCTCTCAGGCACACCAACATTCTCTCTCATCATCATGCACCTGCATTCACTCCAAGCACTCTACAACAGCGTGCATGACTCTAACCGCTTTGGTGCAAAACAAAATGTGTACTATGAAGTAAGTGTGGTCTCCTTCACCCTCTGCCATGCTACAGCCTCTTTGGTAGCTCCTGGGCCCATCATTGGCATGTAGTGAGAGCGACTCTTCCCCCTCCAGTGTGCTGAATGCTGCCCGGAATGTACTGCAGTGCACTGCCCAGCACATCAAAGAAGAGACCTGGTTTAGCCTTGTATCCATGTACGTGAAGAACGCAGACGCCCTCCGCCCTTCTCTGCAGTGCGGCCTCATCAGAACTAAATGCAAGAGGCATCCCCACCACCCTGGACTGCGCTTCTTTCAGGAGGGGGAAATTCCGACCTGGGCTCCTGAATCGGTGCTCCAGTGGGCAGCACATATAGAAATGGAACGCTGCTGTCGCAGGCAGGGGTCTAATAGAGTGAAATATATACCAATGTCGAAGCGTTCCAGCCCATGTCAGCTTGCCAGTGAGGAGGTTGTTAGGTGTTTCCAATATACAGAGCTTAGAAGCAGGAGGCATCCCATATGTGACATCGTCTAAGAAAATATGATTATTATTGTATCAAAGTATTTGAAGAGTGTACTATCTTGAACAGGGCCTGCTAGCTGCTGATGAGGGTCAATCGCACACTGTCATGACTGCCACGCACTCAGTGGTGCATGGAGCTTTGCTTTGCAAAGGGCACCACACCAAACCTGCAAGGATACAACAATACAACAGAGGAGAGCTAAAATGGATGACCTGTACATTATTTATCACCCGCAGAAGCAAGGGGGGGGGGTCTGCCCTGCTGGGATTTGAATCTGTGTTCTACAGGTTAAGCACATGGGTGCAGGCAGTTAACCAACTGAGCCATCTTCGTGGATTAGAAGCTTCAAAATATGGACAGGTTGCAATTTTGCCCTCCCCACAATACCGTTGATAACTCAATCCATCTGGTAGCCACAAAGTGTTAAATGTTAAACACTCGATTCCATCATTCCACTCTGTGTGCCCGTGAAGGCATTACACACATTCAGTCTAAGGTTGGACACCAATCTTTACAGCGCAGTTGCGATTTTCCTGGAGAAAACATGTAATAATGCAGCGTTTAAAAATGGTTCCGAGATAGAACACAACATACAAAGACAGAGGGACACTGACCTGCTGTCACACAGACACCTATTTTGATGCTTTTCGACTCTCCCCACTGTCTCAGCGGCTATAGCGGCTGGCCTGAACTACTGTGGTCCATGATTGATGGACCAACAGTGGGTCGGCCCTGTAGTACAGGCTGGTGGGGCAGCACAGTGACAGTACATATAACTAACTTACCATTCAGAGTTGGACTCCTCGATCCACAAGTAAAGTGAAAGCAAGGCTGCTGCGAGTATGCTCTGCTGCGTGGAAGCTGGGCCGGCCCCTATCTGAGGGCTCTGCAAGTGCAACTGACTGTACAACAAGTGAGAAGGTGGTGGTGTTATTGCATCCATCACCCCACCCACACTCATCATAATGGGATTGTCATTGGCTGGCAAACAACCAATGACAGAGCCTATATTAAGCTGTGTGTGCACAAATTATACTGGTGGGGCCACAGCCCTAGCGCCCTGCTAGCCTCCTACAGTGCCCTGCATGATAATGAATAATGTAACGTATGCAGAGCCTACAAGCTCTGTCCAGTAATACTAGAGAAAACTGTGTAAAATGGGACGCGCCCCTTTGTGCGTGTGTGTGTGTGATCAGGCCCAACCCTGTCGTGCGATGCGAGATGATTTATTTATTTAGCTACCACTGCCTCATCGCCGCAGTGTAGCAAAATGAATGCACATAAACAGAGATAACAGGGAACACTGTTTTCCCTGTACTCCCTGGAGGCCCGGGATAAGCGGCCGCTGCTTGGCATGATAAGACAGGAAACGATTTGGCAGATACACTTGCCAAAACTGGAGCAATTCAAGGTGAACACTTTGTCATGGAATATCTCCTTGAACATCACAATCCCATGCTGCTAGAAAGCTTTTTACCCTTCAATGTATTAGAGATACCCCACATCAAAACCTGATACTACCCAAAAGGAATACCCAACTATTGGAAAATTCTATCAATATCTAGAAGCTCCAGAATACTTTCCCCTTAACTGAGCAAGACTGTTAGGGAAAGGAAGGTCTTTGAGTCTTAATGCAGTTTCTGAAAATGTTTAGAATTCAAGATGGACTTTTCGGTAGGCTACCGCGATCTGGTTATGATCAGTGTGTAGTACCTACCTCATTTCGAGGCATAATGTTAAATAACACCCATGATTCAGCAACAGCTGCTCATCAGGGATTTCAAAAGATAAAGGAAATCCTACATGAGGGCGCTTACTGGCCACACATGGGTCGAGAATGAAATATGTATTTAAAAGGGTGTCTGGTGTGTGTGCAGTTCCACTCGAGCTCTCCCTCTCATTAGGCTCCTTTACAAAAGAGAGATCCCATTTTCAGTCAACTTAATTGGTCCAGCAATTCATTCTGCACATGGCTACAGATATGTCACGTGCCTCTTTACATGCCTCTTCACTAAATGGATCATGTGCCTCCCCGCTCCAAATTTCAAGGCTGTTTCATCAGCTATGTTATTGATAAATCGCATCTTTGTTCGTTTTGGCCTTCCTCGAAGGGTTAGGGCCGACCCGGGCAGCCATTTCACCAGTGAGATATTAGCTAAGATGTTGGAAATTTTAGGCATAACGAAAATGTTCCATATCACTTACCACCTGGCAATACAGTGGGGGGGAGGACACTTGTGTATAGGCGCTTTATAAATGCCATATCATATCATGGTTCCATGTCATTTAATCGTGCAATGTTTTTCGCTGGGATTTTTACCACAGATTTTTTAATGAAAAAAACTCCTTGAAATTTTAATTTTTTTATCACCTCATCCCCTTTAATTTTTTTTCTATTCTCAAAAACCCACACCCCATATATACATTTTTCTAACACCCCCTAAAAATGCGATGAGTTTTATTTGTTAAAATATCCACTGTAAAAACCCACTGAAAAAACATCCCACGATGAAAGGACCTCGTACCATCATATCATATCATATCAATAACTCTATTGTGGGAATTTAAATGAAATTTGGGGTGAATTCTGGACACAGCTGCGATTAGCTACTTCTGCTACTAAGATGTCTCCTTTTGAGCTTATGAAAAATCTGTTGTATCAAACACAGGAGCAGATGTTGATCAAACCTCTACCACTCACAAATATGTCGACCATTTTTTAAAACATATCCAAGATGCTTTCGCCTAACCACAGAGGAAACCCTTGTCTGAAAACATATTCAGTCATCATTGTTATCCTCTGACAGCTCAGCCCCCCTTCTTAACTCTATTTTTTCATCACCTGACTCTGCCATGTGTATATTTCAGGTTGTTCCCGCTAGTTAATTTGAATCACTTTATTTCTCTAGTTTATATTGTTCAAAAACTCATTTAAACCTATCATCACTTTTTTTAATTAATTAAGATGGCAATAACTTATTCACCAGGACCGAGCCCAATAATTGAATTACACAAAACTATATTGACTTTATTTGGAAATTGTGTTCATTTCATACAAAATGGAAAAGGAATACATGGAAATAAATATACAAGGGTTAATTCAGCATAACAGGAAACATTATAACACTATATAAATGTGTTTATTTATTTGGAATATTATAGCACTTTCACCAAAACTCTTCACATAATTGAACAAGTCAATAAAAAATCAGCGCAACTGAAGAACGGCCAGAGACAGTGGAATATGAGAATATGGAGGGAGTAAGCAGAGCAGGCAACAGAAGAGTTTAAAGCAGATCGACGATGATTGAAAGAATGGGCAGTGTTACAATGGATTTCTAGAATCTGGCATGGCAGACAGATTTTAGGAGGTAACCCTAGTTATAGTAAACAGGAGAACTCTGAGAGGTTAACCAAAACCCAATCAAGGTAGCAACAGAGAGCAGTCAAGGCTATTCTTATGAGAGTGTCAGTGGGGTCAGGGGACCACAATGAGTCCACACAGTGAAGCACACAATACATCAATCTAGACAGGAATGTATACAAATACAGTATATATTCTTGGCCTGTAACACACTACAAAATGAATCAAGCAGGTGGTAATATCGCACAACAGTCAATAATAAACATATATACAGTCACCATAGATTCTTAAAATGCATTCACTGACTTAAATCAGTAAAATAGGTAAGTAAAGGGATGCAGTACACAAGAAATAGTCCCTAGTTCAGAAGTCCAATCGCTACAAAGAGTGTGGCCTTTTGCCAAAAAGTCACAAGGTGTCTCCCCAGAATGTATCTAATGCAGGTAAAGTACTTGTGTTGGTGATTGCTCAAAATAAGAGATGCAACAAAGGTACTAGGTAAGTACAATGTGTTCTTATCTTTCAGGTTTTATTGCTCAGGTGCAACGACCAAAAAGCAGTGGAATGAAAGGATACAAAGAGACTTGTTCTCAATGTTATCCTATGAAGAACAGGTGGAAACAAATGCTTGGCATTTACCTGCTCCCCTGATTCCAATTTTCCCAGAGGACGGGGTCGCCGGAGGTTAGTTTTTCCGCTGTTGGTTCCGTTGAGAGGTGCCCAGAAGCTACGGGTGCAAAGATTCTTTTGGTCGGGTCCAGGAGCAGAGTGCAATCCCTGGTAATGGGGAAATGCATGAAAGCACCAATGCATCCCTCTTCAGGGAACCTCCTAGGATGGGGAAGGCAAGTTCCAGCGATGGCCACCACACACAGACGATGGCAGGCGTATTTCCGGTCACAGTTCTAGAAGTGCTTACAGAGCAGGATTCATTGAAGCTGGGAGACTGAAATTCAGCAAAAGGTGACATACCACAATCTGGTGCTCATCAGTTTCCAGTTGCAAACACGCAACGTTGATGGTTCCAGCGAGATAGCCCACTGGAGAGCTGCTCAGTCCGCCGGGTGGTCCATTGACAGTTCAGAACGCTCAATATAGCTGGATCCTTTAGGACACGTCAAGATTGGTTGGTCCCACCAGTCAAAGGATTGAAGCACCGCTCAGGGCCTTTGCAGATCAGGTAGGTAGTCCAACAGGACTTCACTGGGCCAGATGCAGGAAAGAATGCTTTGCCTCTTCGGGAGTCTACTTTGGTTCTTCAGTTGGTTGTTATTCTGTGAGGGATTCTTGGCTCATATGCTGATCTCCGGAAATGGCTGCACAAGTCCTCTTCTTCTCCAAAATTGAGCCTGGAAGCAAGTCTAGGACCACCAATGGTAAGGATCTGCACCACTCAATCAGCCAGTAGTTCTCCAATCATGGACAACTATTGGTTTCACTCATGCCCCACATCTAGACTCACTGGCACCATGGATGTGACGTGGGACCAGACAGTCCCACCCACCTCCTGAGATACACACATCCAAAGGCATGCAGCATGCAAGTGCATGGCCTCATATGGGAGTTCCTGACCTGGCCAGGCAGGTAGAAGGCCAAGCTATAATATGGCCAAAGAACAAGCAAGAATCTTGTGGCACGGCGATTTTAGGGCACTAGCCACATTAAGTGGTCATACGCGTTAAACGCAAATGTGCACACTAGAAATACTGCACACACTGTGGACATATATCTGCTGCCAAAAGCTTGCCTTTAGGCACATATAAAAGTAACCAAAAATCACATGTGTGAAAAGCTAGGGTGATACAAACGTATCCTCATTTGACTGAATTGTAAGATGCTGGGCCAATGTCAAAAAGGAAAACACAAAAAGGGAAACATAGTTTCCCAGTACTGACAGTCTGAAGGACTGATCAGTTTCCCCATACGAAATGAGCAAAAGGCCAGGCAAGTGAAGCAGACGTCGCCCCTTCCCTGAAAAAAAGTCAGGGCAAGTTCAAAATCAAAATGTTTGGGGGGTCCATAGAAGTATGGAGGGAAAGTTGCCAAAAGAGAAATCTTTTCTAACAGACAGAAAGACCAAAAAGAAAGGAAGGAAGGTAATCAAAAAATCCCAAACTGAGAATACGAGTAGCTGCTGCAGAAGAAGTAGGAAAAGGATAAATCTTACAAAAACTGTAGCGCTAATAGCGACAAGTGCACGCAAGAGTAGAATTATGATGACAAAGGAACGGAATGGGTCAAAGACAACCGCCAAAGTGCGAGCGGATGCAGGAAGGGTAACAGAATCAGGGGGAAAAGATAAAAGAGGGGGGGCAAAGTCATAAGAGAGACAGTGGGAAGAAGGGAATCTAGGTTTTGGAGGGATTGTTATGAATAGAATAAGAGAGCATCCAGAACATCCCTTTAAACTTTCAGTGATCCACGCTGCAACACTACAGCCATCAAGGCTGCCCTCTGCACCTTACGCACATTTCCCCACACCGCACCAGAGGTTGGGTTTCCAGCCCCTGAGACTGAAGTCATGACTCCCTGCCCCCCTCAATAACCACAATGCTGCCTGCACATCAGGAGCAGATGGAGGGCCGCCTCACGCCAAGTTCCTGCGAATAAAGCACCGGTGGGAGCTATCAGACGGCCACTACTGCCTACCCTGCACCAATAGTCTGTCATGCAGGAGTATGGCCTCTAAACAGAGGGAAATGTTTACATGTAAGGAGGGTACAACGTTGTTGCATCGACAGTTTTTTTTAATGTGTTTTTTACTGAAGGTTTTTATTCTGTAAAAACGAATAGAACAATATTTGGGGTAGTGGGTAAGGGTTTATAAGGGGTAAAGGGGTAGGGAATAATGTTAAATTAATAGGAGCATGACCCCAAAGTAAACAAATAAATGTTTGAGTGTTTTTGAAAAAAATGTTTCGGTAAAAAAAAACACCAAAAAAAGACTTTTGGTGTAATAACAGAGAACCGTATAAAGAACTTATCAAGCAGTGGGGATGTTTTAAATCACTTTTTCCAAGTAATGATAAGAATGTCCCTTCTTCAAGCACTTCATGTATTCTCTAAGCATCGATTAAACCGCAGAGCCCGAAACATGCCTGGCTAGGGCTCAGTGGATGCTTAAATCATCGGGCATTATGGAAGCTATTTGCCTACCTACACAATGCTTAATAAATGCCTTTTATTTTGACTGGGTTGAGCTTAAAGGTCCCAGTGCACTAAGTGCTGTCGGCTAAAAAGCCATCCATGAGTTGGCGCCACTGGGCAGGCATGCAGTAGTCGGGTGATCTGTGCAGAACGCAGGGCCTTGACCCGAAACCGCAGCAGGCTTTTTTTGGTTCCTTCTTATTTTTCATGTATTATATGTAGGAAAAGCCAATGGCCACGTGCGGCCTATCACTGTGGTGCCAGGATAGCAGGGCTATTAACAGGGACCACCATCAGTCTATCTTCCGTGCTCTACAAGCAGCAAATAACAATCAAAACCGGGGTGACTAAAAAAGAGGGGCGCTTTTTTCACAGTATTTGTTCTCTACAGCGCAGGACCTGCTGCTCAGTCGCTCATGGATGCATTACACAGGCGCAAGAGAACGCTTTTGTTTGGGTATAAATGGAGCTGACGTAGACACGTTCCCTATTGATGCGCAGTCATGCAACTTTAGAGATCTGAGAGCCTGCCTAGCCATGAACGGATTGGTAATTAAAGCACAATGCATATGTATTTCTATAGACTCCTTTGTTCAGGCATATAAGAGATGAAACGCATGTCTGGGCTTCCGGGCCCCTTTGTGTCGGGAGGAAGTCAAACAGAGCTTCCCTTTGACTTGCCCTCCAATGAAAGCACCTGCTTGTGTTTTCAGGGGCGTTCCGCCTGCCGCCCCCACACACGCTGTCATGTGATGTGCGATTGGCGCAGATTTGACGGCCTGGCAGATAATGGCCCAGTGTCATCAGCTCTAGATAAATATGCGAGACCGGAAGAGATGAAAGCACGCGACACATGAGCCTCATTGGGGCCCAATTCCCTGGCTTCGTGAACTGATCAGTGAAGCGGCATCCTCGGGGGCCCTACAGTGATTATGACAAGTCACATGCACCTCTGAGGGCAGACCCTGCAGCAGAAGAAAGACCCTGACAAATCGCACGAGGCAGGCGCAAAATCAATTTGACTGTCACTTAAATGAGGCACAAGGACCCTCTGGAGGCTGGCATTCAAGCTCACTGTATACTCTGCAGGCCTGCGACATGTCTATTTATAGCATTTCATGGTCACGACTAGTGCAGCCGGACAAAGGCGCGGTTCAGGATGGAATAATGGGGACTATTTATAACTTAATAGTTAAACCATGTGGTTTCAAGGCGATCATGTACATTTTTGTCATTTAGTTGAACAAAACAGCAGCAGAAATAGTTTCAGTAATAGTGCACTGTAATAATAATAATTATTACATAATATGTATGGTACTGCATGTGTCCCGCGAGGATAGCTCAGCTGCAACGTGCTCGCCTTGGGAGCAGGACAACACGAAGCAACACAGGTGTGAACACTTTAAAAATGCAACAAAACAAATAAATGTATGAAAGGTGCTATATAAATGTTAAATAAATAAATAACTGGGAAGCAATGGGTCGCTGTACAGAGAGGTTGCAAATAGGGGGTCACAAGTAAGGTGCTGAGGTAGCAGCAGAGCCAGAAGGGGCGAGAGAAGCAGGGGAGGGTGGAGCTCCAGGAGGGAAGAAGTAGTATTGCGAGGAGCGACCAGCGATTGGAAAAATGATCTTTGAAGATTGGGGTCCGTAGGTCCTTCCTGAAGTGTGTAGGGTGGAGGGATCCAGTGTTATCTGTGTTGGTAACTTGGTCCACAGACAGCGTCCGGCAATGTCATGGCTTCTCCTGGTGCGTTGTCCTCTGGAGATAATGAGTTTCTCAGCAAGGCAGACGGGTGTGATGTTTCCAAATGTTATTAATCCTATGATGAGGCATACAGCCGCCTGATAGACGGCTTTGAGAGTGGCCAAGGTGCTACCTGGAACTCCTGTGAGTAGGGCATTGCCACCGTCCAGGTGGGAGAAGACCAAGGCTTGGGTGACTGTTCTCAAACCTGGGCTGGGGGGGTGACTGGGGTGAAGGGTTTGTAGCCAACAGCCCCAGATTTCTACAAAACATCCGGTCCTGGGAGAACCCAAGCGAAGTCTGGCACAGTCTGCCACTGCTGGCTGCAGCGGTATTGTGTATGCTGGCCCGCCCTGCTCAACTCAGAATCCGCTTTTTGCTACTGCCACCTGTCCTAGCCCAGTTGTGAGGGCCTGTGAGCTGTCATCAACTGCTCTGTCGGGGTACAACCCACTTACCTGCCTGCTCCTCCAGTGTTTGTATTAGCGCTCGTGTTGTTGCTTCCATTGCTCAGCTGCAGTCTTGGCCACGCCCCCTGTCTCTGGCTATCCAACGGCCGCAGACTTCTACATAACATGTGGTCCTGGGCAAAGCCCAGGCGAAGTACGGCAAAATCTTCCACTGCTGTCGATGGGAAGTGCTCATTGCAAATATTCTATTTGATATTTGTGTGGTCATCTCTTAGCAGCCCTTATTCAGAGCCTGACAGCTTTGCCGGGTCTTCCAGTGGCCGCACACGCCCAGCATATTTACTTGCTAGTTCTTTTTCGTTTACCATCGTTGTGCTTGCAAAATTGTTCCTCCTTTACTCTGACAATTTTGTTTTTCATGGCATCAATGTTATGCCGCCTGCATTTTCTGCCCTTCCTTCTGACAGTTGTTCTTCCTCTGCTTCGTCTAGAATCTACTCTGAGCTTATTTATCCTCCTTACGCCTCTCATTTTCGAACCATTAACCTGGCTCTATGAAATTCTGATCTCTTTATAATAAGTATGCTTCTGTTTTAGATTTATTCTTTCGGTTGAATTTGCATTTTGATTGTATAACTGAGACCTGGAACACTTCTTTTAATAATGCCACTCTTCTTTTTCTGCATCTTTTACTTCCTTTTGTCATACTCCGCACCCTTCTGCTCGTGGCACGTGTATTGGTATCTTGTATCGTTCTTGTTTTGCACTTGCCCGTACGGTTCGTCTCTTCCAGTCTTTTCTTCATTTGAATTCTCGTTTATTTCTTTCTCTATGCCTTATCCCTTATCTTTTTTACGTGCTTATCATTCTCCTGGTTCTGTTGGGTCTTTTTGTGAAGATAGATACATTCTTTTCTACCACTACATTTACAGGCCGATTCATGGAAATACAGTCAAAAGTATCGCACGCGGCTGGCGCAGAGTGTTCCCGTGCGAATGTCGCGCCAGCCGCGTGCGATAAAATCCATTTCAGCGCACATCGTATTCATGGATTAATCCTCCTAAACAAGCCATGGCGCAGAGTATCGCAGCGACCCTGCAGCAGCGCCAGTTACGCCCCCAAGAACGCCCTCGCGCAAGGAAAAGGCATCAAGATCGCAAAACCATCGCAAAGGGCTGCGCCAACCCTGTACCAGTGCGAGAAGTAACACACGCGACCTGGGGGAGCGTGTGCGTGTAATTCAGGGGTGCGCGAGAAGTTCCAGACGCGATTGGCCTGGGCGCGTGTATTGCAGGGGCTCGCGGGTGCTTCCACACGCGATCGGGCCTGGGGGAGCGTGTGCGTGTATTTCAGGGGTGCGTGAGAAGTTCCACACGCGATTGGCCTGGGCGCGTGTATTTCAGAGGTGCGCGAGAAGTACCACACGCGATTGGCCTGGGCGCGTGTATTTCAGGGGCTCGCGGGTGGTTCACACGCGATCGGGCTTGGGGGAGCATGTGCGTGTATTTCAGGGGTGCGCGGGAAGTTCCACACGCGATTGGGCTGCGTGCGTGTATTTCAGAGGTGCGCGAGAAGTTCCACACGCGATTGGCCTGGGCGCGTGTATTTCAGGGGCTCGCGGGTGGTTCACACGCGATCGGGCCTGGGGGAGCGTGTGCGTGTATTTCAGGGGTGCGCGAGAAGTTCCACACGCGATTGGCCTGGGCGCGTGTATTTCAGGGGCTTGCGGGTGGTTCGCACGCGATCGGGCCTGGGGGAGCGTGTGCGTGTATTTCAGGGGTGCACGAGAAATTCCACACGCGATTGGCCTGGGCGCGTGTATTTCAGGGGTTCGCGGGTGGTTTCACACGCGATCTGGCCTGGGCGCGTGTATTTCAGGGGTGCGCGGGAAGTTCCACACGCGATTGGCCTGGGCGCGTGTATTTCAGGGGTGCGCGGGAAGTTCCACACGCGATTGGCCTGGGCGAGTGTATTTCAGGGGTGCGCGGGAAGTTCCACACGCGATTGGGCTGCGTGCGTGTATTTCAGGGGTGCGCGAGAAGTTCCACACGCGATTGGCCTGGGCGCGTGTATTTCAGGGGTTCGCGGGTGGTTTCACACGTGATCTGGCCTGGGCGCGTGTATTTCAGGGGTGCGTGGGAAGTTCCACACGCGATTGGCCTGGGCGCCTGTATTTTAGGGGTGCGCGGGAAGTTCCACACGCGATTGGGTTGCGTGCGTGTATTTCAGGGGTGCGTGAGAAGTTCCACACGCGATTGCCCTGGGCGCGTGTATTTCAGGGGTTCGCGGGTGGTTTCACACGCGATCTGGCCTGGGCGCGTGTATTTCAGGGGTACGCGGGAAGTTCCACACGCGATTGGCCTGGGCGCGTGTATTACAGAGGTGCGCGAGAAGTTCCACATGCGATTGGCCTGGGCGCGTGTATTTCAGGGGCTCGCGGGTGCGGCACACGCGATCGGGCCTGGGGGAGCGTGTGCGTGTATTTCAGGGGTGCGCGAGAAGTTCCACACGCGATTGGCCTGGGCGCGTGTATTGCAGGGGCTCGCGGGTGCTTCCACACGCGATCGGGCCTGGGGGAGCGTGTGCGTGTATTTCAGAGGTGCGCGAGAAGTACCACACGCGATTGGCCTGGGCGCGTGTATTTCAGGGGCTCGCGGGTGGTTCACACGCGATTGGGCTTGGGGGAGCATGTGCGTGTATTTCAGGGGTGCGCGGGAAGTTCCACACGCGATTGGGCTGCGTGCGTGTATTTCAGAGGTGCGCGAGAAGTTCCACACGCGATTGGCCTGGGCGCGTGTATTTCAGGGGCTCGCGGTTCACACGCGATCGGGCCTGGGGGAGCGTGTGCGTGTATTTCAGGGGTGCGCGAGAAGTTCCACACGCGATTGGCCTGGGCGCGTGTATTTCAGGGGCTTGCGGGTGGTTCACACGCGATTGGGCCTGGGGGAGCGTGTGCGTGTATTTCAGGGGTGCGCGAGAAATTCCACACGCGATCTGGCCTGGGCGCGTGTATTTCAGGGGTGCGCGGGAAGTTCCACACGCGATTGGCCTGGGCGCGTGTATTTCAGGGGTGCGCGGGAAGTTCCACACGCGATTGGCCTGGGCGAGTGTATTTCAGGGGTGCGCGGGAAGTTCCACACGCGATTGGGCTGCGTGCGTGTATTTCAGGGGTGCGCGAGAAGTTCCACACGCGATTGGCCTGGGCGCGTGTATTTCAGGGGTTCGCGGGTGGTTTCACACGTGATCTGGCCTGGGCGCGTGTATTTCAGGGGTGCGTGGGAAGTTCCACACGCGATTGGCCTGGGCGCCTGTATTTCAGGGGTGCGCGGGAAGTTCCACACGCGATTGGGCTGCGTGCGTGTATTTCAGGGGTGCGCGAGAAGTTCCACACGCGATTGCCCAGGGCGCATGTATTTCAGGGGTTCGCGGGTGGTTTCACACGCGATCTGGCCTGGGCGCGTGTATTTCAGGGGTACGCGGGAAGTTCCACACGCGATTGGCCTGGGCGCGTGTATTACAGAGGTGCGCGAGAAGTTCCACATGCGATTGGCCTGGGCGCGTGTATTTCAGGGGCTCGCGGGTGCGGCACACGCGATCGGGCCTGGGGGAGCGTGTGCGTGTATTTCAGGGGTGCGCGAGAAGTTCCACACGCGATTTGCCTGGGCGCGTGTATTTCAGGGGTTCGCGGGTGGTTTCACACGCAATCTGGCCTGGGCGCGTGTATTTCAGGGGTTCGCGGGTGGTTTCACACGCGATCTGGCCTGGGCGCGTGTATTTCAGGGGTGCGCAGGAAGTTCCACACGCGATTGGCCTGGGCGCATGAATTTCAGGGGTGCGCGGGAAGTTCCACACGCGATTGGGCTGCGTGCGTGTATTTCAGGGGTGCGCGGGAAGACCTACACGCAAGCCTACAACACGTATTCATGGAATCGAACGTGGCCAATCCGGAAGCACGTACGCCAGCAGGAAGCAGGCGTACGTTGACCCGCACAGCATAAAAGTGCGCGCAAACAACAAACAAGCTCAGACGCCAGGATTAATATACCGTTCCTAGCAGCAGTGGCCGTGGGATATCGCAGGAGGAGGAGGATAGTCCGGGCCAGAATTTTTACACCCAGAACCAGCCTTTTTGGGATGCCTGATGACCAGGTGTATGGGAGGTACAGGTTTCCACCTCGCATTATACTCGACCTGGTCAGTGAGTGGGAGGATGACCTCACATCACCCACCCTTTGCTCCCAAGCCCTCAGCCCCCTGGAGAAGGTCCTTAATGTACTGCACTTCTTGGCCACTGGATCATTTCAGCCGACAAGTGCCATAGTGGGGGGGGGGGTGTCACAGGCCACCCAGTCACGCTGCCTACACCAGGTCTTGGCCATCATCACTGCACGCCCATCAGTCCGCAGGCACATATACCTGCCCAGAACACCTGCAGAAAGGCAGGCTGTCGCACAGGAATACTACAGGGTGGCACAATTCCCCAAAGTGCTAGGCGCCATTGATTGCACCCATGTGGCTCTACGTCCCCCCAGGGCAACTGAGCACATCTATAGAAACCGCAAGCACTGGCATTCCATCAACGTCCATTTAGTATGTGATGCCAAGGGAATCATCACCTCATTATATGCAAACTATCCAGGCTCAACCCACGACAGCTTCATCTACAGAATGTCTACCCTAAACCGGGACTTAGAGGCTGGGCGGCATGGCGATACATGGCTGCTCGGTGAGTATAAATGCCACTGCGCGTGCATGCATGTCAGATACTGAGTAATGTCACAACCCCACTAATGATACCCATCACCACCTCCCCAGGGGACAGTGCCTACTCTCTCAGCACCCACATGATGACGCCAATTCGGAACCCCACCACGCCACCCCAGGTAAGATACAACACAGCCCACATTGCAACCCGGGGCATAGTGGAGCGCACATTCGGAGTGCTCAAGTCACGCTTTCGCTCCCTTGACCGTTCTGGCGGGCAGCTGTTATACGCTCCCCCAGTAGTGTGCAGGATCATAGTGGCAGCATGTGTCCTGCACAACGTTGCAACACGCCGGGGCCTGGCCGTGGACATGGTGGTGCCCCCACATCCCCAACCACATGCACGCCCGCTGCGCATGGGAGGAGAAAGGGCACAGGGGAGGCAGCCCGTACGCAGCTGGTGGCTAATTACTTCACATAAAATCACACCCCTGTGGAGTGGGCACAGGCCTGGCACATACCAGCTGACAATCAATGATGACTCATTCTGACAAAGATGATGCCTCAATGGAGAGTCACCTGTCACAACCATATCAGCCTGAGACTGTACATCTGGAAGTGTACCATTGTGTGCCACCCTACCTACACAAACATCACCAATGCTGTGTCATCAAAAGACACACTTCAATGATGCCAATATCACTACCACCATCCAAGATACTACATGACAACAGTGCCATGTCACCCAACACCTCCCCCCCAGGCCCCCATCCATGACCCCCTGCACCCCCACCCCCCAGCAGTGAGGGGCACCTGCCAGCAGGCCCACACTCATCTCCACCATGGCATGTCATGCAATGTGAGAGCAAACAAATTCATACCCCAAACATTACACAAGTGCCACAGAGTACAGTGTCCCAAATGGAAACTGCCCACACACAGTATGCCCACATATATGTATAAATAACAACAAACATGACCAAATACTAAAGGATACGTTGACCTACAACCTGATAATGCCAGCACATCGACCACCTCTTACTGTACAGTGTTGGTGCCAGCCACATCTGCGAGTGCACTGCTAACAACATGAACTCCATCTCCAAAGTAGACCGGTGTCATGATCTCTGCTTCCAAAAGGCCAGGACTTACTCAACTCCCTTGGAAGCAGATCCATAACCCAGGTTCCGAGTGCCAGCCAGTCCCAATTGGGACCTTTTGGACCCTGTCCTGGCGCCAGTGGCGCCAGGCTCATAAATATGCCCAGTCCCAGCGCTGCAAGCGCCGGGCTCATAATGCTTGGGTGGACTTACCTGCAGCAGACCATGCTGCTTACTTACCTGCCAGTTGAACCCCTGATCCTCTTCTGTTTGGGACTACTTTTCCTGTTGGGTGGGGCAGGAGCCACTCCCTAGGTTCAGAACACTGGAACTCTTCTGGAAAGCAGGAACTCTTTTCTTACCTAGGTGTGGCTGTGGAAGGAGACACCTAAGCACTACAGGAGGCTATTTAAACCACACCCGATGGATGAATCTTGCTTTGCGTTATTCTGCATCCTCTGCAGCAGAACGCTCATCGTGTCTTCTGCATCTGATCCTGGGCCTAAAGGAAAAAGGCTTACCATCCTGAATCCAGTCTTCAGCAACATCTATAAAGACAAGAAAGAACAGGTTAGCACTACGGTCTTCAGTGACAGCGCATCTCTTACCTGGTCCATCGGCTGTCATCAACGCCTCGCGCAGCATTCCTGCATCTGAAAGACAAAGGCTTACCTACTCTTCACGTGCTCCGGAGGTCATCGCACTGCATTCCGGCATCTGAAAGACAAAAGCTTACCAACTCTTCGCACGCTCCGGAGGCCTTCGGCGCTGCATCCTGCATCTGTAAGACAAAAGAAGGTGCGTTTAAAGACATTGGGTAACGTTCAATACTCACGTGCCATTACTCCATCCGCGCCAAACTCAGTGGGCATTCCGGCATCCTTCAGCAGCTCCGAACTGGTACCTGCAAAATAAAAGGACAGTTAGTGCGCATCGTGAAGCAAGCAACAAGCGCTTACTTACGCGCTTCCAGGCGCTTCTATTCCGCATACGGGTCCATCCTCAACTCACTTCAGCCAGTCAACCGCCATCGCCGGAACCCTGCAAAATAAGAGACAGTATTACAAAAGACTTTTAAAGACATTTGAAATATTCGGAACTCACCGTTCGTGAAGTAAACGACGGACAGCAGTCCTCTGAAGTCAAGAGGCCTGCGCTACCTATCCAGTGAAGAAACTGGTTACAGCAGCCTGCCCCGAGGCAGATGGAGAGCTCGGCGTTCACTTACCTAAGGTGAGAGCGTTAACCTTTGGGGTTCTACAGGAGAGGAGAAAAGGAAAGAGATAGGGACACCCCAATAACCCCAGTTCATTAATCCCATATTTTCTATCTGCAGACATCTTACTCTTCGAGTCAGGCATACAGTGCACAGAGGTCCAGCCCAAAGAGCCAACCGGGTGGTGCACATCACTTTTGAAGATCCTCGCCCCGAACTCCCCTACATCGTTGAAACTGATGCTTCGAGCCTTGCAATGGGGGCAGTTCTATCACAGAAGGACCCAGTAACCAATCAGTTACATCCCGTGGCATTCTGGTCTCGCAAATTCTCGCCTCCTGAGATCAATTACACTATTGCTGATAAGGAACTTCTGGCTATCAAGTCTGCCTTTAAGGCTTGGCGGCATTATCTTCTGGGGGCCCAACACACCGTTACTGTGATTACGGATCACCGAAACCTGCAATATCTGAA
Source organism: Ambystoma mexicanum (assembly GCF_040938575.1). NCBI lineage: Eukaryota > Metazoa > Chordata > Amphibia > Caudata > Ambystomatidae > Ambystoma > Ambystoma mexicanum. The sequence goes on along the minus strand of NC_090930.1, from coordinate 178,728,046 downwards.
AATCGCAAAAGCCCAATCCTCTAGACAACTCCGTTGGGCACTATTCTTTGCCGAGTTTGACTTCATAATTACCTATCGACCTGGTACAAAAAACGGTAAAGCTGATGCCCTTTCTCGGATGGGAGTGGAGGAACACTTGACCAACCCTAAACCTGTACCTATCATTCCCGAACAAAGAATTCTGGGTGTAATAACCACACAATCCATAGAGGAAATTAAGGATAAAACCAGGCAACTTATAACTCCAGCAGAAATACAGAATTGGCATCCGCAGGGAAAGGACTTTGCAGTAAAGGACAACATATTGCATTTCCAAGAACGATTATACCTGCCCAGCACAGATTTACAGAAAAAGGTGATCTCTTGTTATCACGAGTCTCTAATGGAAGGACATCCCGGTATGGCCAAAACCTCAGAAAAGATCAAGCGCTACTTCTGGTGGCCGTCTTGGAAAAAAGATATCAGAGACTTTATAATGTCCTGTGGAGTTTGCGCCCAAAACAAGAGTCAAAAGGAAAGACCAGCCGGCCTCTTACGCCCTATTGACATCCCACCTCGCCCTTGGCATACGCTTTCTATGGACTTCATCACCGACCTACCTCCATGCTCCGGATACAATACGATCCTGGTAATCGTGGACTTATTCTCCAAGATGGCGCATTTCATTCCACTCAAAGGCTTGCCAACAGCAACAACTCTGGCCCGAGAATTTCTCGAAAACATTGTCCGACTGCACGGTTTTCCTTCAGTGCTAATTTCGGATCGAGGTAGTCAAATCATTTCTCATTTTTGGCGAAGTTGTTGTCGGTCGGCTCAAATTGATATGAGATTATCGACCAGTCACCACCCTCAAACCGACGGACAAACCGAGAGGAGCAATCAAACTTTGGAACAGTATTTACGCTGCATGCTGCAACAAACTGAAAAAACTTGGAAAGATATCCTTTGGATAGCCGAATATGCCTACAACAACTCTGTCCACTCAGGAACTGGGAAAACCCCGTTTTTTCTTTTATACGGCTGTCACCCTCGAACCTCAGAGTTGGATCCACCCCAAGATCTTGGAACACCAGCAGTAGACTACCTGCACTCTACAATCACCCAAGCTTTTAAGGAAGCCGTTTCTCACCTTCAAAGGGCTAAGGAACAATACAAGAAAGGAGCAGATCAACATCGGAAGGAAGCCCCCCAATATCAAGTAGGAGATCAAGTCTGGTTATCCACCAAATATCTACCTCTAAAAGGACCACGCACATTCAACCCAAGATACCTTGGTCCCTATTCCATCACTACCATAGTAAACCCAGTAGCGGTCAAGTTGGACTTGCCCCCTCACATGAAGATACATCCGGTCTTCCACGTCTCTCTTTTAAAACCCGTGCAACCTCAAACCCGACTAACCAAATCCCCAAAACCTATCCTGGTTGATGGAGAACTCGAGTTTGAAGTCAAAAGCATCCTGGACTCCAAGATCTCCAAATCTAAGCTATTTTACCTAATTGACTGGAAAGGCTACGGCCCTCAAGAAAGATCCTGGGAACCGGCAGAATATGTCCACGCTCCTCGTCTAATCAAAAGATTTCATCAAACATTTCCTGACAAGCCAAAACCCCTGGGGTAGCCCGGTTTGGGAGGGGCCTTGAGGGGGGGGTACTGTCATGATCTCTGCTTCCAAAAGGCCAGGACTTACTCAACTCCCTTGGAAGCAGATCCATAACCCAGGTTCCGAGTGCCAGCCAGTCCCAATTGGGACCTTTTGGACCCTGTCCTGGCGCCAGTGGCGCCAGGCTCATAAATATGCCCAGTCCCAGCGCTGCAAGCGCCGGGCTCATAATGCTTGGGTGGACTTACCTGCAGCAGACCATGCTGCTTACTTACCTGCCAGTTGAACCCCTGATCCTCTTCTGTTTGGGACTACTTTTCCTGTTGGGTGGGGCAGGAGCCACTCCCTAGGTTCAGAACACTGGAACTCTTCTGGAAAGCAGGAACTCTTTTCTTACCTAGGTGTGGCTGTGGAAGGAGACACCTAAGCACTACAGGAGGCTATTTAAACCACACCCGATGGATGAATCTTGCTTTGCGTTATTCTGCATCCTCTGCAGCAGAACGCTCATCGTGTCTTCTGCATCTGATCCTGGGCCTAAAGGAAAAAGGCTTACCATCCTGAATCCAGTCTTCAGCAACATCTATAAAGACAAGAAAGAACAGGTTAGCACTACGGTCTTCAGTGACAGCGCATCTCTTACCTGGTCCATCGGCTGTCATCAACGCCTCGCGCAGCATTCCTGCATCTGAAAGACAAAGGCTTACCTACTCTTCACGTGCTCCGGAGGTCATCGCACTGCATTCCGGCATCTGAAAGACAAAAGCTTACCAACTCTTCGCACGCTCCGGAGGCCTTCGGCGCTGCATCCTGCATCTGTAAGACAAAAGAAGGTGCGTTTAAAGACATTGGGTAACGTTCAATACTCACGTGCCATTACTCCATCCGCGCCGAACTCAGTGGGCATTCCGGCATCCTTCAGCAGCTCCGAACTGGTACCTGCAAAATAAAAGGACAGTTAGTGCGCATCGTGAAGCAAGCAACAAGCGCTTACTTACGCGCTTCCAGGCGCTTCTATTCCGCATACGGGTCCATCCTCAACTCACTTCAGCCAGTCAACCGCCATCGCCGGAACCCTGCAAAATAAGAGACAGCATTACAAAAGACTTTTAAAGACATTTGAAATATTCGGAACTCACCGTTCGTGAAGTAAACGACGGACAGCAGTCCTCTGAAGTCAAGAGGCCTGCGCTACCTATCCAGTGAAGAAACTGGTTACAGCAGCCTGCCCCGAGGCAGATGGAGAGCTTGGCGTTCACTTACCTAAGGTGAGAGCGTTAACCTTTGGGGTTCTACAGGAGAGGAGAAAAGGAAAGAGATAGGGACACCCCAATAACCCCAGTTCATGAATCCCATATTTTCTATCTGCAGACATCTTACTCTTCGAGTCAGGCATACAGTGCACAGAGGTCCAGCCCAAAGAGCTAACCGGGTGGTGCACATCACTTTTGAAGATACGGTAGTCGCCCAGTCTAGACCGGCGCCTCTGCGAGAATCAGGTGAGCGTTACAACCGGCTTGTGAAGACATGAGGACTGACCCTGCAAATTAGGAGGGAGACATGGAAGCACAAGCACACATCAATACACCATGCAGTGTACAATACTACTGCAATATGCAATAGGAATGTATACACAGTATTGACTACAGACTGGCCACATAGCTCATGGGAGTCCAACGTCACTGTGTAAGTCACTGTCACTTGGGCACACCCTTTGCAAGCCCATGGAAACGGGAAGCAGGAGGGGTGTCTGTCTCACAAACCCAAGCATCTAACCCAAACTCAGGACAAGCCTGCATGTGCCCAACGGAATACAGTGGATGCCTACGGGAGCCACACAAGGCAACACACTGCACCTCAAAAATCAAAAAGCAAAAATCAAAAATGGCCATGTAGGGGCCAGGGGGGGGTGGGGGAGGCCACCCAGGAGGTCCGAGGACAGGATGCTCACCAACAGCCACCTGGGTGAATGTTGCGAAAATAAAACACCTCCATGGGCTCATGGCCTGCACGGCTACTAATATGTGGGAGAATCACTGCTGGATTCGCTCTCCTCAACCTCTGCTGCTGCCACAGGAGGTGGTGGTGCTATGGGAGGCAGCCCACGCAAAGCCCTGGTGTGGTCCTCCATTGCAGCAATCATGCAGGTGTTGAAGGCCTCGTTCTGGAGGGATATGGTGCGGAGATCCCCATGCAACACCCGACGTGTTGCCCGGACCTCCGCACGAGTTGCCTGCATCTCTGCCGAGAGCGTACGGGTGACGCGCTCCAGCAGCTGTTCTGTCCTGGTGACAGTGGAAGCCTCAAGGTCCAGTAGAGTCTGCCTGAGGTGCTGGACCTCTCCCCTCAGGGCTTCCCTCTGTCCCTGGGCATCTAGAGAAATTGATTCCCTCAGATTGTGCAGGGCCGCCTGTCTGTCCCTGTTGGACGCCAACATGTCCTCCCTTACTGATTGGCAAATGGAGGCTGTTGCCTGCTCTAGTAGCTCCCTCTGCCTTTCTGGGGGGACAATGGAAGTGGCCACCCTGTCCATGGCTTGAGCAATCATTTCTGATGATGCTGCCTGTTGGTTGGCCATACCATATATGGATTGCTCCCATACGGTATTGCCAGGTGGCGAACGGCCACCGCGTTGGCGGGCACCACACCTGTCTGGGGCAAGGCGAACTGCGCCTCGCTGTGTCGGCACTGCCTGAGGCTGCAGGACTGCATTTCCCCTCTGATCTGCTGGCCCAGGAACAGGATCAGATGTTGCGGAGTGTGGCCCTGCATCCGTAACCACCACAGGCGCACCTACAAACACTGACATCCCCATTGTGGGCTCTACCCCTGGTGCAGGTGGGTCAGACAGAACAGTATCCCTTCCATGAACACATACCTGCGAATCCACATGGGTCTCATCCGAATCAACACTTGTAAAGAGTTCTGGGGAGGTGCACCCATATACAGCCCTGGAGAGAATGCCCTGCAGCAAGAGTGGGTTCTCACCCACCAACGCACCACGTCCCCCACTCGTGCTCGGACGTGTCAGAGATCCCTCCTGGGTGAGCACCATCTCCTCACCCTCAACAGCATCAAGTGCGTCATCCTCTGAAAAAACATGAAAGACAGAAAATGGAAACAGGCATTAGCACCATGGCACGCAAATAGGCCAGACAAGCTACAGAAAAAGTACTTGATAGACACATGTCCCACATGACTATGTCCCTCCCATGCATGCACTGTCACTGAGTTGGAAGGGGAGGTAAATGTCAGACACTGATGACACCAAGATGGAAGGGCAACACATCAGATGCATGCTGGCTAGCAGTGCCATCCCACAGTTGGCATGTACCATAGGCATGTCATATTTGTGAGAATAGGGCAGAGTGATGTGCAATAGAACTGGGGGTATTCCTACAATCAGCCAGAACGTGCACAGCAAAATACGGAACAATGTTGTTGCATGTTGCCACTTCAAGGTCAACTGGCGCAATATAGTGCCAAATGCCTGCTGTGGCCAGAAGGGACACTGCAATACCCAAATCCCGGGGGGGAAAATGCATTGGATGAAGCACATGGGTGACCCAAACCACTCGGGCACACACACCCTGACCTGGCACCCACCCTGGACCCCTCCCACATGCAACTTACACATGGATCACACACACATGCATGTGCACTCACCGGACAATGCCTCGTAATCTGGAAGTTCTCCCACACCTTGGATCTGCTCCTCTGTGACGTAGGTCCCAGCGACATTCTCATGTGGCGTGAGCTCAATGTCCTCTACTGGAGACCCACCTCCAGTCACCAGAGTTGCGGCATGACTTGAGGCCAGCTTACTCTTTGCCCTGCGCTTTAGGTCATTCCATCGCTTGTAGCACTCAGTAGCTGTGCGCCTCATAAACCCAAGGGAACTTATGCTGTCCGCGACGGCCTGCCAGTGTGCCTGACGGCGAGCAGGTGTGATCCTAGACCCTGGAGTGCTCAACATTTCGGCGTCATGATCGGACACATACTGCACAAGTTGATTCAGTTCGGCATCATTGAAGCTAGGCTTCCTCGGCGTGCCGGACTGTGTAGCCGTGTCTGGGGCATCAGCCTGTAGTGCACGTGCACTCTTCCTCTTCCTCTTGTAAGGTGGTGGGGACTGTGAGTGGCATATGCCGCTCTGGCCACTCGGGGCTGGAGCACCGGTGGACTGTGTCGTAGTGTGCAATGGCACACTGACCATCTGACTTCCTGCAGGCATTAGCTCGAGTGTGATAGTGGCAGGGGGAACCTCAGACTGACGGACTGGGACCAACACTGTCCTGGCTGGGAGAGTCAGAGCTGGGGTGGACGGAGCTGCAGCTGCCCCTGCAGCCTTCCCACCCCACCTACTTGGGGCAGCAGATGACATGGCTGCCCCTGATACACGTGGCCTGGTGACACTGACTGGCACGGCCACCCGTGGCCTAGACTTGTGGACCTGGAAATCAGTCTCGGAGTCAGCCTGTGCCAGGTCAGGTGCCACAATGGACGGGTCCAACAAGGGCTGAGCATCGATGGTGTCAGCCACGGTTTCCTCAACCATGGGGGGGGGGGTGGCCATGGGTCTCCCTGACTGGTCCTCCACACGTGGGGTGCTAGGGGTAGGCTGCAAATCCCGGCCACGTCCCCTACCGCGCCCACCACGCCCACCTCTTGAGGGTCGGCCACCTTTGCCACCCTTACCTCTTGCTCGCCTCCCAGACATGGCACTGATGTAGCTGTGCGTATGGGAGTAGCAGGGAAGTATTGTCCTGGGCAATTGGGGGTCAAAGGGGTAGGGTACTAGATGGTATTCGTACCCTAGTGCACTTGCAAGGCTGAATGGAACCCCTGGGGATAGATGACGGGTCACGCAAAGCACAGGCACCCCAATAACAGAAAATGACGTGCAAGCGACCCCTCGTAGACCACGTGCGTGGAAACAAAAACACGCACTACGCTGTGGCACCCAGAAACACAATAATGAATGTATGCGTGTCACACGCAGCCTACAATGACCTCTGAAGGGGTACGTGACACACGGGGCAAGCACTGTTGGAAAATAGGTGCGCAACTCACCGTCTGCCTGGAAAAAGTGCGTGTAGTAGACGCTCGTGCGCGCGCACGCGTTGGCAACACCCCCGCCAAAAGAAGAATTGTACGCTGTCTGAGGAGACAGGACTACAGGAGAAGTAAACGCTGTCTGAGGAAACAGGTCCAGAGAAAAAGAGAAAAAGAAGAACTGACAGAGGTAACAGGGAGTATGAACTCGAAACGCTGTGAAGTAATTCGCGTGTGAACTGACAAGAAGTACAGATTTCACCCACTCGCTCTCCACGAAAAGCACGTACAAGGAAATGACGTCCTACACGTACCTTTTAAACCGGACCACACGTCCAACGTCACTTCCGCGTATACGTGCTAAGGACCTATTACAAGTGCTGATACTAGGACGTGCAGTTCACGTCACAGACACGCCTGCGCTGTAAGGGCCTTTGGTCCAATGGATTCGCGTACCCAGCCAAAACGCGTGTGAAACTTCTCGCGCACCCCTGAAATACACGCACCCAGCCAATACGCGTGTGAGACTTCTCGCGCACCCCTGGAATACACGCACCCAGCCAATACGCGTGTGAAACTTCTCGCGCACCCCTGGAATACACGCACCCAGCCAAAACGCGTGTGAAACTTCTCGCGCACCCCTGAAATACACGCACCCAGCCAATACGCATGTGAGACTTCTCGCGCACCCCTGGAATACACGCACCCAGCCAAAACGCGTGTGAAACTTCTCGCGCACCCCTGAAATACACGCACCCAGCCAATACGTGTGTGAGACTTCTCGCGCACCCCTGAAATACACGCACCCAGCCAATACCCGTGTGAAACTTCTCGCGCACCTCTGAAATACACGCACCCAGCCAAAACGCGTGTGAAACCTCTAGCGCACCCATGATGTACACGCACACAGCCAAAACGCATGTATGACTTCGCGCGCACACCTGAAATGCACGCACACGCTCCCCCAGGCACAATCGCTGAGCTGTGTATACGGTATTTTTTAAGCGCACATTCTGGCGCACATGTATTGGGACTCTACCGCCTGCTTTCTGTGGCGTACGGGTATGGGCCTGTGCGCGTCTTTGGCCGTGCGCTGTTTTACCCGATTCGATTCCATGAATGCCTGTTGTAGGCGAGCGTCTGGGTGTTCCGTGCACTTGCCTCCTGGACCTCCCCTGTGACGCCCACATTTTCACGAGTTGTTCCCCATTCTGCGTGTGACGCCCCGTGTTACGCCTACTTTTGTTCTGTGCGCCGCGCTATGTGCGAATTCGCTGTGGCTTTATCGCATGGCGTTCGTTGACCTGTGCGCCAGCGTGCGCCAGCGTGCGCCCGCGTGCGCCGTGCACTTTCTCAGCGCACATCCCACATTTCGCGCGTGCTCGTGCTTCCATGAATGGATGTGCGCTGTTTTCTGTGCGATTTTCTGCGATTTTTTCTGTGCCACTGCGAATCGCACGTTTTCGCACGCGTGCGCCGGTTTTTCCAAGCACATTATTTCCATGAATCGGCCTGATATTCTCTTGGGAGACGTTAATATCGATTTATCTTCTGTTCATTCAACTCTCCCATTTCTTGCTATTCTTAACTCTAATTTTCTGTCTGCCCTTTCTACTCCTCCTTCTAATGTGTCTGGCTCTCGCTTAGACCTTATTTTCACCTCTTCTTTTTCTGTATCTTCCATTACCGCGCTCCCAGTCTCTCTCTGACCATCATCTTTGTTCTTTTGCAATGGTTCCATATTTTTCTGCATCTGATTCTTTTTCTCCAGTGACGTCATCATATTTCCGGTGTGATTTACGAGCTTTTAACATCCCTCTGTTTGTATCTTCGTGTATTGCTGCTCTTTCGTCTCACTCTTCATTTGCTGCTCTCTCATCTGATGATGCTGCTTCGACTCTGTAATCTTCTCTTTCTTCTTCTCTGCACTCTCTATCCAATCACCACATTCTATCGTTCTCGTAAACCCCCTCAACCTTGGTTTACTTCTCATCTTTGCCCTTGAAAGGCGCTGGCGCAAGTCCAGATCAGAGCGTCACCTGGCTACCCTCTGACCTCGGGCCCAGGTCCCTTCCCTACCAGTTGCACTCCTGCACTGCCCCACTGGAAACCCTTGTACTCAAGGGCTGTTTTCTGTATCCTTACAGCCCCCTACCAGCACCTGGCACTTACATATGCACTTACCTTGCACTTGCCACTAGCTGGCCGTACCTTTTATTTATTGCCTTATTTATTCTATTTTTTTTTTTTATTGTCGATCCCATGTACTGCACTGTCCCTTCCTCCTTCCCCTGCACTTGCGCGATCTCAATGACACCTGGCCTAGTAAGATCACTGTCTCTGTCTTCCCTCTTTTCCCCTCCCTTGCCTCGTAACGCCTTGAAACACTTGTGTATAGGAGCGTTATGAATGCCATAACATATCATACTTAGATTTTTCCCTCTTCCTTCAAGCATGCCTCATTCTTCCTATTCTAAAGAAACCTTCCCTAGATCCTTCCCTTCCCTCTAACTTATTTCCTATTTGTCTTCTGCCGTATCTTTCTAAATTACTTGAGCGCTTACTTTTGGCTCCAATAATTCCACTCTTCCTTGCTTTCAGTCAGGTTTCTGGCCTTTTAATTCTACCGAAACTGCTCTTCTGTCCGTCTGTGATTCTTAACTCTCTGCTTGTTATTCTAATCACTTGTCTCTTCTTATTCTCTTGGATGTGTCTGCAGCCTTTGACACAGTAGATCACATTATTTACTGTCTTCTCTCTCTTTTGGTTTTCCAGTTCTGTTCTCTCTTGGTGTAAGTCATACTTATCCCAACTGAAATGTTTTGGTATCTTGGGCTGGGTCTTCCTCTGATACACTCCCTCTTCACCATGGAGTTCCCCAACGTTCTGTTTTTGGGCCTTTCTTTTTTTCTCTTTATACTTCTTAGTTGGCTGAAGTTATTTCATCTTTTGGTCTATCCCATCACTTTTATGCAGATGACACCCAACATTTCTTGTCTTTCTCCTCTTTTACATCTAATGTTCATGATACACTCTTTGCTTGTCTCTTAGCTATTAACTCTTGGATGTCGGATCATCATCTTGATCTAAATGCTGCTAAAACTGAGTGAAGAGGGAAAATGGGAGAATCCCTTCCCCCGATTCTCATCCAGACCATGGCCCAGGACGTCACGACCCCAACACCCCCCACGAGAGGAATTCGACCCGCTCACTGCCGCACCAGATGTCAAGATCCACTGTGGCCACGCCCCACACGGTCAGGGAGCCTGTCCGTTAATGAAATCACGTGCGGAAACCTCAGGTGGAACTGACATCGACCATATGGATCAACTCGATTAGACAGTAAGCTCAAAATACCACCATCGTTAGAGATGCCAATGATGACATAGCCAACAGAGAAGAACACACGTGCCACCAAGCACATTGGACACCCATACACCAACCCACACAAAGAACATACTCAGTGCTATGACATAGAGGACCACTTACACCCCCACATGCATCATTGTTATGTTTTGCATAGGCCACCTGCAGCACCGCAGAAACGCAAGATGCCAGAAGAGCTCGTATACATGCTTGCAGATGCTTCCTCGCCACTAAAACCATGAAGATGTAACCTTACATATTTACAAATGCATATGACACTGTCACCCTTGCGACACCCATATTATTGGCCATGTACCGCCACCCATAAGCCAGGCCAAGGTAGGCCGCAAAGCAAGAGTCCCCAGGCCCAAGCCTCTCAGACAAAACTGCAAGGCGCTGACCACGCAGAACGAGCTCCAACAAGAGGCCATAGCCAAGGCTGCAATGTTGCAATCTACATGCCGCGCTCACTGCGCCAAGGTTACACCTGCCACTGCTAGACGCTCCTCAGAGCCGAAATACAAATCAAATGCTCATATTTCTGCTCCAGCCACGGTCTCACAACACGTGACCGAGCCAACCTGATACGATGCCAAGCCCTACGGGACAGAGATGCGCTAGGCTCTCACTTCTGGAACACAGTCTGCAACAATGAAGTGACAAATTGGACACCTACAGCGATGGGAAAGACATGCATACCAGCCAATGGTCAGACCTGTCTATTGTCCGCCACTGACACATAGTCATACTTTGTTGCCAGCACCAGGTACACCACATTCTGGGACAAATTAACCCAGGGGAGGTAGGGGGAACAAGGTATTTATACTGCTCCACCAAACCTGTCCCCTATCTACGGAAAACCTTCACATATCATACAAAGGGTTTGGTGGACAGTAGAGTAACACAGGTGTAGCATCGACCTCTTGCTATATCAGTATTCCAGACTGAAGGTGGAAGAAATTATAACTCACCAGCCTGAAGTAAGGAAACACCAGACCATGTTCAAAGTGCACAATGTACATTCAAAGCAAAACTTTTTTTTACCAGAAATATATATTTTATTAAATTGGTTAACAATGGTTAAAAAACCTTCAAAAGGCTATTAATATATAGCAACACAATACGAAATGTGAAAAGTTGACAAGGAAAAACTCAAAACAATATACATGGGAATAGTGACAGTAGGGGGAACCACCTGAAATCAGGTTCCACAACCAGAATAGAGAATCAATCACTATTCAAAGAGACACACAAAGGGCAAAAATAAATTCACCTACATTGAACTCAATGCTGAATTACACAAAAGACTCTCTTACTGCATCATACCCAATCAACCCAACATGTTTCATTCCTCATACAACCACATCACACACAGTAAAGGGAAATTCATCAGGGGCATGTATTCAAAGAACAACAACTATTCACAATAGCTACAGTTTGTGCAACTATGAAGGCTAAAAAAACAGGGCCAAAAAACGAATGCCGTCTTGATCACTGCAAAGTTGCCTGATCAAATGTCAGAGCTAACCAGTAACAAACACTATCAATATAGTTTCAAGCGGTAAACAAGATGTGGTAGAAGCAGTTAAATTGCCGCCTTCACCATCAACTTGATTGCTGATCCTGCTGGATATTGATGCTGTTCATCTGTGGACAATAGAAAAACGGGATAAAGGTAAGAAGGCTGTTCAATAGTCCCTCTATACATATAGAATGTTAAATTACAATTCTAAGGAGTACACAATTTAATTCATAAAGTGTCTCCAAATCCCCATAACACTGTGGAATTCCAATTCTCACACATGTTAAAATTGGAAAAAGATTTTTTAAAACCAAAAAAAGGGCAAGATATGGGTTAAATAGTGTGACCACTAGAGCTTACATCTGGCCTGTGCCCTCCGACTAGAGCACCTGTAGCAACTCTCAAAGGGCTCCAACAGTCACTAAATCACAAGGAACTAAGGTCGTGAGCACACACTTGGAAACAAAAACAATATCAGTTTACCCAAAGGTGACTGTAAAGTGACAGAACATCCTGCCCATGTCCATGGAAATAATAGCTTAGCACCCAACGGGCTATGTACTAGGGTTTGAGCTAAAAAGGGCCAGAACCCTTCCCCACTGCTCTGAATGGCTCATCCAGTTAGAATAGCGAACCATAACTCATTTGGATTAATCAGGCATATATTAAGGCGCATTGGTTGTGGAGAGACAACTGCGGCCTTACCCCTGGAGGCTCCACACGGGTTCAGAATTACGCTGCATAAATAAAAATAGAAGTAATTCAACCTTATGCTGATAAGACCCATGGTCGTGCAGTGTGTAAAATAGAGTACAGCCGAAATCCGATGCCTGTAATTGCAGCCTAATCCAGCCTATTGTTCAAGCACGCTACGACCTCGGGGGCAACTATTCAGCCGTGCGTCATCATAAATTATCGAAGATGTCCGGCGGCTGATCCGGACAGCTTTAGGTCAATGTACCTGTTCAGATTAAAGGCGCATTAAAGTTACAATTAAGTATCTACCACGGGACATTGCCCCAAACGGACATCCTTCATTACTTTCAATCTGCCGTCATGTTCCCATATTGTTAAAGAAGAATATAGCTGTCGGCCATTCTCACTGCCCAACACTGCCCCCAAGTATGCAGCGGGAATAGACCCCTCCATATTCAAATTATACAGAGAGTCTGGACCAAAGATGGACCCTAAAGCAGTGTAGAAGGGGAAATAAACTCACCCAAATATAGCCGATGTAAAAGTTCGGACCGAAGTTCAAAGTAACACCTCTGTATGGATGCAGATCTGTCAGCACCTCCGTAGAAATCCCAGAATCGAGCAAGGAAACCTCAATTTCACTTGCTGTCTGGCTGCTAATATAGGTACTGAAGCTACGTGGCGCAGCTGTGCAGGAAACCGCCCATCAAGGTGGAAGGCAGGCTGACACGCTGCAGGTGTGCGCTTTCGCGCTGGTGGTTGTGGTATCTTTAGTGCAAGAACAAAGAAATCACAACCCAGGACTCGAACTAGCGATATTCACGTAATGTGGTGCCTAGAAAATGCGGGATTCGTCTGACACATTCATTCTCATTGGGTCACGAAAACTAAATGTGAAAAGAATCTCAATCTAAGATGTGAAACGAAGACCGCCGATTTGTCACTTGCTAGTATGGGACTTATCCAAACGCTAGCAGAGGATAGAAATAACAAATGTTGACGAGGACTATGAAATGTGCAGACAGATGCGTGCCTAACGGGAAACAACCCCATGCTGTCTATCATCACGCGTACAACATGGTTTTTTCAAGATAATCTGTCCCATCTGTCAGATTTAACGGGAACAACTGCAGATCTTCAAGCAGTGTAAAAACTGCCCACAGACCCTGCACATAGGTCAAACATCGAGTCCTGTATGACAAATTGAACACACAGCTCCCAAAAATGGAAACTGCTAAAACCTCCTCACGCAGGATCTAGGGTGATATGGTAACACAAGACCCTCTCAAGGGCATAAACACAACCACACTGGAATTGACAGTGCAAGTCTCAAGACCGACAAAATACAAAGTTGGAATAACATCTAGAACGTCACTGCTTAACACATTACACGAGCAAAGGGACTCGTCCCCTATTGTATTCATACCCCCCACTCGATTTTGTCATTTAATCCGGTCTCGGCGCTGAAAATTAAGAATATCATATGTTGTTCCTTCTGGAGTAATCTGATTTTATCGCGATTACTGTCCCCTGTGGGATTAATTCTCAAAATCACACTCCAGCGCAGGTTTTCCACTTTGTGCACAAATTCGATCAGTGCTCCACCAAAGGGGCATTCAAAGTCCCATTCCGGATACAACTTTTGTGTTCCCCAACTCTTATCTTGATCCTACGTTCCTTTTTGCCGACGTACATTCGATTGCAAGGACACCATATTACATAAATCTGCATGTTGGAATTGCAATTGCTGAATTGATGCTGGCGCCACATTGTTTTCAGGCCCAGATTTAATTCTGTGCTTCTAGAAGTGGAATTACAGCACGAGCATTGTCCACATGCAGACTGGCCAGTCAGTTTTGGGATTCCCCAACTTTCAGGCAATGTGCTCTGTTTGCTAGGTCTCGAGCTAACATCATTCCATGAAATGAGTTCCTTCAGGTTGCGGCTTCTTTTGAAAGCGACAATCGGTTTATTGAGCAGTTTGGGACCTTGTTGAAGGAAGTTCCAATTTTTAAGCATCATAGTTTTGATTTTATAAGAGATATGGCTAAAGGTATTAACAAATAACAATTTATCATCCCCATCCGTCTTAGACTTAGTCGAATATTCGAGAAGGGTCTGTCTATTGTTGTTTAAGGCTCGCTTCTTCGCCAAATGTGTACGTTTTTTGGGGTAACCTCTCTCTAATAATCTAGTGCATAAGACCTCAGACTCTTTCTTAAAGTCCTGTGTCATGCTGCTATTTCTCTTCAGGCGTAAAAATTGGCCTAGCGGTGAGTTATCTCGAACATGTCAGGGATGAGAACTCTCATAATGTAATAGAGAGTTTTTATCAGTGCTTTTATGAAACGGCTTCACACTCAGCACGTTATCAATAGTACTTGACATGATCGTAATGTCTAGAACGTTCAATTCGAGGTTGCTCTGGGTGAAGGTAAACTTGAGATACCGATCTTGGAGGTTCAACCATTCAAAGAATAGGTTCAGTTCATGTATGTTGCCAGACCATATGACAAAAATGTCATCGATATATCGTTTCCATATACAGATGTTATGTTTGAATGGATTAGATACTAAAAAGATTTTATTGACTTCGAATTGCTCCATGTACAGGTTAGCCACGCTGGGTGCTAAAGTGGCACCCATTGCGGTCCCTGTATCTGTTTGTAGTACTCCCCGTTGAAATGGAAATAACTCTCTGTGAGTGCCATTTCGGCACACCAAAGTATAAATGACATGGGAGTTATGGAGTCTGGATATTCGAGGAGTAGACGCTCTTCAAGCATATCAAGAGAGGCCCTTTGCGGTATACTAGTATATATGGCAACAACATCAAACCCCACCAACAATTCGACATTACGGTCAAATATCATACCTTCAACCTCGTTAATCATCTGGATGGTATCCTGCACATAAGATTTCATTTTGCGCACTAAGGGTTGAAGGAAAAAATCTGTGAATCTAGACAGAGGTTCCAACACCGAATTGCCCCCAGAAACAATAGGCCTGCCTGGTGGATGTTCAATACTCTTGTGAATCTTTGGGATGGTTTAACCAAGCTCACATTTTTGCATTACTTGACTACACTCACGTAGTACTTATTCTGGAAAAAGCTTAGCAAAAAAGCAACTCATGTGGGAAGGTATCAAGATCTTTATTTCACAAGATGTCTCCAATGCCACCGCAGCAAGAAGAAAATAATTATTGATGTTTAGGGCAGCCCTAAGGCAACTAAATGCCAGATATGGAATCATTTTAAGAGAATAGGCCCTCCTATTGCGCTTCTCAAGATTGAAATAATTACTCAAATGATAGATTTCAAAATATAGTTGGTTTTAATTTTGAAATTTGAAATTAGCAGAGATTAACACATATAAATCAAGAAAAAATATTTTTTGAAAACGTCAAAGTTAAGGTACATTTGTCAATGTGGAATCCTTAGATGCTTTCACTAAGATTTGAACCTTGTGGGTTGAGAAGTTTTTAGTTCGATTCACTAGGTCTTGTTGTAGGTTGAAATAGATCCTTATTGGTTTTAAGTCCTTAGTTCGATTCACTAGGTCTTTTAGGTTTGAGAAGTCCTTGTGGGTTGGGAAGTCCTTAGTTGGATTCACTAGGTCTTGTTGTGGGCTGAAATAGATCCTTGTTAGTTGTGGGTCTTTAGTTCAAATCACTATTCTTTTGAGTTTAAGAAGAAATGTTTTTTCTGTTGATGATTTATGGTTCCAATTTTAGGTTGCAAATACAATAAGTTCTTCAATTGAAATATTTCCTTTAGATCTGGTGGTGTAGAAAACACGTTCCTCAACTTGGAGGTGTATAAAGTATCAGTTCCTCAACACGTGTTTCCCCGCTGCACGGTTGCAGCGGTTCTTCAGGAGGAGTATAAGATGTAATAGCACGAAGTGTCTGAGAGGAAGAGGAAAAGGGAGGTTTGCATTAACATGAGCATTGAGTCTTGTGCTGTGGAGCTTGTGGGTAACACTAGGTAGAATGGAGTTAATGCATCAAGCATGGTACTTGCTTCAGTCGAGTCAATATGGTAAATATTGTTAGTTCGCTTCACTCTATATGTCATGAGTAGATTCCATATGGTCTGGTCTGAAAAAATAAGAGGCACTCAATTATGGGTGCTCTCGTTTTGAAGTGCTCAAAATTACAAAGCTTCAAAATAGGGTTCATTGTTATATTAATTAGAAGTACAACAATGATAAACATGATAGAAGACAAGTGAGGGTGTCTTTATGGATATTTGAAAGACAGATGGTGTAGGTCCAAGCTTGTCATGACTGGCAGTCAGTTTAAGCTATAATATGGTAAGAGAGCCAGTAGGTTGGAGACGTGGCTAAATAGCAGAAATAAAATGCATGGATAGTTGAAGGTCCTACTGGGCATCAGGTTAAATGGAAACATAATGTTGAAAAAGTGGCTGGTTGACAAAAGATAAATGCATAAAAAATGGTTGGAAGTCCTGATGGGCATAAAGTATAAAGAAAACAAAGTGTTGCTATGGTTTCCGCTTACCGCTTGAGTTGGAGTGGTCCTTCTCCTTCGTGGATAACTGCCGTTCTGGTATGGAACGGTATGTTTTGGGCGTTTGGTTTTGCACTGTAAGGTGTGCGCGATGATGTCATATGCACGCATGTTGCTGCGTGATGATGTCATCGCGCCCACGCATCCTCAATAGTGTTGTGGTGCGGCTGAGAAACCTGCATGATGAGAAAGGGATATATGTACCTAATTAAATGGTAAAGATTCAGAAAAAAAAGGGGGTAATGATGAAAAAATGTATTGATCAACAGTGTTTTGATCGCTGAGAGAAAAAGATGTAAGGCAAGTGTATTAAAGAGGCTAGGGTTGACAGTCTGGTGTTGACTGCATGGGCACAAGACATGCTCAATATTTGCATGAGTGTACATAGAGTGTATGGTAGTCTGGAAAGAAACCAGAATCATCCATCCTGCCTCACTGAAGGTTACTCTTAATGGCAATACATTCACATTTCAAAACCCAATGGATTTAAGCAATTGTATCCAAAGTCATAGGAGAGGAAATGGATACGTTTAAACCACATACATGAATTGGAATCTATCATTAAGCCCTCTGTTATCACATGATGTCTTCAACGGAGTGGGGCACTGGATCAGCACCTCTGGATCTGGCCCGCCACTCCTTCCATTCATCGGCACAAATCCGACATGGTTTGGAGTGGCTGTTACCCGCTAGCCACTACTTTTCACATTATATCATGGTTTTTTTGGAAGTTATAGAATTTCATGATGTACGTGTTAGTCTTTCTTGCTCCCTTATGTGTCTTCCTTATATATTAATTCATGTAACACTTGTCAGCATTGACCATAAGTATGCATATTTCACCCTATTTGCTATTCATGTCTCTTAATATATCTTCATGGAATGTTAAGGCATTACATAATCCTATCAAACGACAGAAAATACACTAACACCTTAATTGGGATAAACCTGCAATTGCTTGTTTGCAAGAATCCCATCGCTCACACCAAGAAGCGGCTGAACTGAAGCGGTTATGGGTGGGTCAAGTCTTCTTGAGCAGGGCAAATCGAAGGAAAAATTGGGTTATTACCCTTATTAACAAACATTTTCAATGTAAGGTCATCTCCACTGACGCAGATGATGTGGGATGGTTTTGGTTAAACTTCCCATTGATCCTATTGAATACTCCATATTAAATGTATATGGTCCTACCTATGTTGATCATGTTTTCTGGACTCAACTAAGAAACTATATCTTTAATTCCAGTCCTAATAATCTCATTGTGTGTGGTGACTGTAATGAAGTCTTAGATCCCCTTCTTGACAAAAAATCCAATGTATGTTTGAAGATAACTAAGTCCCGTCAGCAGTTTGCCAATTTTGTTTCCGAATTTAGCTTGATTGATACTTGGCGCATAGCCCATCCCTCGGATTTGGATTATAGATTTTACTCCCCACCTCATAATTCCTTTTCAAGAATCGATTATATTTATATATCTACATCTTTGACCAATAGCATGTTGGATGCCAAAATAGAACCCATTATCCTGTCTCATCTCATCATGCTCATGTTCATATTCAACTTTCTAACCTACACAATGATAACCAATGTAACAGATGGAGATTCAATCCAACACTCCTGAAAGATGATCTCTACACAAAATGTATTCAGCAACAACATTTTCATTTCTTCTCTGAAAACCTTAACATTGATGCATCCATAGACAATAACTGGGATTGTTATAAAGCATTATTAAGGGGACATATTATATCATACGCTGCTAATAAAAGGAAAAAACTTAAACAAGAAACAGATAATATTATGAAATTTATTAAATCTTTAGAACATGAATACTTAAGCTCCAACTCTATCTCTGCCCTACAAAAAATTACTAAACTAAGAATAAAATATAATAATCTGGCTACGCAATACTCATGTACCAACCTCTTAAAGTACAAATCTAAAATCTATCAGTTCTCAAATAAATCTAGTAAGTCACTAGCGTCTTACCTTACATTGCGAAGAAATAACACTAAGATCACTGTTATTAAAGACCATAATGGCAATAGAATCTTTAATGAAAAAGACATTTTAAAGGTATTCTCAAATGTTTACCAAAAATTATACTCTTCGGATACTACAGCCAATAATACTTATACATCTGATTTCTTAAAACATATACATCATAATGCATATCTTAGTACCAATCTGCAGACAGTGAATGCCCCCATGTCAGCGAGTGAAAGATATAAAGCCATTATAGATCTCAATTAGGGGAAAGTACCCGGCACGGATGGTCCTTCAATCGTTTTTTTTTGCCCACTTTAAAGATCTGCTAGTATCTAAGCTTAAAGATCTGTATTCTTCCTTTATTTCAAATGAGAAAGCCAAAGGGTCCTTTACAGAAGCTATGCTTATTATCTTCCCTAAAGCTAATAAAGATGGCGAATTAGTTCAAAATTATAGACCAATATCCCTGATGAATACTGATTGCAACATGTTTGGCAAAATTGTTGCTAATAGATTAATTCCCTTTCTTCCAAATCTCATTAAGAATGATCAGGTAGGCTATGTTAGAGGACGACTGTCTTCAGCTAATATTAGACTCGTTACTAACATCTTAATATTATCCATATGTTGCCATTGCACTTGATGCCAAAAAGGCTTTTGATAGGTTTGAGTGGAATTACATGTTTGATTCTTTAAAGTGGTTTTATAACTATGATCAAAGTACTTTTCTCTAATCCAAAAACATCAATTTACTAACATCTTAATATTATCCATATGTTGCCATTGCACTTGATGCCAAAAAGGCTTTTGATAGGTTTGAGTGGAATTACATGTTTGATTCTTTAAAGTGGTTTTATAACTATGATCAAAGTACTTTTCTCTAATCCAAAAACATCAATTTTTATTAATGTTCACATGTCTTCTTCTTTCTCTCTTCCTAGAGGAATCCGGCAAGGATGTCCCTTTCTCCTCTGCTTTTCATTTTGGCACTAGAACACTTCCTTGAAGCAATTAGACAAGATGAAAATATAACTGTATTTCACTTTAGAGCTATTCAAATTAAAACTGTCACGTATGCTGATGATGTTTTACTGCTTTTACATATAACAGACACGTGTCTACGCAAGTTACTCCATACTGTTAGACAATTTTCTTTGACATCAGGATACAAACTTAATACAGATAAGTCTGAGATACCACTGTACCAAACAACATATTTCAGGCTCCGGAATGAAGTGGTGTCATGCGGGCATTACATTTCTGGGTATCCATAGAACATCTTCTATCGAAAATATAACCAAACAAAATACGGCATATGTCCTAAGTAAATTAAAGAGCTTACTAACTCATGGCCCCCCTGTTATTATCCTTGTGGGGTAGACTTGAATCAATTAAAATAATGATTTCCCCAATGATACTTTATTTTTTAAATATGCTTCCTATTCCCTTTCCTGCCTCATTTTTTAAATCATTACATTCCTGCATCCTCAGATTCCTCTGTGGGAAAAAGAGATGCAGAATCTCGCTAAATAAGCTCAAAAAGCTTACAATTGAGGGAAGTGTAGGGTTTCCACACTTTAGGAAATACCATATGGCCTTTGTTTTCAGGCAGACACAATTGTGGTTTTTCCCTGCCAATCCTTGTTTGCCTAATTGCCTTCAAATAGAGAGAGCAATGGTTTTACCCCATTCTTCTGTAGATTGCCCCTATATCATAGACAATAAGAGATACTTTAATAGTACAAGAATGAATGTCTCTATTATGTATCTAAGGTCCTATTTATTTCCATTAATTACTAAAAAATCCAAGTTTACCTCGCAATATTTATGACTGAACCCCCTGATTAGGATTAATAAGAGAAGTTTATGTTGGAAGCCATGGCTCTCGTGGCACTAAATATGTTGGGCAGCTGTTTATTCAAGGAACACCTCGTACTTTTGATGAAATAATGGCTAAATACAATGTTCCGATGTCACTTGTGCAAAAATACTTAGGTTTGATTAATGCTATAATGGATAACTTTGACTTATTAACATGTAATTTGGAGGAGCACCATGCTAAAAGAACTAGACACATGTCCAATCCAATGTGTACGGCCTCTGAGCTCTATAAAACACGTTTATCTAATCCAACACTTGCTAACCCATTTAATTGCCTAATGGCTTGGAAAATAGATTTTTCCCTTAATGACTCTTTAACAGTATGGCCTGTTTTATGGAAAAATATCAACAAAAATTATTGTACCAGCGAGTTGTACGTTTTTCACCATAAGGCTTTTACCACCGTACTTACTCTTTTCAAAAGTGGATTATCCCAAAATGACAATTGTTGCAGTTGTTTATGCATTCAAGTTTCCTTCAAACATAATTTTTTCGAATGTGTTTTTTGTTCAAAAAAATTGGGAAATGGTGTGGAAGACTACCATAGGTTTTTTTCATATACGACAAAATTTGTGTTTTTCCTTCATTCTCCATGGAAGCACCATAGTTCAACCTAAGATGCATACAAATAATTGTTACCTGTTTGACCTCCTAATTGCAATTGCTTTCCAAACAATTACATCCAATTGGAAAGACTACAAACGTTTACATTGTAAGATTTGGTGGGACTCAGTATGTAACATACATAGAATGGAAAAATGCAATGCTACGACTCCACTTTTACTATTTAAGCATGAGTCAAAGTGGCAGTCATTTGTAGAATACTTACAAAATGCTTCTGGTAGTTGATAGGAAAATATTATAACCTATTGTCATTCTATTCCCTGGATAGCATTATCCCCCCCATCCTCATGTGTATGTCTGTCCTGTGCGTCTTTGTTTGTGTAAAGTTCATATTATGTGATATAAATATCTATGAGTTTAATTTTTAAACAGCATTTGTATGCTTTAGATGATATCACATATGTGATGTCATGTAAGACTCCTATAATGTTAAAACATGCTTGGATATACGGTTCTTCTGTATTAACCATATGCTTATTACTTCTTCACATTTTTATTGTATAAGTCTTGTATGTCTACTGATGTTAATAAACAATATTTAAACAAAATATAAATTGCAATATGGGTTGTCTGATGTTAAAATGTTGGTCTAACATTAAACATCATTTGAAATGATTGCACTAAATTACTATATCGGAGGGTAATTGTCGAAAACTGTTCCTTTGATGATTGAAAACCTGTCTCTGACCCTCCAAATTAGGGTTCCTTACAGAGTCGGACTGGAGCATAGAATTGTCTCGGGCACCTGTGAAAAAGTGGCCCACAGTTGCAAATGACATTTTATTCCTTTTGTGACAGAATGTTTGAGTAGTACTCAAGGGAGAGTTTTTTGATAAAATGTGATGCAAATTGTGCAAATTGTGCATTTTAAAGAATATTTATTCAGTAACACTGGTCAAAACTACTAGCCACATGGTGAAGTAACGTATCAAACTGGCCCACATGGGCCAAAAAAGTGGCCCACTTTGACCCAGAAAACTGCCTCACAATAGCATTTTGCATTTTTGGTTCGTGCATTGCCCTACTGCCCTACAGGCCAGTACGAGCTTGGTTCCTTAAAGGCAGGGCTGGAGCAATACATGATTCAGTGGGGTTACATTGGATATAGGGGCATTGGCAGTGGTTTTCATTCAGTGCACTCATTCTCCAGAAGTCCCAGATAAATAGCTCTGCCCTAAGGCATGTGGATCACCTCCCCGCCCGACCTCTGTCACCCAGGACAGACTGCAATTGACTAATAGAAAGAGTGAGCACATTTGTGGGTGAAGACTTTCTGAGTTGGGAAATAGAGAAGGCACTGCAGCTTCTTTTTGCGGTGAATATGTTAGCAATACTGGGTGGACGTAGGCTCTCAATAATTGCACTAAGTTCCAGTGGCGTGTCCAGACTCTTTTGACTGGGTTGGCCCAAGTGGGGCACTGACTTATGCAGGGGTGGCATGAAGTACGAGCGCACACAAAATGATCATAGTTTAGGATAATGGGGTGGGCAATCAAAATCCAGGGGTAGTACATGCCACCCCAGGCCACTCCTGGACGTGTGCCTGGACTTATCTCCTTCTAGCTCACCCTTTATCTTCCCCAGTACATAAGATGGAGAGGTCCAGCAATGAGGTTATGCAGAGTTCGAGGACAGGAAGTGGCCACCTGAGGAGTAGTCCTCTTTATCTCCTTCTAGCTTTGCCTGTGTCTTCCCCAGCACATAAGATGGAGAGGTCCAGCAATGAGGTTATGCAGAGATCGAGGACAGGAAGTGGTCACCCGAAGAGTATTCCTCTTTATCCCTTCTAGCTCACCCTGTGTCTTCCCCCAGCACATAAAATGGAGAGGTCCAGCAATGGGGTTATGCAGAGATTGAGGAAAGGAACTGGCCACCTGAGGAGTATTCCTCTTTACCCCTTCTAGCTTAGCCTGCGTCTTCCCCCAGCACATAAGATGGAAAGGTCCAGCAATAAGGTTATGCAGAGATCGAGGACAGGAAGTGGCCACCTGAGGAGTATTCCTCTTTAGCCCCTTTTAGCTCACCCTGCGTCTTCCCCAGCACATAAGATGGAGAGGTTCAGCAATGGGGTTATGCAGAGATCGAGGACAGGAAGTGGCCACCTCAGGAGTATTTCTCTTTACCCCTTTCTAGCTTAGCCTGAGTCCTCCCCCAGCAGATAAGATGGAGAGGTCCAGCAATGGGGTTATGCAGAGATCGAGGACAGGAAGTGGCCACCTGAGGAGTATTCCTCTTTATCCCCTTCTAGCTTAGCCTGCGTCTTCCCCCGGCTCATAAGATGGAGAGGTCCAGCAATGGGGTTATGCAGAGATCGAGGACAGGAAATGGCCACCTGAGGAGTATTCCTCTTTATCCCCTTCTAGCTTAGCCTGCGTCTTCCCCCAGCACATAAAATGGAGAGGTCCAGCAATGGGGTTATGCAGAGTTCAAGGACAGGAAGTGGCCACCTGAGGAGTAGTCCTCTTTATCCCCTTCTAGCTTAGCCTGCGTCTTCCCCCAGCACATAAGATGGAGAGGTCCAGCAATGAGGTTATACAGAGATCGAGGACAGGAAGTGGCCACCTGAGGGGTATTCCTCTTTATCTCCTTCTAGCTTTGCCTGTGTCTTCCCCAGCACATAAGATGGAGAGGTCCAGCAATGAGGTTATGCAGAGATCGAGGACAGGAAGTGTCCACCTGGGAGTATTCCTCGTTTACCCATTCCTCTCCACAGTCAGTGCATGGTTGCAGATAAGAGATGCTGGGCCCAGTACGTGCTGTGTCTTTTCAAGTTGTTGTTTTTTTAGGAAATCTTTGTTGGCCCTGCCTACGTAGAAATCTACATATTGTGTTTGTTAGGGAAGTTTGCAATTTTTTCTTTAGGTGCTTCACATGTTGACTGTAAGCTAGGGACTCTTGTCGGGCTACTGCCTATGCTCTGCCTTTTGTCTTTGATGTCGGCCTATGAGGCAAGCTTGCCCTGAAGCTCCCCATATTGTAGCTGGGGTGTGTGTCTTGCTGTGTCTGTGTGGGTTTGGTGGTGCCTGTTGGCTCTTATTTCGAATCATAGGCAATACAGTCTTTTTCCCTAATCCTCTCTGATGTGGTCATTGTTTTGAATAATGGATGAGACTTAGAGAGGTAGAGAAAGAGAGAGAATGAGAAGGAGAAAGACAGAGAAAGAGAGAAATAAAAGACATCATTCTGTACTCAGGGCACATGGAATTGGTGGTGAGCAAAGTCACCTTTCACCCTGGGTGTCAGAAATCCTTCATCTGGCTAAGTCAATACCGCCGGTGAGCTTTCAGTCCCCATCCAGCATTACGAGTCTTCATCTAGCACTGAATCATGGTGTGGCCCCCTCGGCCAGCAGAGGGCAGCCCCCAAGACAAGAGCGGTCCACACTGAAGATCAGCAGAGAGCCACGCTGGAGAAGGATGCCCCCCAGACAAGTCATGAAGGGCAACCCAAACCACAGAAGGCATGGCGACCTATGCTCAGCAGTCACACCAGGAGGGCCATCAGTGCAGGTGGACCACATGTTCTGTGTGTAACCACATACCCGGCAGGACAGCCTCCCAATGTCAACGCGCACACATAATTAGATCATGCACACCTTGTGCATTGCACAGTGGACAAGGAAACCACTCTCCACACATCACTGTGACACAGAGAACGCACAGAGGGATACTCAGGAATGGGAGTCTTTGCTGCAGTTGAAGAAGAATTAGTCGAGTTTTTTACAACTCATTTTGCCGTATATAAATATGCGGGGTGGGCTCTGTTGCGCCACCCTGTAACTAAGCTCCTTGCAAGTAACATCGCCTCGATGCCCAAGGCCTGCTGTGCGCTATACAAATGTAATAAATAAATAAATTAATGTAAGGACGTTAAGAGGGGACTGCGGGAGTCTCCCCCCACATATATATGCCACAACATCAACCTGTCGAAAAAACGAATTTGATGAATTCTTCTTCGACTAAATGTTTTTGATAAGATTACAGAGAACCGGATACTCAAGCACTGACTAAAGGACTTACACAATAGACACATTCAATTAGTATAACCTGTGCTGAGACAATAATTGTGGAGAACCTAATGGTCTAAGAACAACTACACTTAAAGTCCTGAAGCAGAAAAGCAAAAGCCATTACAGAACTATATGAAAACGCAGGAGGAGACACCCCTATGGACAATATAAACATGTAAAATATTCCACCAAGCATAGAATTTCTCTGTACCTTCGACGTCCTCCACATAAGATGGAAACAATGGAAAATAGCAGTTGAGCACTATGCCAGTGTTGTCTGTGGAGCGAGGTGGAAAATGTACTGCCCATCCAGAAGATTTTGGCTGTGCTTAGCAAATGATGGCATACATGGCTATATTAAAGGTTGTGCACATTTCTCCAGGCTTCACAGAACCGGATGCAGTCTGTCCATGGATCAGCGTGCCCAGGTTTGTAAACCCGTTACAAGCCGATACAACATTGTTTAACCCTACTCAACAGTATGAGGTCATTCCGAGTAGGGCGGTAAGGGTTAACGGTCACCGGTAACGAGACCGGTGCCGTTAAACCCTTACCGCCCTACTACGAGTTCCCTTTGCGGGTCCTTTCTTAACGCCTGCTTTTAAAAGGGACTCTGGGGTCAATAACAGTACCGTAATTTACGGTACCGTTATTGCCACCTTCCCCCTTCTCATTGAGCCCTATGGGGGCTCAAAAGGGAATGGGGAATGGCCCTGGTGAATTACCGGTCCCTCTGACCTCGGAATGGACCGGTAATTACTCCATTCACCAGGCCGGAGTTTGGACGAGTTCGGAGGCAGCCATGCCGCAAATAGCGGCGTGGTTTCCTCCGAACTCGGAATGAGGCCCTATGTCTTTTTATTTCTTCAAAAAAACCTTTATTTAACAGACTGTGGGAGTATCAGTAAACACACAAGCATTGCAACGTTGTCACATTATGCTGGGTTATACACAACTTATTCATGACCCATGGTCCCCCAAACCCCTGCAGGCCTCGCCCAGTATATCTGTCTTTTAGGTTTTCCAATTCCAAAAACAATACAAATCTTTCAAAAAACAGAGATGGACAATAGGGAGTAGTTTTTTGTGAATGTGTGGCACTGCAAATAGCCTAAGGGCTTGGTAGCAGAGGAGATGCTGTTCCAGCCCATAACATGACGTATATAGGTTTACATAGTCTGTCCAGGAATCAAATACCTTGGTCACCAATATAGATTTATAGCTCCCTCTCTAGGCACTTTCTGAAATGATCACTACTGTTTAGATGCATATATTTAATTTTATTTTTTGAGTTAGAGTAGCTATGAAGCGGGCACCTCATGATATGGAGATGTTAACTTCCTGCCGAGTGCCCAATCCCGCCAATGTGTTCACACGTTTTCACGTGGACGATTTCTGTCGACCTGGGATGAAAAATGTCAGTGGGCTCTGATTAAGGCACCAAACATTGCTGGCTGTATTTAGTACAGTAGTTGATTAGTACAGTTTCTGGTTTTAAGTGTTTACGTTTTGTCAATTTCCAGTCTTTTCACAAAATGTAATAAGTCTATATTTTTTCGGGAAATATGTTTTGATAGTCTATATGAAAAGGCATACATAGTTATGGGAGTAGAAATATCATGGGATATACAATGTTCTCAATGGACAAGCTACTGAGGGAACAGTCTCTCAAAAGGTGTACCCAACACGCTTCTGCAGAGAAAGGTGGCAACAGATGTCAGTGAGATGCTGCCGCTAGAAAGGATGTAGCCAATTTTGTGTACAGAATGGTGCCCTTTATCAATATCCAGGGCAGGTTCTATGATGTGTTATGGTCTATGAGATAAAGGAAGTTCAGGGGGGCCTAATCTTCAGTTGTATGGACATCAGTGTGAAATCACTGAAAATGAGGGTACAGGAGTGGCATGAGGCTTTGATACTTGATGGTATCATGGAAAGTAACATTACAAGAAATTGTCATGAGTAAACCGAAAATCAAACAAAATGTGTTATGTGCAATATATGTTATGTACTGTTTATTTATACTGCGCACAGCTACCATTTTTATGGTTTCCCGCCACTCTATGAATGGTCACTGTTATTTAAGGCGCAAATGAATGAGCCAGACATTTTGTTTCTAGAGTACAATATGCACAAATCAATTCTAAGTACTTCTACTTTTCACAGATAAGTCACAGTGAGATAAAATGATTTGCCTAAGATCACACACTTCAGTTAAGTGGTGATGCAGGGATTTGAGCCCAGTCACAAACATTGAGCTATGACCAGATATATCTTCCTGGCTCTAATTGGTAGAAAGATGAGGAATTGTATAACATTTTTAGATACATTTATTTTTTGGTTTTGCATGAATTCATGGTCACATAAAAAGGCTCAGAATTGGTTGCAATTGCTCAAAGTTGCACCTGCCCACTGACAAACATTTTCTTATACAAACAAACGATGTAACATACATTTGCTGGTGTCTGTGGATGTATTATTCAAACCCTACAATCGAGGGAGGGAAAAAAGGGGGTTTGTTGCCACAAATTAATACACCAAAAAAACTATGTTAAACCATGTTGTGTAAATACAAATATTAGTCAGTGGTTAAGGGCTATTTTGGGGACTTTTGGCCAGTTTTAAGATGTGAATCGACAGCCACAAAAAGTGCTCAAAGTTTTCTGCAAAAGCCCAAAATATCCCAACAGCTGCCATATATTTGTATTCTATTTATTTTTGTACAAAGAAAACGATGTAACATAGAATGTACTGTATTTTTAAATAAGTTCAAAGTATAGGAGGAGGTAATGGGAGAAAGCATACAGGCATAGTAGGTGGGGGGAGAAGGGTCCTTCTCCTATAGTATGCCAAGACCCAAGGAAACTGGCCTCTGTAAAAATGGCCTGAGGGGGTATTTTGTGTGTGTGCACAGTGCTGTTATGCTATGCTTCTTTAAGGAGCACTTTTGCTTTAGGGGCTGTGCAAAGGTGTGATGCCCAGTGTAACAGAAAACACATAATATTAATAATGATAATTAAGTGTTAGTAGCACGTTCCACAGGCTATACAAGGGTAAAACGGCCCACCGTCTGAGTTAACAGCCCAGGGCTCTATCACTCTCCCCATAGCTACTTAGTCGAGATATCAATATATTGTGACCGACTATATCAAAGGTGGTCGAGAGATGTTATGTTATGTTATTTGGTCTTGTACCGTGCACTGCTGTCACTTAGGTGTTCTCTTGGCGCTCCTCCAATAAGATAAGAATCCCTGTGCCACCCCTGTCCATCTCAGATCATACATGGCAGCCACTACCGCTGATTCCTAAAACCTGCTGTTTGGGCTATTAGGCTATAATTCAAAACTATTGCATGAGAGGACAGATAGGGAGAAATGTCATATGAAGAGTGAGACACAGCTTTTAGGTGTTGTTTGATTATTTGCCCACTCAAAAACTGGCCATGGCCATGCTAATCCCTATGGCCATTCCCACACAGTTTCTGCCCCTCCCCTCCTCATGGAAACTCGTTTATCCTGCTTTAATCAAGTCTTACCATCCAAATGTGCACTCAAAAAGCCTGCCAGTGTTCTTCCAAAGCAGTCTTCTGAGAGTTAATGACTTAATTGGAGCTGTATACATGCTATTGGTTTAATAAAAATGTCTTAACCAGGTCTACCTTCAGCCACTCGATTTATATGCACTCTGCATGTCCTTCACTGAAGTCTAGTTAAAAACAAGCATTGGGAAAGCCAACAGTTTGGCTTGTCTATAAGTATTAAGCATTTGCATTAGATGCCCAGGTGCTCGCACCATTTTGCACCTGCTACCATTAATGGGCAGTTAATACCACTGCAACCAGTCCTGGCAAGTGTCTTTCCCATGCCTACACAAAAGCCAACTGTTCGCTTTGCCAATGCTTGTTTTAATTTTCTGCTGATAGACTTTTGGGACATTTCTGTTATGTTTGCCCTTGAAACTTAAAGAGGTGCTTCTGCCATGTAGCAAGAGCTAGCATACAACGCTGCCAATCATAATGAGTTTCAGGAAAAAGAGAAAAGAACGAATAACTGAGGAGTGCGATACAAATCATATGTAACATGAATAGCCCTCATGATTTACCACCACTTTTACCCCACCGTCATATTACAACTTGGGGGTGATGTGAGCAAAAATATACAGCACTTGTCTTCAGGTCTTTCCTCCAGAAAAATCGAAGCTTTAACGGAGACAGAATTAACACCCACAGAAATACACAAAACTGCAACAGAGTCCTGTGTGACTCCAAAATGGCGACCAACACGGCCATCTCACCACTCGTAATTTGTGGCAGTCCCGGTAAATGAGTTTGCATATTTCCTCTCGAAATACCACCATGCCAGTAGCGAGGGCCATGCCATAAATTATAAAACTAAAAATCGTCTAAATGAAATAAGTAATTTAACATAAAATTGCCAGCGTTTCAAAACACCTTGATCTCGAGGCTTTTTACATTGAGAACATGCAGGCAACTGTCTAGAAAACAACAAGGTTTTCATGGTTGTATTTCCATGACAGGTTTTATGTAACACTATCAGCCTCAAGATGGGCTTATGGATATTAGGCCATGTGTATGTAATCAATAAGCACTCTTCACGAGCCAGCCTGTGCCACTACCACCCGGTCCAGCCCTGAGAATGGGTGTTAATTGCGATTAGAACCCAAAGGCCAACCTGCGGTGTCCAAACAGCAATGTCTGTGTGTGAAACAACGGATCACGGCAAGGGCACGACACGTTGCTCCTCACAAATACTTCCTCACGGCCTGACCTAACATGGCCTCCATGGAACTTGAAGGGCGGGGTTCCGTGCAGAGCCTATCTTCCATTTGAGTGGTGGCCATGGGCAGGCTGAGAGGCAAGGAGAGTCACAGAGGCACTACGAACGAACGCAGCATCCTGAGGTAAATGGGGGCGGTGGCCGGTCTGGAGGAGTGGGGCGGGATGGTGGAAACGGCGGGAGATAGGAGGGGAAAATGGCAGACAGGTGAGTCCACCACTCGGGTTTCTCCGAACCCAGGCTTGAATCATGTGACTCAGCCCGAGTTGGAGTAACCTGATTGGCTGACGCGCCCTCCGAAGGTACTACTGCATAATAATTGATGTACTGGGACAGATACAAGACGTTCTGATATATGTTAAATGTTAAATGTTAAATGTTAAATGTTAAAGGTATTTGTACCGCGCACCGTCACCAACGGAATTGGTCCCCAGGCGCTCAGGCGGATCTGTAAATGATAAAGGTGGGATGGGTTAGTAGCTTGAAGAAGGGAGTAGGATAGTGAGAGGAGTGGTGTGCTGTTGGCTTCAACTCAAGTATACACTGGGTGCTGAGCTTTGGTGCGGGTATCGAATCGGAGTCAGTCCGCGTGTGCTGTTGTTCCGGCTTATGTGTTGTTGCAGTGTTGTGAAGTGCGTGCAGCTTGTTGTGCGAGAGATGGTTGTGTGAGTTTTTTGAGTGAGATAGGTATGCAGAGTTTGAGCTTATATAGGTTAGTGGGTTACCTGACCTTTACCAATGCTAGCACTCGTAGTTCTGAGGAGTGTGGCACTTGTTGGCCTTCACATTCCCATCTATACGCGGCGCAGGCCAATGTTTAGGGCTCCATACAGATGTGATCATGCCAACATTCACACTTTATCCAGACGCGGCGCAGGCTGGTGTTTAGAGATCAGTCCAGGTGTGGGCAAGCTAACATTCACACATCCATCCGAACGCCACGCAGGCTGGTGTTCACGGCTCTGAGTGTGGCACATGCTCGCGTTTACGTTTTCTAAGCGCGGGCATGTTATCCTTCAATCGATCCTATCCAGATGCTACGCGGGCCAACGTCTATCTAGATGCGTCTGCCGGTCTGGGTGTGTTCGTCCGGTATGTACGAGCGGGGGAGTCTAGGTCTGGGTTTCGTCTAGGTCTAGGTTTGTGGTCAGTCTGTGTAGCCTTCCTTTGTGGCTGTTTCCCATGATGTCTTGTGCTCTGTCGAGTGGTTGGTTCTTTAGCTTGAGTGTTTGTCCAATTTGAGAGTGGCCGAGGTTGGAGTTGTTTTCATCATTGTTTTGATGTATGGGCATTCTAGTTCGTCTCCGTAGTGGTTACGCATTGAAGAGCCATGATTTGAGGAGTTTCCTGAATGCTAGGTGGTTTGTTGTATTCCGTATATTCTTAGGTAGGTCATTCCACGTTTTAGGTGCCTGGTGGGAGAAAGACGATCCTCCGAGTTTTTTTCTGTTGTAGGGTTTTGGTTCCAGGCGTATGTCGGTGCTTGATCTTAGTGTTCTTGTTGGTTGATGTAGGCGTAGTTTGTCTCTTAGGAATTCTGCGCCTTGTTTGTGTATTGCTCTGTGCATGATGCACATGGCTTTGAACTTTATTCGCTGTTTCAGTGGTAGCCAGTGTAGTATTTTTAGCGCAGGTGTGATGTGTTCTCTTCTGGGTAGCTTGAGGAGGAGTCTGGCTGCTGCATTTTGTATGCGTTGTAGTTTTTTTAGAAGTTGTTCGGGCATGCCCAGGTAAAGGCTATTGGCATAGTCTACTCTGGACATGATCAGAGCGATGATGGTAAGTGTTTTGTTGGCGAACGACAGGAACGGTAGGATCCTTTTTGCTGCTCGCAGGAGGAAGAAACATTTCTTGATTACAGAGTTGACTTGTGGCTCCGGGGTGAGGTTGTTATCCATCAGGACCCCTAGGTTTTTTACAGTTGATGATGGTTCCAGTGTGGTGCCGAGCTCTCTTGGCCAGGGGATGTAGTTGATGTCTCCTCCCTTTTTTGAAACAATCATTATCTCTGTTTTGCCTGGGTTGATTTTGAGATGGTTGAGGTTCATCCAGTTGAATATGTCACGAAGGCAATTCTCTAGTGCGGTGTTTTCTTCTCGGGTGTCTTGTATGTTGAAGATTATTTGAGTATCGTCGGCGTAGTTGTAGCATGTGAGGCCGTGTTTTTTGATGAGTTTGATTAATAGGTACATGTAGATGTTGAATAGAAGCGGGGAGAAGGATGATCCTTGTGGTACTCCGCACTTGGAGACTCTGGGTTTGGATTTACAAGGTTTCATCCATATTGTTTCTGTTCTGTTTGTTAGGAAGGATTTGATCCATAGTAGGGCAGTGTCTGTTATCCCTAGTCCTTCTAATCTTTTTATGAGGATGGCGCGGTTGACAGTGTCGAAGGCTGCGGACAGATCCAGGAGAATCAGGGCGGTGCTGTTGTCCGAGTCTGCGTTTGTTTTTAGGTCATCCCATATTGAGAGGAGAGCCGATTGTTCCTCTCATGGGTCTGAAGCCAACTTGTGCCTGGTCTAGTAGGCAATGCTCTTCTATGAATTCTTGGGTTATTTGGTAGACGTACGTTTCTAGCAGTTTGGCCATATAGGGTATGTTGGAGATGGGTCTGTAGTTAAATGGGTCCTCCACGTTTCCTGTTGTGTCTTTATGTAGTGGCTTGATTTAAGCTGACTTGAAGGCCTGCGGTACTTTGCCTGTTGAGATTGAGAGGTTGAGGAGATTCCTGTGGTATTCCATGGGGGTTCCTTGTTTGAGAATTGTTTTGTATATGTCCGGGGGGCAAGGATCTTCAGGAGCGCCCGATTTGTTGCTTTGGTTTACCAGTTTGACGAAAGCCTCAACTGGTATTTCTGGGAAGTTTCGTAGCTTGTTTGAGTGTTCCTCGTCTGTGTCGGTGGGGTTTGAGCTGTGAGCGCTTGGTTTGTTTTGTATGGTGTGTTGGATGGCGGTTATTTTGTTTTTGAAGTGGTCTCTGAGGTCCTCGCAAAGTTTTGTCGATGGGATTGGCGTGTTGTTGAAGGCCGGTGGGTTTTTTATTTCGTTTATGATTTTGAATTGTTCTTTTTGAGCGTTTGGTGCTCTGGCGATTCTGTTGTCGTAGTGTTTCCTCTTCGCTTTTTGTATTTCTTTTTATATGCGCAGATCTGTTGTAGGAATTTCAATTTGTTTGCGGTGGTGTTTGGTCCTCCATTCGGCTTCTAGTTTTCGGTTTTTCCTTTTCATGGCGTTGAGAAGTGGGGTGAACCATTTTGCTGTAGTTTTCTTGCGTGATGGGGTGAAAGGCTTTTCTTTGGCGATGTCGTCAAGGGTTGTTGCGATCCAGGTATGAAGTAGGGCAACTTTTTTGTCTAGATCTGTTTCTTCCATGGTTGATGCTTGTGGTTTGCTGAGTTCTAGGAGCACGGTTAGGTTGGAGTTTGTAATAATGAGGTGGTCGCTCCAGAGTATTTGGATTGGGGGTGCGGTGGTGATGAGATCCTTGTTGGCGAAGATTGCATCAAGTGTGTGCCCTGCTGAGTGGGTTGCTCCTTTGACTAGTTGTTGTAGGTTCATGGTTGCTAATTGGGCGGTTAAGGATTTTTGTGTGGTTGTGGTTTCTTCGTTGAACCAGATGTTGAAATCTCTGAGGATGATCAGATGATTGTACTTGATGGCTAGGGTAGTGATTGCTTCCGTGAAAGCGTCTATGAAAGTCGCATCGTAGGTTGGTGGTCTGTATATCAGAATGAATTTCAGGTTGGTTTTGGGGTTTACTGAAAGTCGTAGCATTAAGGATTCGCATGTGTCGATGTTTAGTGGATCTTCCAATTTGATGGCCAGTTCTTCCTTGTGGATGATCGCTAGCCCCCCCCCTCTTTTGGATTTTCTGTTTGTTTGGATGCATTTGAAGTCTTCAGGAAAGGCAGTTGTTGAGGGTGATCTTGTAGTTGTCATCTAGCCATGTTTCGGTTACAAATAGGATGTCTATGCCTCCTTCTGATAGCAGGTCGTATATTTCCGTTGCGTGTTTGGACATTGACCTTGCGTTTATTAGGTTACAGTGGATTCTCTGGGTGAGATTTTGTTTTGAGGTTATTTGTTGCTTGAGTTTGTAATTGTCTGTTTGTGAAGTTTCCGCATTGATGTTGGTATGATGAAGAACGGCGACAGCTGCTTCTTCATTGAAGCGGTCTAGTAAGTTGGTGACAGGGCTGATGAGTCTTGGTGTTTCTGCTGCGATGCTACTCGGATGAAGATCAGCAGTGGTTTCTTCATTGGGTCCGATTGTTGGGTGGGGGGTGGCATTGCTGGTTGTTGGTACTTCGCTGTATTGTGCAGGGCGTAGTGGGAGTCGGTGTTGTCCCTATGTTCTTGTAATGTAAGCGGTAATGGGGTCGGTGCCCTCCCACTCTCTTGTTGATTGCCCCCATCTTTTTTCCGCGTGTCTCAGGAAGTTCTTAGCATGTTTCGAGGTTTCCGTGTTGGGGTGTCGGTGTACCGTGGTTGTTGCGAGGTAAGGTGTGAGGTATAAGGATTTTTCTCTTGTGGATTTTATTCCGGTTGTGGCTGCTTTAGGTGTGTTTTCTTGCGGGTTCTGTCGGTGTTGTGTGTTCGCGTCTCTCGTTGCTCGATCTTGTTCTCTTTCTCGGCATCCTTTTCTGGTACGGGCCATTTTCCGGTCTTGGTGCAGGCGTAGTGTGGTGGTAGTTGGTCCTCTATGCTGTGTTGTGCGGTCGCAGTGACCTCGGTTTCCTTCTCTGGGTACGCTGGGGTGTTCTCTGGCTCAGTGTTGCTTTCTGTCGGAGGGTGGGGGGTGTTTCCTAAGGGTACACTGTCGGGGGGGTTAGGGTGTTAGCGGTCTGCTGGTATGGGATTTAATTGAGTTAAGTAGTGGTGGGTTTCTGGGATTGGTAGGGTACTGAACTAAGCGCAGTTAGACTATTTGAGAGACCTGTATAGTGGGTGGGAGTCCTATCAGT
Source organism: Ambystoma mexicanum (assembly GCF_040938575.1). Lineage (NCBI taxonomy): Eukaryota > Metazoa > Chordata > Amphibia > Caudata > Ambystomatidae > Ambystoma > Ambystoma mexicanum. Next base: position 178,693,005 of record NC_090930.1, on the reverse strand, counting down.
GCTCTCTAAACATCATGCAGTGCAATTAGGAGACAGAACCCCTGCTATAGTGGGAGAGAGGCCTATCAGTGCAATCTAAACTTCATACAGTGCAGTTAGGAGACGGAGCCCCTGCTAAATTTGAGAGACTTGTATAGTGGGAGAGAGGCCTATCAAAGCAGTCTAAAAATCATACAATGCAATTAGGAGACAGGACCCCTGCTGGCTTTGAGAGACCTGTATGGTGGGAGAGAGGCCTGCCAAAGCAGTCTAAAAATCATACAATGCAATTAGGAGACAGGACCCCTGCTGGTTTTGAGAGACCTGTATCGTGGGAGAGAGGCCTATCAGTGCAACCTCAACATCATACACAGCAATTTGGGGAGAGAGCCCCTGCTAAATTTGAGAGACCTGTATAGTGGGAGAGAGGCCTATCAATGCAGTCTGAACTTCATACCGTGCAATTAGGAGACAGAACCCCTGCTAAATTTGAGAGACCTGTATAGTGGGAGAGGCCTATCAATGCAGTCTAAACTTCATACCGTGCAATTAGGAGACAGAACGCCTGCTAAATTTGAGAGACCTGTATAGTGGGAGAGAGGCCTATCAATGCAGTCTAAAAATCATACAATGCAATTAGGAGACAGAACCCCTGCTATAGTGGGAGAGAGGCCTATCAGTGCAATCTAAACTTCATACAGTGCAATTAGGAGACGGAGCCCCTGGTAAATTTGAAAGACCTGTGTAGTGGGAGAAAGGCCCATCAAAGCAGTCTAAAAATCATACACTGCAATTAGGAGACAGGACCCCCGCTGGTTTTGAGAGACCTGTATAGTGGGAGAGAGGCCCATCAAAGCAGTCTAAAAATCATACAGTGCAATTAGGAGACAAAACCCCTGCTAAATTTGAGAGACCTGTATAGTGGGAGAGAGGCCTATCAGTGCAACCTCAGCATCATACACAGCAGTTTGGGGAGAGAGTCCCTGCTAAATTTGAGAGACCTATATAGTGGGAGAGAGGCCTATCAGTGCAACCTCAACATCATACACAGCAATATGGGGAGAGAGCCCCTGCTAAATTTGAGAGACCTGTATAGTGGGAGAGAGGCCTATCAATGCAGTCTAAACTTCATAACGTGCAATTAGAAGACAGAACCCCTGCTAAATTTGAGAGACCAGTATAGTGGGAGAGAGGCCTATCAATGCAGTCTAAAAATCATACAATGCAATTAGGAGACAGAACCCCTGCTATAGTGGGAGAGAGGCCTATCAGTACAATCTAAACTTCATACAGTGCAATTAGGAGACGAGCCCCTGCTAAATTTGAGAGACCTGTATATTGGGGGAGATGTCTATCAAGGCAGTCTAAGCGTCATGAAATGCAATTTTTTTATTTTTTATCTTTGGGTTTGGTAAGTGGCTCGGAGTCTGGGGTAGAGTAGTTGCTCTAATCCTGACCCAGGCCACTACTACCTTACTGGTCCTTGTGGATGATGGTTGACGGCTGGCCACTGCTTCCCCTGCAGACACCGGCTGACATTTCTTGAATCCGCCTCTGTTGGAGCCGCCCTTGGCCTTAGGGCCCTTTGCCGCAGGGGGCTGCCGGGCAGAGGGCTGCCCTGTGGGGACCGGTGATAAGGCTGGGAGGACCAATGAGAGCTGTGCTGGGCGGGTCGGGAGGTGGGAGGGGAGGAGAGCCTGGGTTGGAAAAGGGCAGTGAGCGCCTGCAGCGCGGGTCGCTAGACCCCTCACACGGCTCACACGGAAGGAGAGGAACCAATCACGGGCGGTGGGCGGGTTGGGAGGCGGGAGGGAGCAGGGATATGCTCAGGAAGGGATGCGCGCAGCGGAGGTCAGGGGGGGCCTTGCGGGTGGATTCTATGGCCCAAAATGGAGGTCGGGGGCACAACACTCACCTGCCGAGTTTGGAGCAGGCAGTGAGCGCCTGCAGCGCGGGTCGCTAGACCCCTCACACGGCACACACGGAAGGAGAGGAACCAATCACGGGCGGTGGGCGGGTTGGGAGGAGGGAGGGAGCAGGGAAACGCTCAGGGAGGGATGCGTGCAGCAGGGGTCAGGGGGGCCTTACAGGTGGATTCTGTGGCCCAAAATGGAGGTCGGGGGCACAACACTCACCTGCCGAGTTTGGAGAAGGCAGTGAGCGCCTGCAGCGCGGGTCGCTAGACCCCTCACACGGCTCACACAGAAGGAGAGGAACCAATCACGGGCGGTGGGCGGGTTGGGAGGCGGGAGGGAGCAGGGATACGCTCAGGGAAGGATGCGTGCAGCGGGGGTCAGGGGGGCCTTGCAGGTGGATTCTGTGGCCCAAAATGGAGGTCGGGGCACAACACTCACCTGCCGAGTTTGGAGAAGGCAGTGAGCGCCTGCAGCGCGGGTCGCTAGACCCCTCACACGGCTCACACTGAAGGAGAGGAACCAATCACGGGCGGTGGGCGGGTTGGGAGGCAGGAGGGAGCAGGGATACGCTCAGGGAGGGATGTGTGTGCAGCGGGGGGGCCTTGCAGGTGGATTCTGTGGCCCAAAATGGAGGTCGGGGCACAACACTCACCTGCCGAGTTTGGAGAAGGCAGTGAGCCCCTGCAGCGCGGGCCGCTAGACCCCTCACACGGCTCACACGGAAGGAGAGGAACAAATCACGGGTGGTGGGCGGGTTGGGAGGCGGGAGGGAGCAGGGATACGCTCAGGGAGGGATGCGTGCAGCAGGGTCAGGGGGGGGCCTTGCAGGTGGATTCTGTGGCCCAAAATGGAGGTCGCGGGCACAACACTCACCTGCCGAGTTTGGAGAAGGCAGTGAGCGCCTGCAGCGCGGGTCGCTAGACTGCTCACACGGCTCACACGGAAGGAGAGGAACCAATCACGGGCGGTGGGCGGGTTGGGAGGCGGGAGGGAGCAGGGATACGCTCCGGGAGGGATGCGTGCAGCGGGTGTCAGGGAGGGCCTTGCAGGTGGATTCTGTGGCCCAAAATGGAGGTCGGGGGCACAACACTCATATATCCACAAACGTTTTGCTTTCTATGACCCTCGTGTAGCATTACAGTTTGTTCCTGCGAGTGAAATGTGGAGAACATGAAAAGGATGATATGCTGTCCAGTAACTTAAGTGTGTGCCTACAATCTGCAATATTTGAAGGGGGTGAAGGGGCAATTTTGAATTCTTACCTCCACCACTGGAGTGGAAATAAAAATAGGCAGATTTAAAGAACGAAAATCTGTCGTATTTACTGCAGCTGTGTTCCATCAGACTACCTCCCTGGTGGGTGGTAAATCCAGCGGTAATCATTACAAATATTTTGGGAACTGAATGAATGAATGTTTGCGTATTTCCAAGTCTGGATAACGTTCCATGCCATGCCTGAACTCACATGGCGCAGTGATCCAGAGGGACGGCCGTTATTCTGAAAGATGAACAGGAAACCTCTAATCTCACAAGTAGGTGCTAGGATTGTGTGTTTGTTACTTGGGGAGTGTGAAGGATATACCACATATCCGAAGCTACAGAACAGACAGCCCAGTGCTACAGTCAGAGGTCCAGCAGTACTGAACTATCGGGTTGTGAACACCTTGACGTCAAGGCAGTACAAATTGAGAGCACACAAGCAACTCTCGAGAAAAACAACAAGGATTTCGGTACCGTATTTCCATTATTGTATGTTTATGGCTGGTTGTACCATTATCAGCCTCAAGATGTGCTCATGTATATTATTCCATGTTTATTTCAACAATAAACACTCTTTCTGGGGGCTGAATTGAGTGGTAACCACCTTGCGCCACTCCCCCTGAGCCCCAGAATGAGTGTTTATTACCATTAGTACCCCGAGGCCAATATATTTGCGAGAAATGGATCTGTACAATCGGTTTGTGAAAGTCATAGTCTATACTATGTTAGTATAGCAGAGCTGTGTGCTATTTTGATGGACCCTTGTGCCTAACACCACTGCACTGCCACCTCATTATGAGATTAGATTTTTCTTTTCATTTAGAAAAGGCAAACATGTATGTAAAAAGAGAAGAAAAGTAGCGTCCGCAGGCAACAGTGGGTGTCCCGCATTTCAATGTTAAAACTAAATACCTGCCTGTAGTGTATGAAACATGAGCTGGAAGACGGGAAAAGATGGTACCAAGAACGCAGTGGAAGCAAAATCACATTTAATATTACATACGATTGAAATTCACTAACACAAATACAAATTCTCAAACTTACATTTTCAAACTTACAGGTATAGCAATGCAAAAATGTATATTTTCGAACATGAACTTTGTAGATTTAGTGGGTCAAAGGGAGTTGGCTGATAATGCTGAATCAGGCATAAATTGTCAAATACCAACGGATTTATCATCCACCAAGGAGGTATTCTAAGGGAATACGGGCAGTGGTAAATTAGACAGATTCCTGCGGTAGCAATTGTTCTAAAAGATACAATATTTCTGTGAACTGATGCGTAACCGCACTCTTATATGGTGACATGCAACCACAATTTCCCTTCTGCTTCCATAAAAAAGGTTGTGGGGTACATTTTAAGGCCCAAAGCAGAATCCCCCTACCATCAATTTTGTCGAGTGTTTTTTATTAATCGTAGCCATTAAAATATAGTCTCAAAAGAAATAGTCTTGTTTAACTAAAAACTGAATTTGCTGTTACATTGTGCTTTTCTATATATTCCGATTTGCATTTCCCATAGAAAACCTCACCATACCATCCTATTAAAATTAATCCCTTTCCATCAGAATCCTATCTGTCATGTGCCTGTGTCTCTGATCCTAAAAACTGATTTTCAATTTTGATAGTTGAGCCCTTCTCTGTGGCTGCCTGTCATCACAAGTTATGTGTAGAAAAGAAGTGCCACACTGCCGCGTGTGTTTCTTTTTGCATTCTGTCTTTTTCCCCAAAATCGATGTTCTCACCTGTGTTCACATTGTCTTGGTATCCTGCTCTGTAGTCTGTAGGCTTCCTTGTCTTTTAAAGTGCAGCCACACACATTTCTGTCCTAGCTATCCTGCTGCAATTGTGAACTGATATACAAATAATACGTAAAATCCCAGTATGCCATTTTGCTCTTAAATAAGGTTTTCAATTTCGTTTCTGGCCTCCCATCTTGGGGTGGTGGGCTGGATTCACATTTTGATTTTTCTATCTTCCTACTGACTCCTTGCCACTACTTTCCATCCACAAAGAATTTTGTTAGCAGGTGTTTGGGGGAAGTGTTGCAGGGGGGGGGCATAACCTGTGTGCCATCTGTCATTCTAAGAAAAGTGATTTTGCTTCTCTTTTGCATTTTCTATTAAAGGTTTATGTAGATTATGTTAGGAATTTGAATTAACTGTGTGGTAGGATTATTGCATTTATATTGTCACGACAGTGGTGGCGGCTGCCCTATTATTTGATTTTGCTCTGATTTTTCCTTGAATCCTAAAACTAATAAATATTTAATTTCATTGTTAGCCTTCTCAAGAAAGAACCCAGAGTTCAAATAAAAATAAAAAGGTGTTTTGATTGTGTGCCACATTCATTGTTAGTGGAAGAAGCCCCTGGCTGGAGTGTGCCGTGTCATAAGACCGTTAGAAAGTGTCTCTTTTATTCATGCTGTTTTTCCAGTGCATATAAGATTCATGGGCTTTATTTTAAAGTGGACAAAGATGACCCTCTTCTCCAGGCCCTAACTCCAACCGGCTGGTAGAACACACACTACTTGACCTCAACTATTTTACTGAAGTCACTAAGGCATACAGTATATTAACTAGGAACACATCACCCTTCTATTTCAATTAAAAGGATCTTATTACTTACATCTCGCTAGAATCAAACATTGCATCATTCCCCACGAGTAATACTCTACCTCTTTCCACAGGGTTCACTCTACAACCGACTCCCGAGCTCCAATCCCTAACTTTCTCTTCCATTGACTCCTTCCTCACAATTTCCATGCTTAACCTCACAACTCCTTTAATATTTCACACTCTCTCATCACCCATCTCTACTGCATTACGTAACACTTCAATCACTTTGGTAGGTGCAATGTATATTAGCATACTCTTACAAACCTGCAAGGATCTCATACATTTGTTACTATCATTTCTGTCTTTGATGTGAGTCAACACTTCTTCCCTGTCTTTGACCACCTCTAACAGTCCCAAACAGGATTTCATACTCATGCCATTTATTACACCATTCAGCATGTTTTTGCGAACATTCTGGCCTTCCTCCTTCTCATGACCACAAATGGAGAAACCATGCTCACTGAATTATGGGTGTACCTGTACATTTCCTAGCCGTCCTCCTATCAACCACATGAATGTTATTCAGTAAGTGCCTCTGTGCCCTATCCTTAAACATATGTTTAAATCTCTCGGCAAACCCAATGGCCTGCGGGTGATACAGTGACTATGTTAACTCACTAAGGCTGCAAAAACCTGTTCATGTCATGGAAATTAATTGCATGCTATTGTCCATTACGATCTCCTCCTGAATACTATTCAAAACCTCTGGGACCTAGCCATGGTTATTTGACCCACAAACATCTCTTTTAGCTACTTGGAAAAGTAGCCCATAAACATATCTGCATATGATTTTTTAAGAGTTACCTGCGGTATAGATAAGCTAAATCCAATGCAACTCTTTGCCAGGATCCTTGCAAAAGGTCTGATGGAACTAATGGAGCTACAACAGCTGTGTGCCTGAGACGGAAATGTAAGACAATTTACAGTGGGGAAGTGCTCTCCAACCCTTTAAACTCCACCAGTGTAATGAACTGTTCATGCGAAAACAAATCCTGGAATCTGTCCAACCCAAGTCTCTGCATACAGAGTGTGTAGGTCCATTTGCTGGCTGGTGAGCGGGACCTTGGGCACATGCGCAATGTGTTGGACTAGTGAGTAGAGCGTTGCAGTTCCTATCTTCCGACCCAGTGCATTGCACTATAACTAGCATTCCTGCAGTCCTGCAAGGATTTGTAAGCACCACAGCCCTCAAAAGTGAATGCACAACTCGTGCCTGTTCAATCTGGTCATGCGGCCAATCAAGGACAGGGGCATAGCAGTAGGATAAATAGTGGGCCTGAGCGGCTAAATAGTAGGATTCAAGTTAGGGAAGTGCCAGCCCACCTCTGTTCAGTGGTTCAACCAGCTTGTCCCAGCTCACCCAGTGGTGTTTGTCTGTCCATATAAACATAGTGATCATAGCCTTAAAGAGGTCTACTTGGAGCATATTTAAACAATATATACAGAAACCGTGGTAGCAACACCATTTTAACCAATGAAATCCTACCATATAGGGAGAGAGGAAGCCTCATCCACCGATCAACTACATGTCTCGCTTGTTCCAAAGCCTTACCATAGTTCCTCTCCCAAAGGACATCAACTGTTTGAGCTAGCTCTACTTCCAGGTATTGGGTATTCGACATGTGCCACTGAAAACCTTACACATCCGGAGGCACTGTCTGATCAGTATGTGGAAAGAGCACCAACTTCCCACGGTTGATCTTGAGGCCTGAGACGCTTCCATAAACCTGAACCTCAGACATGATGGATTCCAGATTCTCTTCTGGATTGTTTATATACAGGACCATACTGTCAGCATACAATGATATGATCAGTGTAAATATAGCCTTATTCCTCTATGGATGTGCCTCACCCGTATCAGTTCAGCTCATGGTTCGAGTGTTAAAGCAAATAGAAGAGGGGAACGTGGGCACCCCTGTCTCGTGCCCCTGCCTAAAAGGATTGCTTCGGATAGTTGGCCATTAACTTGGAGTCAGACAGTAGGCGAAGTATAGAGTCGAGACACCAATGAAACAAACCCCTCTCCTACCCCCATCCGCTGCAGCACTGTGAAAAGGAACAGCCATTCCACAGAATCAAAAAATATTTCTGTGTTGAGAAAGGAAGGAACCACCAGAACGGATTGATCCGCAGCAGACATCAGGCTGAAAATTCAACCGAGCCTCTAAGATGTCAACCTGTCTGGAACAAAACCCGCCTGATCAGGCCTTCACATACCTCGTCAACAGTGGTGCCAATCTGGTGGCCAGAACCTTGGCTAAGATCTTACTGTCTACGTTGATGAGTGAGATTCCGGAAGAGTCCCATCATTGAGGACTTGATGGTACACCTTGAGGAAGTGCAAATCCAGGATTGTAGGATATGCTTTGTAGACATCAGTAGTAATTCCATCAGGACCGGGGGCCTTTCCGGAAGGTAATCCATTAATTGCCTGCTGTTCCTCCTGCCTCTAAGATGTCAACCTCCCCAGAACAAAACCCACCTGATCGGCCTTCACATACCTCGTCAACAGTGGTGCCATTCTGGTGGCCAGAACCTTGGCTAAGATCTTACTGTCTACATTGATGAGTGAGATTCCGGAAGAGTCCCATCATTGAGGGCTTGATGGTACACTTTGAGGAAGTTCGAATCCAGGATAGTAGGATATGTTTTGTAAACATCAGTACTAATTCCATCAGGACCGGGGGCCTTTCCGGAAGGTAATCCGTTAATTGCCTGCTGTTCCTCCTGCAGTGTAATAGGAGTGCTGAGCCGTTCCCTCTCTCCTTGACTAAACCAATGCAACACCACCTGGTCCAAAAAACCGTCAAGAAGCAACTGCAAGGTTTCCAACCGTGACAACTATAAATGAGTAAAACTCCCATAGGATATGCATAATCTCTGTGTCCGTGCATCTCACCACCCCGGGGGTGTCTTTTATGGCGGTTATGTGTGTATATGGATTCTCCACTCTTGCCTTCCAGACTAATAACTTAGCAGGTCATTGACCCTCCCCATATTTCTGTACCACTGCATGTCTACCCGGGAACTTGACCTCCATTTGTGCTGTGTTCTCAAACCTTTGCAACTCCTCAAATATTGCGGCCTGCTTAAAAGGGTCAACAATATTGTTAGTGTCCTTCTCAAGTTCCCTAAGTGTCTTTTTGCTATCCTCCAATTCTGCTCTAATCGTTTTCAGTATTCGGCTTTCCTTAGCTATGCACTCACCCCTCATGACACATCTAAAGGCTTCCCACAGTATTGTGTGCAATTCAAACGTGCCTTCCTTCTCCTTAAAGTAATTACTAATACTCTCCAAAATAGATGATTGAAAACTGGATCCATCAAGCCATCGCTTTTGAAAACTCAGGTGTTCTGATTCAACACTGTCCCCAGCAGGTTAATTTGTCCACTCAAAGGTGCATGATCGAAAAGAGTGGGAGCCAGTATATCACAGTCCCCAATCCCGCATTCCGCCCTCTTTGTGACCAGTACGAGATGCTGATCTATGGACTGCAGAGCCGAACGTGAATCCTTTTACGCCTCTGTGCCTTCCTTTCCAAATATCCACTAGGTCAAACATGTATACCTAACTGCCGTCGTTTTTGTGTGGATCTGAAAGCCGATCTAAACACCCTCCCTGTTCTGTCTGATTATAGAATACGAGTTCAGGCCATAATAATTGAACATTGTCATTATATGGTTCTGGATAACCCCAGTCAGTATGAGGGCCCTACTTGTCACATCACCAACTGCCTCCAGGAGACAAAAGCCCAGGCACTTATGAATTAAAGTACATATCCCCTTCAAATTGTCAGAATATAAGGCAACGTACTGGTGAAATCCCCACTTAGCAAAATAAGATTTATTAGCCGGTGTTAGGTGGGATTCCTGGAGAAACGCAATCTGCAGGTAAAGTCTAGCCAAATACAATAACACCCTTCTCACCTTTGATGGGCAGTTGAGACCCCTGATGTTCCAAGTAATGAAGTGTACCCCTGTAGCCATAGCCATTGTCAGATCTCAACTGCCTCGCCACTGACCCTCCACCGTGGATTGGACCACCCATCAGCAGTGCCCCCTCTCTGCAAAACACTACAGAACAGAAGGAATGCTACTTGTCTATCACCTGTTTTACCTTATAACAAAAGAAACTGCAAACATTCCCCAAACCGATCCAACTTCCCCCCACCCCACCCCTTCACTCGCCAACAACCACAACATGACAGTATACACCCCAAACCCGAACAACCCAACATACCAAGCGCATTCGCCTTGGAGGGCGCCTGAGTCCCACCCGCCACAGGATACAGAACAGCAGACACCGCTGTGACACAAGCATCAGCTAAAACCAGCTCAGCCACTATCCCGATTGTGTGGAGTGGTGGGCTGCCTCCTGCCACCTAAGTGGGCCGACAAGTGAGGCAGCGAGTCCAGAAACTCCCCAGCTTCTTTCGGTGTGTGGAAAAACAGCGTCTTTCCTTTATGTTCCACCTGAAATTTCACCAGGATGAGCATGGCATGGTTTATTCCTCTTTCTCGCAATTGTTTTTTCACATCAAGGTACATTTTTCAGAGGTCTGTACACTATTGGAAAAGTCCGGAACAATCCTTATCTTTTCTCCCTTGTAGAACAACTGGCCTTTTTCACAGGAGTGCCTGATAGCGAGATCTCTGTCCCTGCAATGCATAAGCCGTGCAGTTATTGGCCTAGCTGATGATCCAGGAACAGGTCTCTTTCCTGGATTGTGATGCGCATGCTCCACAATAAAGGCTGGTGAGAAGCCTTCTGCACCCAGTGCTTCCCATAAAATGGACTCTACCAGCAGTTCCATTGAACCGCCTTCAAATTACTCTGGAATTCCTACTATTCTCAGGTTGTTACACCTCGATCTGGATTCCAGGTCCTCCTGCTTTTCAGAGCTTTCTTGACCTTTGGCCATGTCACTGGACTTCCTCATGGTCTGGTCCTCCACCACCGATATTCTCATCACCACCTCATCAATATGGTCCCCATGCTTGCCTAGCCTGACCTTCATATCATCCACCTTGCATGTCAATGTGTGTAGTTTATTATCCACCAACTGTATTCCAGTTAGCAGTTGTTTGAACATGTCCTTTATTACATTCAGCATATTTGGTGCCATGTCAGGATGTCCTTCGTGCTGTTCAAAGGGAAGCATCTCCTTTGTTTTCCCCTTTTTGCTAGAGTGAGGAGTCTCAAAGGGGAGCTGGTTCTGGTGCTTATCCATTTTCCCCATGATGGCCTTGGAGTCCGTAGATCCAAAGGGGAACAGGAGTGGAATCAAACTGTCCAAGTGAGCTCCCGCTTCACCTGACCACTATGTCGACATAACTGCAGCGCCGCCAGCTCTAAATACAAAGGATATCGCCTAGCTCCTTATTCACAGGGCACCGGAATGCCAATTTGACACAATTACGGATCAAGTATTTACGTTGCTGAATAAAAGTACCCTTTTTTCCCCTTCGGATCTCCATGCAGGGGACAGCTTGCAGGTGTGTCCCAGTTCTATAGGACTTTCCTCTTATAAACTCCAGCATACAGGCCCGCGGTTCCCCACAGGCCTCCAACAGCCGTTCGGGCAACACCCCTTCTAACTTCAGGCAACTGCCGGGGGACTTGCAGGAAATCCAACGCTCCCCTCTGCAGCGATGCATGATGCTATTACTGCCAACACACCTCAATATCCAGTTATAGCAGACCTCACAGCAAGCCTCACCTGACCACCTCCTCATTGCAGCATTGACCATAGACTCTGTACCAAGGTTTTTTGGCTACCGCTCCTATGTGCAACTCAGCTAGGCAGACTCACGCCAGGCAAGGGTTGCCCTCTCACAAGCCTCTTTCCCACTGTGAGAAGTGCAGACCCTTTGTCACTGTCAGCAACTGTCACCTTCTGCTGGTGAGTCCACGGTGCCCAGACCCCTTTCAAATCACCCACATCTGGGTTGCGCGTGAGCACCAAGTGTCAGACGGATAAGGCAGCTCAGGTCGTCCAGAGCGGGCTGCTAATCTCCTCTGTCGGCAGTATCCCAGTGCTGCTCCTGCCATCAAGCAGCTCCCTTGGACTCCAGTGTTCTACGACCATACTATCAGCGGGCTATGCCTCTGCTGTCTGTGCCATGTCCAGTAATTCACAGCCTCACCCGATCATCCTGTCTTGTATGCACTGCACCCGTCAGGTTTATTTGGCTACTGCTTCCTGCTCGGTGGGTACTCAGACTAAGTGCTTCAAGGTCTCCACCACGCCCGCCAGCTTTCTACTCGAGGGTCCTTCCCTCCTCTCTGTTAGATTTGAGCTGGGTGCCACTCCACCAACTGCGCATAGCGTCCGCCACTGTGTCCTCACAGTACAAGATTATTTTACGACTGATGAAAGGAGATATGTGCCGCATTTCTTTGGGTCTTTACAGAGCTCACCTAAGAGCGGCCATCTTGGTGGAGCACTTGAGCGCCCTCTTGGTAGAGTGAGGGTGGGTGTGTTGGCGGTATGAGTGGGGTACGACTGAATGGACCGCTTATGATATATGATATATGATGTAGCATTTATAATGCACCTGTACACAAGTGTTTCTAGGCGCGAGATGAGATGATGGGTGAGGCAGAGTGAGGTTGAGTGAGGTGATGTTGAGTTGGTGATATCAAGTTGGATGGGTGCTTGTTCGGAGGTGAGGTGAGGTTAGGCTAGGTGGTTAGGATGAAGTGCTGCAGTGAGGTCGGGCAATGTTAGGCGCTGACACGGTTTGATGGGAATGGGTTCTGGGGTGAGGCGAACAGGTGGCCTTTAATGTACACTTTTTGGCTGTTCCATTCTCTTCCCTCTTCCCTCTTGCACATCATCCCACACACCAAACCACCAACCCAAACACTGAGCAGAGGGGAAGTAATACAGGCACAGTGGGGATAAGCAAATCCCTCTTCGGATGATTTCACACTAGAGTACCCTCCATCCATTATCCTCCCTTCCCTCCCACCGAGTGCTCCGGTGCATCCCGGTCCCTGCAAGTACTGCCAATGAAAAGGAGAAGGAACTACGTTTAGTTCCCACAGTGTTCCTGGTGTCGACTATGGACAAATGTGAGGCAGGTCAGTGGGACAGGTGTGGCGGTGGGTGAGGGATGAGGGAAATGCAGATGGAATTGGAAGGAGCAGGAAGGGGATGCACAGGGCGCACTTACCTTCAACCATCCGGGAAAAATGGCAATCTCCCGCTTCCAATAAGGAGAAAGCTCGGAGCAGGGCCTTTATCGTGATTGGCTGGGAGACTGCAACACACACCCCTCTCTCCCAGCACCAGTTGCTAATTAGAGAGAAACTCGATCAGACAATACATACAATATAGATATAATCAGTTCTGGCGCAGAGCCATCACGCCCACCAGTAATGCCATACAGTCCTATCCTATCCCCTCACTTTTCTATTTGAATCACAAATTAGCTAAATGTAACATCATGCACATGTACACGGTGCATTCTGCTATATTTCTTCCGCAACGGGAAGGTTCCAAGCCCATTTACTGCGTCTATGAGAAATCTGTCTAATTCAACATTTTAAAGCCATTTTTGCCGCTCAAAGTGTGACCCACTTCTGTGCCATTTTGCACTTGAGGTTTCTGTATTTCAATCTTTGAAGCTGACAGTCGGGATTTCCCCACGAGACAACGTAAATAAATGCATTTTACATTAGCAGCGACAGTGTGAGATCCGAGGTGGAAGGTGCCATCTGTATAGCAGGATCAACTAAGTGCTTCAGAGTGCTTCAGAGTGCTGGACTTTACTCTGCCATCTGAACAGACGGGCGAAAACGCCCACTGTATTTATCCATGAAGGTCATCTCTAAATTACATCACACGCACACACACACAAAGACACTCTCACACACACACACACACACCTAGTATGTGCAAATCTACCCTTGCACCAGTGCAATGTTCCTGAAAAGGTGCTTTAAAATTTGAAAAGATGCTTTAAAATTACACAAGTCTTAATTTTGCCAAAATTCGCTGACTGAATCCCTTAATCCTTGCATGTGTCAAAAATCGGATCTATACATGTATAGATAGATATACATAAAATATATACACCAGATGTGTATTAATTTGCATAGCCACAATTCTTTGCCCATGTGGTACTGAACTGAAAGTAAAGTTCCAACGATGGCCACTGGGTGGCACAGTGACATTTGTGACCTGAATCCAATGCCTTATTCTCGGAGCAGGACGATTAGGCGCGGCCAGTTCGGCGCGGGCTGATTCACTGCGACCGATTCGGCGCAGGAGCCAATTGGGCACGCCCATTTTGGCACACCCAGTTCGGCGCTGCGACGTTTGGCCGCGGGAATGTTTTGGCGCGGGGTGGGATTCTCATTGTTTTGCGTGGTTCAGTATTTTTTAATATGAATTACACAAATGCTTTACAGTATTTTTTAATGTGAATTGCACAAATGCTTTATAGTATTTTTTTTATTGTGAATTGCCCAAATGCTTTATTATTATTTTTTTATTAGACTATTCAATCATGGGGGTTAAATATGTAACTTTTGCTGCCCCAGGCACACTGCCAGTTTGGTCTTGTGGTTAAGTTCCAAGCCTCACAATCTTGCAGGCCATGGTTGTGGCTGGGCTAAAGCTTTTAATTTGATTGTATTTGCAAAATATCACATTATTTTTATTTAAAAGGGGAAATTAAAGAAAGGTTCAGTTTATCCACAAACCATGGCCTGCAAGACTCTGGGGTAGAGAACTTAACGCAAAGCCACAACCTCCAGCAAATTTACAAATACAAGAGGGAGGGATACGCAAAACCCAAAACCCAAAGTCTCACTGGCCAGGGCACTTCAAGAAATGGCACACAGATAAAAAAAAAAACACCCCAATGAAATTCCGAAAACACAGGACTGCACGGATGATATGTTTATTATTGCAATGTGCACAAACACCTTAAAGTAGCGGGAAATACACCTGTGTCTACTCCATTAAAAAATTGTGGGCAAGACCGCGGAGGTAACCCAAAACATCACGCTCTCCATAGCTCGCCACAATGTTCTGCACCCTCCTGCTCTGGTCCAGGTATCTCTTTCGCTTTGCAGGTGGGAATTCGCCACAGATGTATTCCTCGTACAGTTGGTCTCTGCCCTTTTGTATGAACCGTACCCCATCTACAAATTTCCACAGAGTAGGGTGGTCCATGCCAAACTCAGCCTGCATCCTGCGGTGGGCTGCTTCCGCAAAGTTGTTAGTTCGTGCCTGGTCCTGGCAAGTTCTTTCGTACACCAACCACATCTCTGGTGGGAACACAGCGCGGTGGCGGCTACGGTCAGGGTTCTGGTGGCCCATGTAATTGTCCTCGAACCAGCGCAGGACTGGCACCAACTCTTCAGGCATTGCGTTGTCCATTATGAACACGGCTCTGTCCAGGTCTTGAATTGGCACAAAGGCAAACGCAATGATCGTGCATGCTGCCAGTGCGAATTCCGGTTCATTGTTGTACCTTGGGAGCAGACCTCCAGCAGCATGCTTCTTGCGGACATTGCGGGCTAGGTGAAAGAGGCAGCCATGTAATTGCGAGCCTGAAAATGTTGCTCTTACAGCACCAATGGCAGCCTGTTCAAAATCCATTGAGATGGATGCCGGATCAAGATTAGGCCACATGTCTTTGACCGCCTCAAACATGCGCTGGTAAGTACCCCTTTCCTTGTTGGGCAGCAAGACATAGAGAACCGGCAGCACAAATCCTCCCCGCTCTGCCATCAGTACATAAATCTGCGCAAAGAGCACTGGAGCCAGGCTGAATGTTCCATCCACATACAACTTCTCCATTTGATCAGCCCATTCCCTGTGCGACTCACGGCCAAATATGAGAATGCGGTTCTCATCATTCTCACCGAATCCCAAAGGAGAAAGGGTTCCGGCTGATTCGGTGTGGTATGGTAGACCCTGTAGTCTTCTGGTATCCTGATTGCCGCTCTGTGTTGTGGTTGAGGTGGAACCCCGTGGGTTGAATTGCGACACCTCTGGATCACCTTGCGAATTGCGTGCTTCCTTGGCATCTTCCCTTGCACGCTATTGATGTCCCCTGCAGGGCTCCATTGATGATCGACACTGGCGACTCCACTGTCCCCACCGCCCGCTCCTTGATCCCTGATAGGATGCGGCACACTTCCCCTTTTGCGGCATCACTGCCATGGCTATGCTCATGCATCCTACTCAACATCTGGTCATCCAGCGTTGCTGTGTGTAGGTGTGCTTTGCATTTGCCTTTTTCCTCACAGCGCCAGACTATCTTTGACTGGTCGGCGCTGTGCCTATCGAAGATATATTGGTAACCCTCATGGCACGCTTGGAAATGACGCCGGCCATTCTCCTGGACACAGGTTGGGGGAAGGTTTTTGCTCAGGCCTTCAGACACTGTAACACAGCCCAGTCAGTGCAGCAGACTAAAGAACAACATGTCAGTGCACCAAGCCTCACAAAATACTGTCATGGCAGTGGCGGGAAAAGGCCTCATTAGTACCTCATTGGCCCAGTACAGTCCAGCAAAGTAGCAGCCCCTCCCACCCCTTCAGACCTTTGGCCTCCAGGTAGCAACCAAAAAATGGACCAGTGTGGGCCCTTGCACTGGTAGACAAATATCTATTTATGTTTATACATTCATTCATATAATGTAGTGTTCCTAAAAATATTATGCACATATACTAGGTGTACATGGACCTATATGTGCTTTACAGAGGCAAACAATATAAAAAAGTAAATAAATAAATAACCACTTGCTTCCTGTTTTATTTTTTTAGGGAGCTCACAGTCTTCTACAAGCTAAATATGAAACTTGGTGATGTGACATCATTGTACTGCCTTTGGACTAGTGGTTAGCTGTTGCAGGTTTAACTCTGGCGAGCCAGAGTTCAAGACTGCACAGATCTACAATCTAATTTCTTTCTTGGGCTCATTGGCGCTTTGATGCAAACAATATAAAAAAGTAAATAAATAAATATCCACTTGCTTTTTATTTATTTAGGGAGCTCACAGTCTTCTACAAGATAAATATGAAACTTGGTGATGTTACATCATTGCAAACAATATAAAAAAGTAAATAAATAACCACTTGCTTCCTGTTTTTTTTTTTTAGGGAGCTCACAGTCTTCTACAAGCTAAATATGAAACTTGGTGATGTGACATCATTGTACTGCCTTTGGACTAGTGGTTAGCTGTTGCAGGTTTAACTCTGGCGAGCCAGAGTTCAAGACTGCACAGATCTATAATCTAATTTCTTTTTGGCACTTTACGTTTTCTGTCAACGTGCTGCATTTGAAAATAATTATCCACATCCCCTCGCGCCAAATCTGCGGCGCCAGAAAGGCTCCCGCACCGAAATGGGCGCGCCAAACTGGCCTAGCAGCAAAACGGCCGCGCCGAAAGGGGGTGTACTGCTTATTCTACCTTCATGCTTTAGGTAAAAGGGATTTTTCAAGTCTTTTTCAAGCCTTCATAGTTTTGATGATGCTTTCTACATGTGTCAAAAATTACTGGGAATTCCGTGACTTCAGAGGTTTCAGAAGCAAAGTTTACATCAGGAATTAGTTTTATGGATGAATAATCTACTCATAGTTTTGGTACTTAAGCAATATTACCCGAGCAAGTAGGGCATTACTGGGCCTGGTAAGGCCCCCGGCAAGGTAAAAGCCTGAGCAGCTCGGTCATTCCTCAACTTAAAAAAAAAGATGCCTGCCAAGAATCCGATGAAAGGACTATGTAGTCCCTACTCCCTTTCCATGATGGTCATTAATGAGGCTGCAGGGATGCGCCGGGAACACTGTGGTTCCCGAAGTTAGTGAGGGACCAGGCAGCGCAAGGTAACTGGGGTGGGATGCAAGGGGGGAAAATATGTGGAAAAGGGGCGTGTGGGGGAACACTTAACTGAGTACCCGGTGGGGGAAGATGTGACCTCCGGCTTTCAGGAGGCTTGAGCAGCCGGATTACCATGTGTTAATGCCTCCATTTTGAGCCTCCTCATTGGCAGGAAAGCGATATACCCCCCTCACCAGTTACAAATTGATGCTAAAGTACTGCATTCATTAGACATGGGCTTGTCTCAGAACCTGATGTTTTCTAACAGCCTGTGCTTACCTCAGAAAAATGATGCACTGAATGGGAGCATCAAACGCATTTACCATCGTCCACCATCAGCTGTTAGCACGGATGAACATGTGACATCTGATATACTATCTGTAAACTCCTCCTAAAGTTCGACGATAACTGATAGTCAGTGTCTGACTTTGAATAACAAATGCAGATTAAGGATTATAAACCTGATTTTAGCTGTACCCCATCACTTATTAGTACACAAGCTCCACCAGCTGTTACTGCACAAGTTATTACGCCTGCATCTACAGCTGACAGTACCGAGCTTATTAAATTGTCCATCTATAAAATGTACACTGTTGAATACATCTTCCCCTGTGAAATAATCCACTGAGGTGGCTGACATTATTGTTGAATCTGGAATTGATATGTTTCAAAGGGAGACGTGGCGGCACCCGCCTGCTGGTCCCGCGATATCCATAGTTGTACTGGATTGACACCTTATCATCCATTACAATCGACCTGACCAGGTTGGCGGGGGAGTTGCTATCATCGATTCTTAAAACTTTAAGATGAATTAGCTGGATGTTCACCCGATTTCTATGTGTAAAATTCTGCATATCCAACTTTTGGTAAAACCCAATGTTATGTATAACATTCCATTCATATTTCATCCTCTAATGATACGCCCCTGTTTTCTCACAAATAGATTGCCAATATCATCTTGGGAGATCTTAGTAAATTAGCATTATTACCCGAGAAGGGGGCGGGGGCATTACCAGGCCCTTTCTCAACTTTGTTAAGTTGAGAAAGTACACAGCCGTTTCTCAAAAAAAAAAGCAAAACATGGCCATCATGGATAAAGAGTAGTCCCTTCTTCCTTTCCATGATGGTCATTTGCAAGGCTGCGGGGATGAACCAGGAACACTGCGTTTCCCGGAGTCGGCGAGCGTCCAGGCAGTGCAAGGTAAGTGGGTGTGGGAGGGGGGGAAATATGTGGAAACAAGGGGTGGGTCAGAAGGGCAAATGGGGATGCGGGGCGTGGGGATTAGCATGTGGTAATGCCCCCGTTTTGAGCCTCCTCATTGGCTGGAAAGCTGATCCCCCCCCGTTGCCAGGTAATAATTTAGGGGATCTAGACCATAATGGCATGATCGCACTAGATTGCTTAACCACCCTTGCTGAATTACACCTATCCCAAATTAGTCAGAGGTCCCACGCATAAGAAGGGTTGAACTTTTGACTGGGTAGTTGCCAACAAAGTTGTTATATTAAACATCAACCCCAATATATGTCTCCGGTCAGATCATAACATCATATTTTTCAATCTACTTATGCCATAAAGCCAAGGCGACCTCATCCAATACAACCAACATCTTATGCCATAATATCAGCAATATTACCCCACAGGGTATTTCACCTATGCTTAGTTCATTGTCAGATGACTCTTTTCTTGAAAAATCTTTAGAAAAAAGGTTGATCTCTATTATGCTTCATTACAGTCAGCCTTGGATACTGTTGCTCCACTTGAACCAAAAAACAATCAGATCTATGCAAAGACGTCCCGCTACTGATAGCTCCATTATTAGAGATCTTTGTGCGGCCAAAAGAAAGGCTGAAAGGAAATGGCGTAAGACTAGCATTGACGAGCATAGAAGGGAGTGGGCAAAATGCACAGGCCCGATATAGGCCAGCTCCAGTTGCTTCAGTTGCCTCTAAAAAGGAGTTTGATAATAATAACATTTCAAATGCACAAAACGCACAAAATGCCACCAAATAACTCTTTAGGACCTGATTCACAGAACGTTTTCCAATGGGATTGCGCCATTATAAAACGCTTCTGTGAATCAGGCCCTTGGTCTCTTGCATACCTTAGAAAAAGGGAACATTATATCTACTGGCCCTCCTGCCTCTGTCATGTTGTGCAGTACAATTATGTCATTTTTTTCTCCAAAAATCAGCAAAGATTAGGATTAAGATTTCTGCTAAAATATCGTCTAAACGGTCATCTGATGATTTGCCTAATTCTTTCGTAGAGCTCTCATCAGGGCTCTAAAGGATGTTGGATACTACTATTCTACAGTTTGTATTCTCCCAAGTGTCCACGTTGCCAAAATTATTCAGAAGCCTAAAGCTGTGTTAACGATGTATGTCATGGCAAAGTCATCAAAGACTGTGTCCCTTGTCTGGTGCAAGCAATTACTGCAGCAGGCAACAATAGTTTTTCTACTGGCTCCATACCTGACTCCCTGAAGAGGATTAACATTATGCCTGTCCTCAAAAAGGCATCCTTGAACTCTTTTAATCCTTGTAGTTATTGGCATATTTCTCATGTTAATTACCGTCCTAAAATCTTGGCTAAAATTGCATACTTGGGGCTTCAGTGTTTTGTCATTTCACACAATCTCTTGGGCATTAATCAGTTGGGTTTTAGAACAGCCCATAGCACAGAAACTTCTATGCTGGACATTCAGTCCGGCATAGTTGATATTCTGGATGAGGGCAAAGCCGGTGTGCTGATGTTCTTGGACTTATCAGCGGCCTTTGATGTGCTTGACCGTGATATTCTTTTGTCATGCCTTATGCATGATCTCAATGTCCATCCTCTGGCCTGTTGCTGGGTCACCTCTTTTATGAGAGGAAGATCTGCTTCCTTGGAGCTGGGTCAGTACTCATCTTCCTCCCATCCAATCACACAGGGAGTGCCATGGGAGCGTGCATGTCTCCTCTCATTTTCAATTTGTATATAAACCCCCTCCATGATCTTTTGATCAGCAAGGAGGTTACATTTCATAACTATGCTGATGATGTCCAGCTGTTGTTTATGCAATCTGCTGAAATGGTTAGAGACACACATCACATCAACAACATTTCTAATGTCATCAGTCTATTGGTGAGAGACAATTGGCTTTGCCTAGATGACCAAAAGACTGAGCTACTCCTACCGGTGACCCTAATGCCATCAGGAAATGTGGGAATCTATACGACCCCATGTCTATCAATATGTACTCAATTCCCACATTAAGAAAAGCTAAATCTCTGGGTATTTATCTTAATACTGAAATGAACATGGATGCCCAAGTCTCAGCAACAGTTACCTCAAGACATTATTACATTTGTCTGCTTCGGCAAATAAGGCAGTTGATTTCTGATTTGAATACCTCTGTAATAGCCAGAGACATTTTAGGGCCAGACTCGGCTCGACTATGGCAATGCACTGCTCGCTCGCAAGAGAACCTGACTCAGGCACCCTGGTTCTGGCATGGCTTTGCTACCTTCTTCCTCAGAGCTCCAAGCTTCTCTGTCTCACCAACTTCATCAAAGCTGCAGCATTCTGCAGGCTTCCTTGGGTCTCTGCCCACCACCCCGACTCTTCTTCCAGGGACCTCCTGTGAGGGAGAGACTCTCGCTTCTGCGTCATATGAGCTTGCAAGACTTCAAGTGATTCAGAGTGCTGCACTCGCATTGTGGCCAATATTCATAGGAAGCTTCATATCCCTCCTACATTGAAGTGTCTGAACTGGTTGTCAGTTGCCCACAGAATAAAATATAAAACCATGACCGTTCCTCACAAATACTTACACAGTGATGCTCCATTGTGCCTAAAGGCCAGATTAAGACCCTACAAACCACCTTGCTTGCTGCGTCAAGTTCACAGCAACCTTTACACCGTAAGCGTTACAAGTGTAGCCGTGCTGGTGGCAGATCATTCCAAAAAACAGCCTCACATTGGTGGAAAATGCTACTACCCTGTATGTGTTTTAATGGTAGTTCTGCTTCTATTAAAAAACAGCTGGCAACTCATCACTTAGCAACCATTTCAGATAGTTTGGGCAATACTATTTTTGGGCTGACATTCAGAGGTGATTATGCAATATCTGCTATGCTTAACTGCCCGTATCAGGGTAAGCCAAATTTCACTGGGTGGACGCCCCTTTGGGGACAAGGAATCCCCAAGTAAGGGTTTTACTCCACCTCCCTTTACTTCAGAATTCTAAATGTTTCTTAGTTATATGGACATTGGACAGGGAAGTAATGTACAGGGCCCTTTAAATGTGGGTTGATTGGTTTCTGACCAGTATTTGTTGCCACCCTTGCATGAAGAGCAGAACCAATGGATTCCCCCATCTCGGAAGGTCCCAGGACTTAGACAGGTGGGGATTCAGCCGGAAATGCTAGCTTTTGCAGCCACGCAAAAGCGAGAGTCTCTCCCTCAGAGGAGGTCCCTGGAAGATGAGTTGGGTTGGTGGGCAGAGACCCAAGGAAGCCTGCAGAATGCTGCAGCTTTGATGAAGTTGGTGAGACAGAGAAGCTTGGAGCTCTGAGGAAGAAGGTAGCAAAGCCATGCCAGAACCAGGGTGCCTGAGTCATGCCTTCCCAACACCAAAGATATGTCACTCCATGGCGGGAGGGACTATCACAAGAGACCCAACTGCGCAAACTGGAGTGGGGTCAAGAGGCTGTATCCATGCTGGCCAGAGAGACCTCCACCCCTAATGAACAGTGAAGCTGAAAAACAGGTGTGCAGCATTGTACAAGGAGCGGGTGGAGGGCGGTTAGGCCACAGCAGAACCCACACCGGGCTGAGAATCTGCATACCCCCTGAGGGGGTGAAAGAACTGACAGCCAGAGTCTGGCTGAGAAAGCCCCTAGTCCACACAGGGCTGAGAATGTGCATACCCCACAGTGCAGTAAAAGTATTGACAATCACAGTCAGGCTCAGAAAGCCCATACCCCTTCGCAGGCTGAGAAACTGAAGACTCCATGAGGTGGTGAGAAAACTGAGCACTGAAGTAGGGCTGGGAAAGCCCATTGCCTACACCGGGCTGAGAAAACAAGTATTCCATGGGTGGTTGAGAAAACTGACAACCAAAGCAGGGCTGAGCAGGCTCATAGTCCACGCAGGGCTGAGAATCCAAATACCCCATGAGGCGGTGACAGAATCGACCCACAAAGATAGGCTGAAGAGCTGAGGAGTCCACGACGGCCAAGACAACAAATATTCCACAAGGGGATAAGATGTCCACCAACTCAAGCATGTGTGAGCAAGGGAATTACACCAAACGCTTCAAGTCACAAAACACAAACACCCAAGCTGGGGTGAGAGTTGATTACGGTTCTGCGAATACCGAACAACCAGGGTCAGGAGAAGCTGTTGTTTCTAACGATGAGACCACATACCGGGAGACGCGATTTTGGCTAAAACGAAAGTTGAGCGACTTTTTTTAGTTTGAACTATAATAATAGGCCTACAGCCAGAAAAGGCATTGATAACTCTTTGCTGGGGGCAGACGACCAGCCACCACTAATCAACCTAGGGGGGAAGTAACACTATCCTAAGCTAAAGATTATGTTTTCCTTTTTTCCTAGTGATAGAACAGATATTAGGGTAGTGTAGGTTTGAGCAGAGGACAAAGTTTCTAAGACGCCCTGATGAGCACCCGTTTATTATTTTCCAGAATAGGGAACTCGTCGTAGAAGTAGGGCCTAGAGTAGGCATTCTTTCCTTTAATAAAATATTCTGTTGCAAACATGTCCTCTTGTTTGTCTCCTATGTCGGGTTTACCACAATATGCATAAAATGGCACTGCTCTGAAAGGCAAAGACAGTTGTTTGAAGTTGATTGTTTGCATTTGGGCTCATTTGGCAATGCTTTGTCATGTCCCTCTGAAATGGAGTTGCACTTTAGGGATATGGCCACTGGGTGGCGCAGTGGCATGTGTAACTTTGCACAAAGTCCTGTTCTCAAATATCTGACCTATAGTTATGGTGAAACATGTGTACATACTTTCCCCAAAATTCAATTGCTAATAACTTTTGACTCACCAGATGGATTGGGATAAAATGTTCCCAAATTAACTGTTGTCCATTGACCCCCAAAATGGAAATTTGGGGGAAAATGTGTTAAAAGGTGCAAAAGTTATTAATAAAACAAAAAATACTTGTTTTCAGCCTACTCCCATTCATATTCTCATAAAGAAAAAGTGCATTCATTGAAAACCTAAAGCGCGAAAAATGCTGGACGAATTTGGACCAAATTAAAAAACAAGCTGGGCACAAAGTACTGCAGATGTGCTTTTTTGCTGCTCTGGTGTAAATCGGGCAGTAGTTTTTAAAGTATTCGACAGAGAAGGGGCTGCCCCCTGTTCCTGAAAAACATTTATGTATCTCCCATGGTGCTTTGCAGCAGAGCGGCTGAGACGCATTCCAGAAATGAAAATGATTCTCGAGGTAATACCAAGGGAAGCCAAAAATGAAAAGTGCAAATTTGATTTGGAGGAGGAAATGGGGTATCTTCACATCAGGCTAGAGGTGGGGAGAAGGAAAGAGGAGAGCATGTGAAATGGGGGACTCAGGGTGGGTTGTGGATTTTGTTTGGGGCAGAACATTTTGGTCTATCGGGGGAATCCCAGGGAATTCTCACGAGATTACACTGGTAACGTTGCAAGACATGCACGGAAAAAAACTGTGTTACACGAACCAAAGAGTGAAAGGGGGTCTTAGGAGAAGGTCACAGTGGGATTAAACAATGGAGGGGTGTGTGGGGGAACAGAAAACATGGAGGGAGACACATGGTGAGTGCCATTGAGGGCAAGAAAGACTTTTACATTTTCAACCATTTTCTGGCTACCGCAGGAATCACCATGCTCACGCATGATTACCGCAGGAATAGGAAGAGAGGGAAAAATCACGTGTACATTCAATAAAACCTTTGCTGATGACATTTACTAGGCAAGGGGTAATAGGCCTTTGTGAAGAATTAGTGCAACGTGTACAATGCACACAGCCTTGTCCAGTGAAATACAACAGACACAGCTATGGCCACTGAACCCTGAGACTATCGGCCTTGGCTAGTGGCCTACTGGAAATGGCCAAAGGCCATCTACAGGGGTTATGGGCTTCGGCCAGTAGGCCAGGGCCCCTGATCATGGCCAAATGTCATGGCCAGGGCGCTTCCCTCTTTTAGAATCATTGGTGCACCATGAACAGTGGGTACAGGCGAAGGCCATGTCAAGTGGGCCCCAAACAAACTATAGTATTACAAACGCCTTGAGTTAACACCCATTAGTTGATAGAGACTTAAGGTGAGCTGATAGGCCAGGGTACCTTACCTTTTTTGAAGTCATTGTTACAACCTGGCATTTAGCTGGTTTCTAACGACTCCTGACTTAGACAAATATATGCACTCGGGTGCAGATGGATGTAGTGATATACACAGGAATAGGGATTAGAACGTCTGTCCCCTGACCAGAAAATCTGCAGTTTAGCTACTAGATCACAAATAAACCTGAACACTAGGCAGAAAGTCATTCGACTTTAGTGAGTTAAGCGTTCACTTCACAGATCCGTGTGTGTGACCAATAGTCACTAGTTCACTAGTCCACAACTCAGCAGAGCCGACTCAGAACTTCATCCTCCTGAGGTTGATAAAATTAGTACTGCTGGTTAATACAAACACATCCTAACACAGTGCTTAACATCAGGAAGAACCAGGCATGAGGTGGAATATGACAACGAGATGTAATTATTGTTTGTACAAAAGAAATATTGTTGGCTTGAGTTCAATTCTTGACCTGGTCCATGGAAGCTCATTGCTGTAAACTGGGGACAAAGTTCCTGTCATGCATTTCAAGCATTCTAACTGGCGGGTCCATGTCCTATGGTTAATACTAGAGGACACAGATAATGCTAGTCGAACTCCAAAATGTCACGGGAATCAATGTTGCTTTCTCAAGGTATGGAAAAGGTTTTGCCTCTGGCGTATTATGCTAGGACAAACTTGCACAAAATGGGGAGGGCAGATGATGATACTTGCTGGAGGACAAAAGCAGGCAGGATCTTTCTTTCATATGATCTGGGCTTGCCCCAAGGTCAGCGAATACTGGGAAAAGATCCTGTGTATCTTACCCAGGCTGAATGAAATATCAAGATGTCTTAAGGTAGCTGTTCTGCATATTTTGGGGGCAGCAGTGAGTTCTGGGGGGATCAAACGACTAATCAGCAAAGAGCTGGTATTGGCAAGGAGGGATCTAGCCACTAGCCATGTGTTAGGAGGGCATGGATCTCTGCTGGTCACTGGGGGAATTGTATACATGCATAGAGGAGACCTTAAGAAGTTTCAGAAGATATGGGGCAAGTGGGAAGAGAGGGGTTGAAGCAGGGGGGGAAGATATTCTCTTATGCATGGATTGGCGATAGGCGGGCGGTTTTG
Organism: Ambystoma mexicanum; assembly: GCF_040938575.1. Lineage (NCBI taxonomy): Eukaryota > Metazoa > Chordata > Amphibia > Caudata > Ambystomatidae > Ambystoma > Ambystoma mexicanum. The sequence continues at coordinate 178,666,943 of NC_090930.1, read as the reverse complement.
GACATCATGGTAATCAATGGGACTCGGACCATCACGGCTACACTGAACGTATGCTCTGTCTTTTGGGTCTGTTTTAGTTTTGTATGAGTTATTCTGATGTTTCTGAATTGTTACTTAATTAAAAGAGTTATAAAATAATATTAGAGGCAAAGGACTCTATAAATGTAGGAATCCTGTTTTTGAAAAGGACACAAATAATGCAAGTCGAACTCCTAAATGTCGCAGGAATCCATTTTGCTTTCTCAAGGTATAGAAACATGTAATGAACTCAAGTTAGAGGTAGCGAACAGAGGATAGCACAGAGGCAACACGCTAGTCTTTGAAGCAAGACCACACAGAACAACAAAGATTCGAATCCTGATTCTATGCTTAGAAACTCAACTCTGGTACGATATTAGGCGTGTTATAAAAAAATAATTAAAAACATAAATCTTAATAGCGGATAATTCACAAGCTACAGTTTTTTTTTCTCATTCCTTACACCAAAACAGTTATGCAAAAATGTGATATTAAAAGACGAAAAGAGTGCAATCAGGCGGAACTTACACTTTCCACAAAATCCACTGTATTTTGGGCCAGATTTACTAAAAAAACACACACCTCAAAATAGGCTGTATAACTTCTGGAGGCGGACAGCACTCTATTACACGTGAATGTGGAAGAAAAACAACAACATTACATTTCTCAATTGCTTTTTCCCACACAATTCGATACTTTCTCCATCCATCCCATTCACTTCCATCATCAGATTTGAACTTTCCTGCTTCAAAGAACCGATTAACACCATTATTAACAGGGGTAGTATAGATCAGTGGCAACACGTTCCTCTTGAAAACAGGATGACACAGAGCAACACAGTTTTGAATCCTGGGTCTGTGCTTAGAAACCTCTTTGGTATTGGGTGTGTTATAAAAAAACAATTATAAAAAAAATGTGCAGGTGTAATGTATGACAAAGGAGATAGGTTTTTGAAGCAGTGGAAAGGTTTAGTGCATTCCAGCAAACGTACACCTTACGGATGTGTCTACCATGCACGCCTACACACATCACTGACACCTCCACGCAAAATAAAGTTTTTGTTAGGTCACACCCAGCTGACACACCCATTTCAGATAAGTTAAACTAAAACTTACAATGAGGAACTTTCGCTGTGTAACTGCAGAGAGACAAGGGCCTCCAAATCTTTAAGCTTACTGGAATCCTATTACAAAGGTGTAAGCTCTGTTAGTGACTTGCTGCAAGTTATTTTGGTGCAAGTTACACCATTTTATGGCATAGGTCATAGCTTTATTTTTGGCTTGGTCAATTGGTCCAATATACCAATGAGACATTGGAACACTTTATTGTTGCTTGCTAATCAAGTGTCTGGTTCACCTTAGGGCACATCTCCTCTAACTAATTTATGACCATACAGATTTATATTTTTTCTCAACCTTTCACAATATTGCGTATATATAAAATGATCAGATCAAAACAGACCCCATACTATCTTGGTCAGGAGGACACAAAACATACTCACTGATAATTGATTTGTAACTCTGTCAGAAAAAGTCTTGGAAAATTCCTCTAGTTCTTTACCATAAAACAGGTTAAAAAACAACTGTTTCAGCTTTTGGTTTTGCTCCTCGGTCTCACAGGCATGAGCGATTGATTAGTTCTTCGACCATCTGCTTAAAGCCTGGAAAGACCTTGGGTTTGGCAATTTCAGCGGTATCTCCAGTTGGGTGGAGAGATCTCTTGTTATGGTGCAGGCCTGGACATGCGGTTTCAAGGATGGGAGGTAGTCACTTATGACTAGAAATACCACCTCTTCCTTCCTTATGTCACAGGACACCTCCACCACACCATAAGGGCAGGAGGAGTACAACAAGAGATTCCCCCCCTTGCCGGGTGAAAATCTTTTCCGGAGGGATATCGTCATCAGAATTGTACCAGTCATTTGGAATTGGTCCATTAATCTCATTGCCTAAATCAATAGAATAATTTTGGGCATCAACCGCCATTCCAATAAAGGTGTCTGCAACCAAATTGATACAATATTCGAATTGTTCTTGAAAACTGCCAGACATGAAGTTAGCAGCACTCTGTGCATATAATGTGGTGAGTTGGCTTTAGGTCCCAGGTAAAGAGGTCATCACTCGGTGATCGGAAGGTGCCTTTCCATACTCTAACTGGTCGGGGTGCCTCAAAGCCTCTTTGTATTTGGCTATTTCCTTTTCCAATCTCTCAGATTTGTTTTTCCCAGCCCCTATCTCTTGGTGTCATATAGAGGCCTCAACTCTGATACCAGTGCTTGAGTAGCTTCTAGCACTTTATTTTTTGCCAATACACGGTCACTGAGTCCCTTATTCTCCTCACAAAGGGACTCATTTTTATTTCTTGTAGGTGTGTGTTGTCTGGGCATATTCAGACCTCTTCTTTTGCAGGAAACTAATCTCCTCCCTTCATGCACTTTTGTCCTGTGTTTCCTGCTCTATGTCAAACTCTGGTTGCCTCACCTGGTATATTTTTTTTAATATTCTATCCTCATGTACGTCAGTTCCTGAGAACATAACTCACTTTTCTCCATGTCCATCCTTAACTGACACACTTTGTGAAACAGAGTACTTTTCTCCTGACACAATTTGCTATTCTGTTCCCTCAGCTGCTCTCTCTGGTGTTTCAGAGCATTCAGATCTCTGCGCATCTGATCGAATTCACCCTGAGAACTGACATCCCTAATGATCAACTGGCTATTTTTGGCTTTCAGTTGTGTAATCTGCGTTTGAAATGCAAAAATGTCCTCTTAACAGGTTCTATTGTGCACAACCTGCTCACTTAATTTTTGTTGACTCGCACTCATGTTTTCAACACCTTCTTGATACTCCCCTTTCAGTGCAGAAAATTGAGTCTCTGGCTCTAAATGTGCTTGCTGTTGTGTCAGTAACCCTTCTTTTAACTGCTGAATAATGTTTTCTAATTTCAACTCTGAATGTTGGCTCTGTTGCGCATTTTCCCCTAATTGTTTCAACTCTCTCTGTGCTCAATCCAAAATCTCAGATTGGTTTTGCAGGGAGGCTACACAATCTTGGTATCTTTCTTCCATGATCATCATATGGAAGTACATATATGCTGTGAGCTGAGCGATTTTAATTTGCTCATCTCTGCTGGTCTGTGTCATATAAAAGTCTGTCAGGGCCTGATGCAACAGCCCATTATCTTGTCATATATCATCATTTGCAGAGGTATCCTCCTGCATCATTCTAGCTTGCCACATGTCATGCTCCTGTTCTACCCATTCACCTTTACTAAACACTTTGGATAGAAGGTGCTTCATAGCCAAATTGATTTCTACGTAGCTCATTCTGAAATGTGTTCTGCACCTAATTTGCTCTCTGTGCAAGGGCAAAATCTCAACCCTGTTCCTGGTTCGTTTGTACTCACAATGACAACTCAAATCAACACTATTTTATCTACACACCACCTTGAAATTTAGGGTACAGGTTTGAATGGCGCCTTCACAATGCAACAGAACTTTCCATCCACTGCAATGCAATTACACCCAAATTAATAGTCTGCAGATACTGCACTGTAATGAGTGAAAACTCTTTATCAATCCCAGCATGACCCCCCAGTTTTCTCGTGGTTTATCATGCGGTCACACTGAACTCAGGGAGTTCCTTTCACCCCAATCAAGGTGGTGCACAACAAATAACTATGATTTTGATTCAGGTTCACTTTGGGAAGGCCTACAACCCATCTCGCACCCAGCCCCAACAAATGCCTGGTGCCACAATGGATGAGGAACCAGGCCGTTGTATAGTAAGAATATAGATGTATTTATTTACTTAAACCAAATTTGACAAACAGACTAACATCAGCCACCAATGCTGTGGCAACACAAGAACGAAATTGACTTAATGGCATCAACACAGAGATAATACTGAGATATACAGTCACAATTTCCCGCATTTTTCTTTTCAAATCACCCACCAATAAAGAAAAAGAACAATTCAAGACACCCAGTGACTGCTGATTTCGCTATAATGCTTTTTCTCCCAGCAACCCCCACCCACCCTTCAACATCAATTAGACTAGACCCCTCCGAATTGAAGGACAGTGGCAGAGAGTGGGAACACAATGGAAACATTGTTTTGAATTCTGATAGAAATGCACTCTTTGAAAAAGGGCTTCAAGGGGAAAAATAGTTTTTCACTTATTACCACAGATGAAATATGAGGGAAAGAAAAGCAATGGGAAAATGTGTTTTGCCACAGCGAAAAAGAACAGGCAAGGCATTGTGGTTTGGGTCAGAGCAAAATGGGAATAAACAGGCAATTTTGTTTTCTCCACCACACATGCAAAGGAAATGCAAGGCTTCACACTTCTGATCTACAATGCAGGGGGTCAATGGGTAATTTTGTTTTGCACCCTGCAAACTCATTTGGAAACAAGGTTTTGGGGATTCATTCTTTTGGATTCAGGACCCCCCCTCTGAGCCAAAGTCAGGGGTTTTCTTACCAATAGTCAATAAAATCTTTATGTCTATAACAGATCAAAACACATTGGGGGGAGCTTGTTAGTTTCAAATGCTAACAAAACCCATCTGTGAGTTCTATAGGGGAATTAAGTTATTTATTTTAATTAAATATGTAAGGATAGACACATACAAACATGGTATTTTGCTATGGAGAAATAACTAGAACAATACTTACTTACTTACTACACAATCTATGGCTTTGGGATATTTTTACTTACAGGAGAGGTCTTGTAATGGGAATCAGGGAACCTCTGGGACAGCAAGGGTGTCAGTTAAGGATAGTTTCCTCGGGCTTCTCTCAGGGGTCCAGTCAGCTTGTATGTCTCATTGTCCCTGTCTCCAATGCAAGATTTGGGGCCTCTCTGCTTGGGTGTTTCTCACAAGAGTTTTGCAGCAGGTTACCTCCCGGTATAAAATGGAAAAAGCCCAGTTCTGATGGAAACTGGTTTACTTATAGGGCACATGACACCACAAACATATCATGATTCCTGCAGAAGGGATTGGTTGGTTTTCTCTACCCACCTCCCACCTGTGTGCTAATAGGATACGGAGATGAGGTGTGTGAGTTAGCAAAGCTGTGGGAGGAGAAAGCTTTGTCATCCTAAACTGACATGCTGGTTTGGCATGTTCAAACACTGAACATTTATCAACATGGCAAGTACCCTCATTATTCAAATCTTTACATGTATGGATATATTTTGAAGAACTACATTTTAAGGCCAATCAGATGATGCTAATCTGAAGTTGGCACACCCTCCCTATGCAGAGATACGTTTTTTCTTCCTTTACTCAGGAGCCGTATCAATGGAAAATATGCCACTTCATGTTTCCCATGTTAATTTTGTCCTTCACCCTCACACCAACTTTCAAATCTCTTGGAATCAAGGGAAGGCCCAAATCAAATGTTCCTTAGTAACTTCTGTTATGTTTATCACACATGGTTCAAAGGGGGTTACTGTCATCTTTAATAAAAAACTGGAATTAGCAGTTTGGCATATACGCTTCCCTTTTTATGCAATATAAATGTGTTTTTCTATTAACTAAACTCCAGCCTCACATGCCTCGCTCACTTTGGCCCCCACCTTTGTTCTCTTAGGTTGTATTTCCCCTTAAACATGTGACCAGCCAGATGCTGGCTCATGTTTATCTAAGCCTATCCCTTTGTGGCCTTGTAACTGTTCTGGCTGCCCCTTAATGCACAATTTATGGGAGTTGTGACCTCAAAGTCACTTCTGCTGAAAAAGACAGGCATGGCTTTATCTATTTCCACTACGGTTTAAATCTAGGCAGTGAATTTCTTTGTATTTTTTTAAGCAATGGACGTGATTGAATTTTGACAACCAGACCTCCCTGTCTAGGACCAGCAGAGGGAAGGCCTTTGAGGTCAAAGTTTAATTTCAGAAGAAAGGACCAGAAGCATGGAGAATTCTGCAAGAAATGGCTTTTAACTCACACACAGTGCTTTATGCATGACATTTTATAAGGCACATGGGCCTTATATCCATGTGTAATGTACTTCTTTAATCTCACAGTTGCAAAAGACATGAGTGTCACTTCTGGATTGGCCATATGTAGGGGGCAGTTATATAACAAAACCATGTTCACCTTAAATCCAAGTAGGCACTTCTCTCTGTGTACTGTCATTTAGGATGAGGAAAAAGGGAGTTATTTTATTTCTTATAAATGCAAGAAGCTTGGTTTCACTGGAGATTTCGGGATCACAATCTGGGATTACATTGAATATAATATACACACTTTTATTTGTCAATGTAAGTAAAAAGTGTAGCTTTCCATGGATTTAGTAAATCAGCATTGTCAGCCACATGTCTTTCTTTTCCTTGCTGAAATGCATTGGAAATCTTTGCACTTCTGAGATTTAAGCAAACTTTCTTTCCTTTGAGATTTAGGCCTGTTTTTCGTTCAATAGGCCTCATGTCTGACATCACCATTTCTGTGCTGGCTTTAGACTTCAATAGGATTCCACAATCACTCTGGCCTCTTTAGTTATGGCATATGGGGGCTGTATTTTACCCCACAGGGTGCCCTGCAGTCATGAGCAGCGACTGAGCCTTTGTTTGAGAGCGTAATTAAAGACAAATCTATTGTTCAGACTTCCAAAGTAGAAAGAATTGGTTGTGTAGAGAAATTGTGAACAGGCTGGTGTTCAGTATTACAGGCCTATAAAGAACCTCATTTGTGAATATCTTATGCATATCACAAGTTAGAAACAAGGGAAACAAGCACTTGCAAAGCTAATAAGCGTTCAATGTCATATGTCAAATTGAGCTCCAAATGCCCCAACAAACTTCAAGACATGACTTAAGTTCAGGCAATAATGTTTATATCATTGCAAGTAGAAACAATCATTAAATATCTTAAGAAAACAGGCCCAAACTTAAAACATAAAACTGAGAATAACAAACACTGTTATGCTAAGCCTCAGACATCTGGTACTCATTAAATTTACTACATAGCAGAATCAATTAGTTTCATTCTTCACCTAGGCTGAACTACAGCAACAGCCACTTTCTAAATCTGCCTGCTTCTACTCTCCTCCCTCTGCAACTCATCCAGAACAGGACTGCGAGACTTGTGCTTGGCCTCAAGCCCAGGGATCATATCTCTTCAGGACTGAAATCTCCGTGCTGGCTCCCACTGGCTGTGAGGATTAAGTTCAAAACCCTATCATTGTCCACAAGGTCTTCTAGGGCCTGGGGCCTCAAGACCTTCAACTCTCTCTCCCAAAATATCTTTCTTCTCGAGCTCTTTGCTCATCCACCTCCTACTCCCTCAGGGTCAGTCGCTTCTCCAAGCAACAAGTTAGTGGTAGATCTCTTTCTTCGGCTGGGGCGTCCCTCTGGAACAGCCTCCCTGCCTCCCTGAAACTTGAGGAGAACCATCTCCATTTCCGGAAACACCTCAAACCCTTCCTATTTGCTTCTGCTTTCTCTCCTCCTCTCCCCTGCTGAACTCCTGGCTGAAACTTTAACTGCACTGGTCACCTGGCCACCCTCTGATCTCAGACCCAGTCCCCATCCCCCACCAGTTGCATACCTGCACTGCCTCCCTGGCAACCCCCGCACTTGGAGACTGTTTTCTCTATCCCTACAGTCCCCTACCAGCACTTTACACCTAATGTCTGCACTTACCCCTGCACTTTACACCAGCTGGCTGCACTTTTCGCTTAAAGTTTTTAGTATTCTATTTTAGTTTTACTGTCGATCCCATGTACTGCACTGCCCCCTTCCCCTTGCCCTCTGCACTTTCTCATTCTCCCTTCCCCTACATTTGCGCGATCTCAATGTCACCTGGCCTAGTAAGATCGGTGTGACTGTCTTCCCTCTGTTCCTCCCCTTGCCTCGTCGCACCTTGAAACCGTTTTGTATAGGCGCATTATAAATGCCATGTCATATTATACCTTTCAGCAAATGACAATGTCTGAACAATACAAAAGGAGGGGGTAGTGACATATCCGTAAAGCAGATGCAATCTACATCCATGCAAATTTGTTTTTGCAACTCTAGGCAACTGCTACAAGCCAACCCCAAAACAACAGTTATGTAAACCAGTATAACAACATGTTTGCACCAGCTTCTGCCTGCCTTCGAGAGAAAGAGCTACAAGGCCATGACCAAATCTGGCCAGATGGTGTCTGGAGTCTTTGCTGGAATTCACATCACATAGAATGTCTTGGATGATACCTTCCAAGGTCTGAAGGTGGTCACCACCAGTGACTGGATGGTCACTAAAAGACTGAATTAACCCTGTGACTGGGAGCTGGTATGGCACTCTGCTTGCAATATTCCTACTTAATCCGATGGGCTGAACCAATACCTTTTCTATATCACCCTTGTACTCCGTTACATACACTTACTTTGCCATGCATTCACTTTGCCAAACATTTACTTTGTCATTCCTTTACTTTGTCTGCAGCTTCACAATGGGAAGATGGTGATGGATTTGGTTAGTGATAGCGTACGGTTAGGTTTTGGGGTCAAGGTGTAGCTGGAGGAAGAATATGACAAATAAAAGAAGGGGGTGCAGAGTCTTTGCCCCTGCTATGACAAAGTAAATGTCTGGTGAAGTGAATGTAGACAAAGTAAATGTATGGTGAAGTGAATGTAGAGAGAGCAAATGTCTGGAAAAATGAATGTAGACAAAGCAACTGTCTGGCGAAGTAAATGTGACAAAGTAAGTGCTGACGAAGTGAATGCTGACAAAGTAAATGTCTGGTGAAGTAAATGTGACAAAGTAAGCATTGGAGAAATGAATGCTGGCATAGTAAAGGCATTCATCCTACCTTTTCTATCAACACAAGCTGAGCCTGAGGATGAGGCCTGTAACAGAAGAAGGAAAGACCAATCTAAGAGGAATTGTGAGTAGGCTCTACTGGGATGCATCTTTTCAAGACAGTGAGTGTGTCTGTACACATGCCTCTCTGTGACCAGACAGAAGCTCCAAATGGTGCTCTCTTCCCTTAACCCAATGGGACCAGCTGAGCAGAAAGATCTCTAGACAATTTGCACCAAGACATCTGGCTGTGACCACTAAGCAAATACTGACCTGAGAAGGCGTGAACATTGAAACACTGAGGCGTGAGTATGTGACTAGTATTGTAAAATGGGCTGCCGAGATCATCAGTACCACAGAAGGCATGGGTTCCAGTCCATTAGTCTTCCCCATGGCCAGCTCCAGCCTCAACAGCAACCCCAGATTCAGAGAAGCACTTCAACAGCCACAGCACCTGAAAAGCATTTGCGGAAAGAAACGTTCTACTGCGCTGGCAAGAACACTTTCAACGGCTTGAACTTGGTCGAGAGATCTGAGGGAAACCAAACCATGAGGTTCCAAGTTTAAGCATTCGCCTGATACAAGAAGAATCAGTCTGCTTTTGAATTGTAGCACTGGCATCGTAGAGGAACACCCCCGCCTGATAGATTGTAAAGTCTGGCAATCATTGGAACACTAGACTACTACATTGTATAAAAGAGCCAGAAATACAAGTTCAACAGAGTAACCTTGGGCTGAACAGGCCCACAAGCAGATGTGTAGTGTAAAATAACTGTTAACAAATGAATGCCACTATTTTTGTTTCTTTTGGTAAAGCACACGTGGCCCATTTATAAGGCCACCAGTATGCTACTCATTACAATTAGCAACCAGATAACCCCTTCAAAGGGGTATTGTTACTTTTGAACACTGCAAGAATGCAGAGACTGTTGGCAAACTGAATAAATAGCGCACAGTTACCTATGAACTTAACACTCTCCTGCTTGAATCATCTCCAACAAGAAACTGATCATTCTCCTTGTCATAACCTCATAGATAATTTGATTTTTGAAGCCTAATCAACCAAAACCAGACCTCGCTACCCAAAACATCCTGTGGCCCAATGAGATGCAGCGCCACCTTTTCCCACCCACGAGTGGAAAACTTTACTAGCTGAAGAAATGTGGCATTCTTTTGGTGGGTTGTTTTGGGCACAGCTGACACTGAGACTGGTGTAGGAACAGGAACCATCTTTACTTAAGCTCCAGTCTCAGGTACAGGTTACAATGACACATATAGGGACATTGGGTAAGTAACTAGGGGACAACATCCACCTGCACCCTATTATTCAGTCAACCAATCTCCAACTGACACTCTCAGAACACACAGGAGGGAACATACACTCACTCAACACTCCATGGTAGTCACTCCTAACATTCCATGTACTTAGAGCAAGTTGCAATGGAAAGGCAAGTTACAACATGGGTCTTGTCATTCAAAGCACTACATCATCCATAACAGGCCACAAATATGTTAGCTTCAATGATCTCTTAGTCTGCTTGCTGTCCAGGGGATCTGCATATGCATTCTACACTATCTGGCCCTTGGAACAACATTGGAATATTAGTCTGCCACCGTGACCAGATCCCGCTCACACACCACCAACCCATCCTTTCCTCACAAAGGTGTGGTCCCACTCAGCGTTACCCAGCTAACCTGCCAGTTTATACCATGCCAACCCGCTCAGCTCCTCATCTTTAGCCAATTCACTCACCCATTCACCTTTTTCCACCACAATAATGTCAACCTCCCCCTAAATGGGCCACCCGTGCCTCTATTCGATACTCTGCTCATCCTTACATGTCCCATGTTGTGATAGAGAATCAACAACTGGGCTGCCCTTCCATGAAAGATATTCATAAGCAAAATCAAATTCTTGTGTTTTGACCACCCATCTTTTTCATCTTAAGTTTGCCCGGCCTGATCCCTTATGGTGACTGCGTTCAGAAGAGGCTTGTGATCACATGGCATGTCCCAGATACATGTACTGAAATGCCAGGCAGCCCAGAAATCCCAGTCACAGGATAATGGCATCTTCTCTATAAGAGAGATATTTGTCGCACTTTCTGCAAATGTGTTGCAGATGAAGGCCATTTAAAACCCCTCATCATCCTCCTTTTGGCTGAACATGGCTCTCTCCCATCTGTCTTGCATCCACCAACACCTTGGCGTTTAAACCCCAAAATGAAGGGACTGGAGAGGGGTGCATTCATCACATCTTGTCGAAATTCTCACGTGTGCATACCATCCATGCACACAAACAATGCTCCTTTCATCAAAACCGGTCAACCCAGATGGCTTTATTAAGTAAGGTCTGGCAAATCAACGCACACTTTAATCCTACTATCTGCCCTTTTTGGGTGATCATTACAGGGGACAGCCATTCACTAGACTCAATTCATATACAACTTACATTCCTTTATACCCCTCCTCATATAACTTACCCAATACCGCCACAATTACTCTTTAATCTCCATGGGAACATCGCTCCCTTTATGCACAGCCAGGTCAGTGCCCCACTTCAGTTTTATTCCGTGGCTTAATGGCTGTAACTTCTCTACTTGATAGGGAAGCACTTTGGGTTACCTCTCCGCCACACTCAAATTCATTCAATTTCTCCCCACATTCTGCACCTGGTCTTTCTTTCCTGGCTTGTGCTAAGTGTGTAATCATCCTGCATGGTTCCATCCTAGCCGACTAGAGTATAAGAAGACCCAGAATCAGCCAGAATCATGATAGATTATTTCTGTAAATTGGTACATGGGAGATTTAAAAAAATCACTTAATACTGCCACAGTAATTCAATTCTTATTGAAAGACGGGTTCCCAATCGAAGTCCTTAAGGATGATGGCAGGAAGATTCTGTCTCAAGAAGTTCTAACGTTTCTGGGCGGTTTTGGTATAAAACATAGATCAGTCCTCCATATCACCACGAAAGTAATGGCTTTGCAGAGCGCACTAACAGATTAGTAAAAGACTGCGTATAGTGAGTGAATGAATCGCAGTGTGAAGGGCATGACACAGTAAAGGATATTTTATGGTTGTATCGCTGCATGCCCCATAGTGTGCCGGTGTTATGCCGTTTATACTACTCGGTGGGAACAAGTTTATGTTAACATGATCTGACTGTTTCAAACAAGCTTCATCAAACACTCAGAGTCGAAGTGAGGACGGACCAGACTGGTGAGGGCTCAACAGGAGATACCACACCGAGGAGAGTGGCGTTAGATAAGTGTTGGACACGCGAAGGTCATTTCTCTTGCTTGAGCCTTTTAGGTTGAAAAAAGTAATTCAGACTTGTGTATTCTACAGGCTATTTTCAAAGTTAACACAGAATTCTAAAACTAATACTGCCAGCCAAGCGGCTTCGTGGGCAAATAATGTCACTGAACTCCTGTTGACCAAGGATAGGATGTATCAGAATGCATATTATACAAATGTATCTGTGATTTGCTTTTTTCTTTCAAAAATATCAGGTTGCCGTCACTAATTGTTGCAATGGTGCACACGTGTAGTTGTGTATACTAAATGACTCATGGGTTTATTGGCATTGGAGAAAATAGTGCCATGGACGTGCATGGAACGGACTATGGAGAAGGTTTAGTGGTAAGGGGGCAGGAGTTACTATTTAGGATATATCGTAATTATAGAGATCAATATTACAGCATGCACAAATCTGAGGTCTAAGAGACTTGCATTGCCTATTCTCATAGGTGTGGCGACAGCATTGAAACCAAGAACTGTGGCAAGAAGAGAGAAAGGGGGCGTGAGACACTGGTGCAGATGTTGTGATTCTGAACAGTCATTGATCCGATCCCCCCAGTTTCTGCATCGTCTGTGTATCCTAGCTCCCTGTAGCCATTGGTGTGAACTACCTGTCACCTGAAGATCGCAGCCTGCATGGATCCTGTTGAAGTCTATGGAGAAGTGTCGCTTACTAGGGAGATGATGCTAACGAAAGTGGTAGGCTACCAATGTTACTTGACAATTATAGTGGAGTATTGCAGTGGTTCTGAAACAATGGCATGTTGCTTTTCTCTTTTTTGATGCAGATATGCTAGCACTGCAGGTAAACAACCTTTGAAATGTGTGCTTGTGACACCTTGGGTCCAGGGCTCCACTTACCTAAATGAAACTGATTGGAGGCGTTTCCACAAGTCTGCTTGATCTCTGGACTGTTCCAGCCCAATGGGTACAAGGCGCAGCCGGAGCCAATCAAGAGTCCTTTGAAAACAAAAACAAGATGCGGCAGCTGTCAGTCTGATACTGCGATATCTCTGCATATACCACAGTAAGTCCAACCTGAGCCATGTCTTCAAAATCACCTTAACCCAGTCCTGGCTTTTGAGAGAACAGTACTTTGTATATTCGAACAGTAGTTATGATAATTGTATTCCAAGTAAGGCTCCCGGTTTTACGCCATTACATTTTTTCATCATTTCTATCTGGATTTTTCCATGTTTGTGGTCATTTCATGTCGATTTATCCACATTCATGTTTTTCTCTTTAAAAATAATAATGTGCAACTACAATTGTTCCACATTTATGGAAATGAAAAATGTAGTGCTTGGATGCCTGTCTTGGGATGGTCGCTGAGCTGGGTTCTGGCAGAGCAAGCAAAGATCCATTATTGACTAAAGACAAAACTGCTGCCCTGCTGTTGCTACGAACCGCGACACTATATTTGCAGTCATTTAAACAACCTCGAGGGGGAAAACAAAACATACCATTCCCAGTGTGTTACTCTGTGTCAAACCCATTGGTCCCGAAGCCATGATTGACAGCATGGAGAGTAAAACACTTTACCCGCTTTTTTCTGCTTTTAACAACCATGAACAGTAAGGATGCCTAGCGATTTCCATCTGTATTCATGTGTACAAGTCTGAATAAAATCGGTAATTAGGGCGCCTTAATTATAAGTATGCACTGTCTAAAAGCTCGAGACTGGCTTCGAGTATTCTGATCACACAGGCACAGCTGCCAACTATAGGTCCTGCAGGTTTAACTTCCATACCGTACACAAATCACGTGCACACAGATGGTGTCCAATACCTACACCAAATACCTACCTCATGTTCCCAGCTTCCTACCAAGCCACGCAGCTAGTGCCAAGTATCTGCCCCATTTAGCCAGGTCCTACCAGGCCCACATAGAGTGTCCAATACCTTCCCCATTCAACTAACATTCTACCAGGCCATGCAAATGGTGCCCAATACATCCCATTCAGCCAGCACCCTACAAGGCCATGAAGATGGTGTCCAATACCTACCCCATTCAGCCAGCATCCTACCAGGCCATGAAGATGGTGTCCAATACCTACCCCATTCAGCCAGCTTCCTACCAAGCCATGAAGATGGTGTCCAATACCTACCCCATTCAGCCAGCACCCTACAAGGCCATGAAGATGGTGTCCAATACCTACCCCATTCAGCCAGCTTCCTACCAGGCCATGAAGATGGTGTCCAATACCTACCCCATTCAGCCAGCACCCTACCAGGCCATGAAGATGGTGTCCAATACCTACCCCATTCAGCCAGCTTCCTACCAGGCCATGAAGATGGTGTCCAATACCTACCCCATTCAGCCAGCTTCCTACCAGGCCATGAAGATGGTGTCCAATACCTACCCCATTCAGCCAGCACCCTACCAGGCCATGAAGATGGTGTCCAATACCTACCCCATTCAGCCAGCTTCCTACCAGGCCATGAAGATGGTGTCCAATACCTACCCCATTCAGCCAGCTTCCTACCAGGCCATGAAGATGGTGTCCAATACCTACCCCATTCAGCCAGCTTCCTACCAGGCCATGAAGATGGTGTCCAATACCTACCCCATTCAGCCAGCTTCCTACCAGGCCATGAAGATGGTGTCCAATACCTACCCCATTCAGCCAGCTTCCTACCAGGCCATGAAGATGGTGTCCAATACCTACCCCATTCAGCCAGCACCCTACCAGGCCATGAAGATGGTGTCCAATATCTTCCCCATTCAGCCAGCTTCCTACCAGGCCATGAAGATGGTGTCCAATACCTACCCCATTCAGCCAGCTTCCTACCAGGCCATGAAGATGGTGTCCAATACCTACCCCATTCAGCCAGCTTCCTACCAGGCCATGAAGATGGTGTCCAATACCTACCCCATTCAGCCAGCTTCCTACCAGGCCATGAAGATGGTGTCCAATACCTACCCCATTCAGCCAGCACCCTACAAGGCCATGAAGATGGTGTCCAATACCTACCCCATTCAGCCAGCACCCTACAAGGCCATGAAGATGGTGTCCAATACCTACCCCATTCAGCCAGCTTCCTACCAGGCCATGAAGATGGTGTCCAATACCTACCCCATTCAGCCAGCACCCTACAAGGCCATGAAGATGGTGTCCAATACCTACCCCATTCAGCCAGCTTCCTACCAGGCCATGAAGATGGTGTCCAATACCTACCCCATTCAGCCAGCTTCCTACCAGGCCATGAAGATGGTGTCCAATACCTACCCCATTCAGCCAGCTTCCTACCAGGCCATGAAGATGGTGTCCAATACCTACCCCATTCAGCCAGCACCCTACCAGGCCATGAAGATGGTGTCCAATATCTTCCCCATTCAGCCAGCATCCTACCAGGCCATGAAGATGGTGTCCAATACCTACCCCATTCAGCCAGCTTCCTACCAGGCCATGAAGATGGTGTCCAATACCTACCCCATTCAGCCAGCACCCTACAAGGCCATGAAGATGGTGTCCAATACCTACCCCATTCAGCCAGCTTCCTACCAGGCCATGAAGATGGTGTCCAATACCTACCCCATTCAGCCAGCACCCTACCAGGCCATGAAGATGGTGTCCAATACCTACCCCATTCAGCCAGCTTCCTACCAGGCCATGAAGATGGTGTCCAATACCTACCCCATTCAGCCAGCTTCCTACCAGGCCATGAAGATGGTGTCCAATACCTACCCCATTCAGCCAGCTTCCTACCAGCACCCTACAAGGCCATGAAGATGGTGTCCAATATCTTCCCCATTCAGCCAGCTTCCTACCAGGCCATGAAGATGGTGTCCAATACCTACCCCATTCAGCCAGCTTCCTACCAGGCCATGAAGATGGTGTCCAATACCTACCCCATTCAGCCAGCACCCTACAAGGCCATGCATATGGTGTCCAATACCTACACTATTCAGCCAGTGGCCTACCAGTCCACACAAATGCTGTCCAATACCTACCCCATTCAGCCAGCTTCCTACCAGGCCATGAAGATGGTGTCCAATAACTTCCCCATTCAGCCAGTTTCCTACCAGGCCATGATGATGGTGTCCAATAATTACCCAATTCAGCCAGCTTCCTACCAGGCCATGAAGATGGTGTCCAATATCTTCCCCATTCAGCCGGCTTCCTAACAGGCCACGAAGATAGTGTCCAATATCTTCCCCATTCAGCTAGCTTCCTACCAGGCCATTTAGATGGTGTCCGATATCTTCCCCATTCAGCCAGCTTCCTACCAGGCCATTTAGATGGTGTCCAATAACTTCCCCATGCAGCCAGCTTCCTACCAGGCCATGAAGATGGTGTCCAATATCTTCCCCATTCAGCCAGCTTCCTACCAGGCCATGAAGATGGTGTCCAATAACTTCCCCATTCAGCCAGCTTCCTACCAGGCCATGAAGATGGTGTCCAATACCTACCCAATTCAGCCAGCTTCCTACCAGGCCATGAAGATGGTGTCCAATACCTACCCCATTCAGCCAGCTTCCTACCAGGCCATGAAGATGGTGTCCAATACCTACCCCATTCAGCCAGCACCCTACAAGGCCATGAAGATGGTGTCCAATACCTACCCCATTCAGCCAGCTTCCTACCAGGCCATGAAGATGGTGTCCAATACCTACCCCATTCAGCCAGCTTCCTACCAGGCCATGAAGATGGTGTCCAATACCTACCCCATTCAGCCAGCTTCCTACCAGGCCATGAAGATGGTGTCCAATACCTACCCCATTCAGCCAGCTTCCTACCAGGCCATGAAGATGGTGTCCAATACCTACCCCATTCAGCCAGCTTCCTACCAGGCCATGAAGATGGTGTCCAATACCTACCCCATTCAGCCAGCACCCTACAAGGCCATGAAGATGGTGTCCAATATCTTCCCCATTCAGCCAGCTTCCTACCAGGCCATGAAGATGGGGTCCAATACCTACCCCATTCAGCCAGCTTCCTACCAGGCCATGAAGATGGTGTCCAATACCTACCCCATTCAGCCAGCACCCTACAAGGCCATGAAGATGGTGTCCAATACCTACCCCATTCAGCCAGCTTCCTACCAGGCCATGAAGATGGTGTCCAATACCTACCCCATTCAGCCAGCTTCCTACCAGGCCATGAAGATGGTGTCCAATACCTACCCCATTCAGCCAGCTTCCTACCAGGCCATGAAGATGGTGTCCAATACCTACCTCATTCAGCCAGCTTCCTACCAGGCCATGAAGATGGTGTCCAATACCTACCCCATTCAGCCAGCTTCCTACCAGGCCATGAAGATGGTGTCCAATACCTACCCCATTCAGCCAGCTTCCTACCAGGCCATGAAGATGGTGTCCAATACCTACCCCATTCAGCCAGCACCCTACAAGGCCATGAAGATGGTGTCCAATACCTACCCCATTCAGCCAGCACCCTACAAGGCCATGAAGATGGTGTCCAATACCTACCCCATTCAGCCAGCTTCCTACCAGGCCATGAAGATGGTGTCCAATACCTACCCCATTCAGCCAGCACCCTACAAGGCCATGAAGATGGTGTCCAATACCTACCTCATTCAGCCAGCTTCCTACCAGGCCATGAAGATGGTGTCCAATACCTACCCCATTCAGCCAGCTTCCTACCAGGCCATGAAGATGGTGTCCAATACCTACCCCATTCAGCCAGCTTCCTACCAGGCCATGAAGATGGTGTCCAATACCTACCCCATTCAGCCAGCACCCTACAAGGCCATGAAGATGGTGTCCAATATCTTCCCCATTCAGCCAGCTTCCTACCAGGCCATGAAGATGGTGTCCAATACCTACCCCATTCAGCCAGCTTCCTACCAGGCCATGAAGATGGTGTCCAATACCTACCCCATTCAGCCAGCACCCTACAAGGCCATGAAGATGGTGTCCAATACCTACCCCATTCAGCCAGCTTCCTACCAGGCCATGAAGATGGTGTCCAATACCTACCCCATTCAGCCAGCACCCTACCAGGCCATGAAGATGGTGTCCAATACCTACCCCATTCAGCCAGC
This sequence comes from Ambystoma mexicanum, assembly GCF_040938575.1. Lineage (NCBI taxonomy): Eukaryota > Metazoa > Chordata > Amphibia > Caudata > Ambystomatidae > Ambystoma > Ambystoma mexicanum. The sequence continues at coordinate 178,648,823 of NC_090930.1, read as the reverse complement.
TTCCTACCAGGCCATGAAGATGGTTTCCAATACCTACCCCATTCAGCCAGCTTCCTACCAGGCCATGAAGATGGTGTCCAATACCTACCCCATTCAGCCAGCTTCCTACCAGGCCATGAAGATGGTGTCCAATACCTACCCCATTCAGCCAGCTTCCTACCAGGCCATGAAGATGGTGTCCAATACCTACCCCATTCAGCCAGCTTCCTACCAGGCCATGAAGATGGTGTCCAATACCTACCCCATTCAGCCAGCACCCTACAAGGCCATGAAGATGGTGTCCAATATCTTCCCCATTCAGCCAGCTTCCTACCAGGCCATGAAGATGGTGTCCAATACCTACCCCATTCAGCCAGCTTCCTACCAGGCCATGAAGATGGTGTCCAATACCTACCCCATTCAGCCAGCACCCTACAAGGCCATGCATATGGTGTCCAATACCTACGCTATTCAGCCAGTGGCCTACCAGTCCACACAAATGCTGTCCAATACCTACCCCATTCAGCCAGCTTCCTACCAGGCCATGAAGATGGTGTCCAATAACTTCCCCATTCAGCCAGTTTCCTACCAGGCCATGATGATGGTGTCCAATAATTACCCAATTCAGCCAGCTTCCTACCAGGCCATGAAGATGGTGTCCAATATCTTCCCCATTCAGCCGGCTTCCTAACAGGCCACGAAGATAGTGTCCAATATCTTCCCCATTCAGCTAGCTTCCTACCAGGCCATTTAGATGGTGTCCGATATCTTCCCCATTCAGCCAGCTTCCTACCAGGCCATTTAGATGGTGTCCAATAACTTCCCCATGCAGCCAGCTTCCTACCAGGCCATGAAGATGGTGTCCAATATCTTCCCCATTCAGCCAGCTTCCTACCAGGCCATGAAGATGGTGTCCAATAACTTCCCCATTCAGCCAGCTTCCTACCAGGCCATGAAGATGGTGTCCAATATCTTCCCCATTCAGCCAGCTTCCTACCAGGCAATGAAGATGGTGTCCAATAACTTCCCCATTCAGCCAGCATCCTACCAGGCTATGAATATGGTGTCCAATATCTTCCCCATTCAGCCAGCTTCCTACCAGGCCATGAAGATGGTGTCCAATATCTTCCCCATTCAGCCAGCTTCCTACCAGGCCATGAAGATGGTGTCCAATAACTTACCCATTCAGCCAGCTTTCTACCAGGCCATGAAGATGGTGTCCAATATCTTCCCCATTCAGCCATGCTTCCTACTAGGCCATGTAGATGGTGTCCAATATCTTCCCCATTCAGCCAGCTTCCTAGCAGGCCATGAAGATGGTGTCCATTATCTTCCCCATTCAGCCAGCTTCCTACCAGGCCATGAAGATGGTGTCCAATAACTTCCCCATTCAGCCAGCTTCCTACCAGGCCATGAAGATGGTGTCCAATACCCACCCAATTCAGCCAGCTTCCTACCAGGCCATGAAGATGGTGTCCAATATGTTCCCCATTCAGCCAGCTTCCTACCAGGCCATGAAGATGGCGTCCAATATGTTCCCCATTCAGCCAGCTTCCGACCAGGACATGAAGATGGTGTCCAATAACTTTCCCATTCAGCCAGCTTCCTACCAGGCCATGAAGATGGTGTCCAAAAACTTCCCCATTCAGCCAGCTTCCTACCAGGCCATGATGATGGTGTCCAATACCTACCCAATTCAGCCAGCACCCTACAAGGCCATGCATAGGGTGTCCAATAACTTCCCCATGCAGCCAGCTTCCTACCAGGCCATAAAGATGGTGTCCAATATCTTCCCCATTCAGCCAGCTTCCTACCAGGCCACGAAGATGGTGTCCAATATCTTCCCCATTCAGCCAGCTTCCTACCAGGCCATGCATATGGTGTCCAATACTTACATTATTCAGCCAGTGGCCTACCAGTCCACACATATGCTGTCCAATACCTACCCCATTCAGCCAGCTTCCTACCAGGCCATGAAGATGGTGTCCAATAACTTCCCCATTCAGCCAGCTTCCTACCAGGCCATGAAGATGGTGTCCAATAACTTCCCCATTCAGCCAGCTTCCTACCAGGCCATGAAGATGTTGTCCAATAACTTCCCCATGCAGCCAGCTTCCTACGAGGCCATGAAGATGGTGTCCAATATCTTCCCCATTCAGCCAGCTTCCTACCAGGCCATGAAGATGGTGTCCAATAACTTCCCCATTCAGCCAGCTTCCTACCAGGCCATGAAGATGGTGTCCAATATCTTCCCCATTCAGCCAGTTTCCAAGCAGGCCATGAAGATGGTGTCCAATAACTTCCCCATTCAGCCAGCTTCCTACCAGGCCATGAAGATAGTGTCCAATATCTTCCCCATTCAGCCAGTTTCCTACCAGGCCATGAAGAAGGTGTCCAATAACTTCCCCATTCAGCCAGCTTCCTACCAGGCCGTGGTGATGGTTTCCAATACCTACCCAATTCAGCCGGCTTCCTACCTGGCCATGAAAATGGTGGTGTCCAATAACTTCCCCATTCAGCCAGCTTCCAAGCAGGCCATGAAGATGGTGTCCAATATTTTCCCCATTCAGCCAGCTTCCTACCAGGCCATGACGATGGTGTCGAATACCTACCCAATTCAGCCAGCTTCCTACCAGGCCATGAGGAGGGTGTCCAATAACTTCCCCATTCAGCCAGCTTCCTACCAGGTCATGACGATGGTGTCCAATACCTACCCAATTCAGCCAGCTTCCTACCAGGCCATGAGGATGGTGTCCAATACCTACCCAATTCAGCCAGCACCCTACAAGGCCATGCATATGGTGTCCAATATCTACACTATTCAGCCAGTGGCCTACCAGTCCACACATATGCTGTCCAATACCTACCCCATTCAGCCAGCTTCCTACCAGGCCATGAAGTTGATGTCCAATAACTGCCCCATTCAGCCAGCTTCCTACCAGGCCATGATGATGGTGTCCAATTACTACCCAATTCAGCCAGCTTCCTACCAGGCCATGAAGATGGTGTCCAATATCTTCCCCATGCAGCCAGCTTCCTACCAGGCCATGAAGATGGTGTCCAATAACTTCCCCATTCAGCCAGCTTCCTACCAGGCCATGACGATGGTGTCTAATACCTACCCAATTCAGCCAGCACCCTACAAGGCCATGCATATGGTGTCCAATATCTACACTATTCAGCCAGTGGCCTACCAGTCCACACATATGCTGTCCAATACCTACCCCATTCAGCCAGCTTCCTACCAGGCCATGAAGATGGTGTCCAATATCTTCCCCATTCAGCCAGCTTCCTACCAGGCCATGAAGATGGTGTCCAATAACTTCCCCATTCAGCCAGCTTCCTACCAGGCCATGAAGATGGTGTCCAATAACTTCCCCATTCAGCCAGCTTCCTACCAGGCCATGAAGATGGTGTCCAATAACTGCCCCATTCAGCCAGCTTCCTACGAGGCCATGATGATGGTGTCCAATTACTACCCAATTCAGCCAGCTTCCTACCAGGCCATGAAGATGGTGTCCGATATCTTCCCCATTCAGCCAGCTTCCTACCAGGCCATGAAGATGGTGTCCAATATCTTCCCCATTCAGCCGGCTTCCTACCAGGCCATGAAGATGGTGTCCGATATCTTCCCCATTCAGCCAGCTTCCTACCAGGCCATTTAGATGGTGTCCAATAACTTCCCCATGCAGCCAGCTTCCTACCAGGCCATGAAGATGGTGTCCAATAACTTTCCCATTCAGCCAGCTTCCTACCAGGCCATGAAGATGGTGTCCAAAAACTTCCCCATTCAGCCAGCTTCCTACCAGGCCATGATGATGGTGTCCAATACCTACCCAATTCAGCCAGCACCCTACAAGGCCATGCATATGGTGTCCAATAACTTCCCCATTCAGCCAGCTTCCTACCAGGCCATGATGATGGTGTCCAATAATTACTCAATTCAGCCAGCTTCCTACCAGGCCATGAAGATGGTGTCCAAAATCTTCCCCATTCAGCCAGCTTCCTACCAGGCCACGAAGATGGTGTCCAATATCTTCCCCATTCAGCCAGCTTCCTACCAGGCCATGCATATGGTGTCCAATACTTACATTATTCAGCCAGTGACCTACCAGTCCACACATATGTTGTCCAATACCTACCCCATTCAGCCAGCTTCCTACCAGGCCATGAAGATGGTGTCCAATAACTTCCCCATGCAGCCAGCTTCCTACCAGGCCATGAAGATGGTATCCAATAACTTCCCCATTCAGCCAGCTTCCTACCAGGCCATGAAGATGGTGTCCAATAACTTCCCCATTCAGCCAGCTTCCTACCAGGCCATGAAGATGGTGTCCAATATCTTCCCCATTCAGCCAGCTTCCTACCAGGCCATGAAGATGGTGTCCAATAACTTACCCATTCAGCCAGCTTTCTACCAGGCCATGAAGATGGTGTCCAATATCTTCCCCATTCAGCCATGCTTCCTACTAGGCCATGTAGATGGTGTCCAATATCTTCCCATTCAGCCAGCTTCCTACCAGGCCATGAAGATGGTGTCCAATATCTTCCCCATTCAGCCAGCTTCCCACCAGGCCATGAAGATGGTGTCCAATAACTTCCCCATTCAGCCAGCTTCCTACCAGGCCATGAAGATGGTGTCCAATACCCACCCAATTCAGCCAGCTTCCTACCAGGCCATGAAGATGGTGTCCAATATGTTCCCCATTCAGCCAGCTTCCTACCAGGCCATGAAGATGGCGTCCAATATGTTCCCCATTCAGCCAGCTTCCGACCAGGCCATGAAGATGGTGTCCAATAACTTTCCCATTCAGCCAGCTTCCTACCAGGCCATGAAGATGGTGTCCAAAAACTTCCCCATTCAGCCAGCTTCCTACCAGGCCATGATGATGGTGTCCAATACCTACCCAATTCAGCCAGCACCCTACAAGGCCATGCATAGGGTGTCCAATAACTTCCCCATGCAGCCAGCTTCCTACCAGGCCATAAAGATGGTGTCCAATATCTTCCCCATTCAGCCAGCTTCCTACCAGGCCACGAAGATGGTGTCCAATATCTTCCCCATTCAGCCAGCTTCCTACCAGGCCATGCATATGGTGTCCAATACTTACATTATTCAGCCAGTGGCCTACCAGTCCACACATATGCTCTCCAATACCTACCCCATTCAGCCAGCTTCCTACCAGGCCATGAAGATGGTGTCCAATAACTTCCCCATTCAGCCAGCTTCCTACCAGGCCATGAAGATGGTGTCCAATAACTTCCCCATTCAGCCAGCTTCCTACCAGGCCATGAAGATGGTGTCCAATAACTTCCCCATGCAGCCAGCTTCCTACGAGGCCATGAAGATTGTGTCCAATATCTTCCCCATTCAGCCAGCTTCCTACCAGGCCATGAAGATGGTGTCCAATAACTTCCCCATTCAGCCAGCTTCCTACCAGGCCATGAAGATGGTGTCCAATATCTTCCCCATTCAGCCAGTTTCCAAGCAGGCCATGAAGATGGTGTCCAATAACTTCCCCATTCAGCCAGCTTCCTACCAGGCCATGAAGATAGTGTCCAATATCTTCCCCATTCAGCCAGTTTCCTACCAGGCCATGAAGAAGATGTCCAATAACTTCCCCATTCAGCCAGCTTCCTACCAGGCCATGAAGATGGTTTCCAATACCTACCCAATTCAGCCGGCTTCCTACCTGGCCATGAAAATGGTGGTGTCCAATAACTTCCCCATTCAGCCAGCTTCCAAGCAGGCCATGAAGATGGTGTCCAATATTTTCCCCATTCAGCCAGCTTCCTACCAGGCCATGACGATGGTGTCCAATACCTACCCAATCCAGCCAGCTTCCTACCAGGCCATGAGGAGGGTGTCCAATAACTTCCCCATTCAGCCAGCTTCCTACCAGGTCATGACGATGGTGTCCAATACCTACCCAATTCAGCCAGCTTCCTACCAGGCCATGAGGATGGTGTCCAATACCTACCCAATTCAGCCAGCACCCTACAAGGCCATGCATATGGTGTCCAATATCTACACTATTCAGCCAGTGGCCTACCAGTCCACACATATGCTGTCCAATACCTACCCCATTCAGCCAGCTTCCTACCAGGCCATGAAGATGATGTCCAATAACTGCCCCATTCAGCCAGCTTCCTACCAGGCCATGATGATGGTGTCCAATTACTACCCAATTCAGCCAGCTTCCTACCAGGCCATGAAGATGGTGTCCAATATCTTCCCCATGCAGCCAGCTTCCTACCAGGCCATGAAGATGGTGTCCAATAACTTCCCCATTCAGCCAGCTTCCTACCAGGCCATGACGATGGTGTCTAATACCTACCCAATTCAGCCAGCACCCTACAAGGCCATGCATATGGTGTCCAATATCTACACTATTCAGCCAGTGGCCTACCAGTCCACACATATGCTGTCCAATACCTACCCCATTCAGCCAGCTTCCTACCAGGCCATGAAGATGGTGTCCAATATCTTCCCCATTCAGCCAGCTTCCTACCAGGCCATGAAGATGCTGTCCAATAACTTCCCCATTCAGCCAGCTTCCTACCAGGCCATGAAGATGGTGTCCAATAACTTCCCCATTCAGCCAGCTTCCTACCAGGCCATGAAGATGGTGTCCAATAACTGCCCCATTCAGCCAGCTTCCTACGAGGCCATGATGATGGTGTCCAATTACTACCCAATTCAGCCAGCTTCCTACCAGGCCATGAAGATGGTGTCCGATATCTTCCCCATTCAGCCAGCTTCCTACCAGGCCATGAAGATGGTGTCCAATATCTTCCCCATTCAGCCGGCTTCCTACCAGGCCATGAAGATGGTGTCCGATATCTTCCGCATTCAGCCAGCTTCCTACCAGGCCATTTAGATGGTGTCCAATAACTTCCCCATGCAGCCAGCTTCCTACCAGGCCATGAAGATGGTGTCCAATAACTTTCCCATTCAGCCAGCTTCCTACCAGGCCATGAAGATGGTGTCCAAAAACTTCCCCATTCAGCCAGCTTCCTACCAGGCCATGATGATGATGTCCAATACCTACCCAATTCAGCCAGCACCCTACAAGTCCATGCATATGGTGTCCAATAACTTCCCCATTCAGCCAGCTTCCTACCAGGCCATGATGATGGTGTCCAATAATTACTCAATTCAGCCAGCTTCCTACCAGGCCATGAAGATGGTGTCCAAAATCTTCCCCATTCAGCCAGCTTCCTACCAGGCCACGAAGATGGTGTCCAATATCTTCCCCATTCAGCCAGCTTCCTACCAGGCCATGCATATGGTGTCCAATACTTACATTATTCAGCCAGTGACCTACCAGTCCACACATATGTTGTCCAATACCTACCCCATTCAGCCAGCTTCCTACCAGGCCATGAAGATGGTGTCCAATAACTTCCCCATGCAGCCAGCTTCCTACCAGGCCATGAAGATGGTATCCAATAACTTCCCCATTCAGCCAGCTTCCTACCAGGCCATGAAGATGGTGTCCAATAACTTCCCCATTCAGCCAGCTTCCTACCAGGCCATGAAGATGGTGTCCAATAACTTCCCCATGCAGCCAACTTCCTACCAGGCCATGAAGATGGTGACCAATATCTTCCCCAGTCAGCCAGCTTCCTACCAGGCTATGAAGATGGTGTCCAATATCTTCCCCATTCAGCCATGCTTCCTACCAGGCCATGAAGATGGTGTCCAATAACTTCCCCATTCAGCCAGCTTCCTACCAGGAAATGAAGATGGTGTCCAATATCTTCCCCATTCAGCCGTTTCCTACCAGGCCATGAAGATGGTGTCCAATAACTTCCCCATTCAGCCAGCTTCCTACCAGGTCATGAAGATGGTGTCCAATACCTACCCAATTCAGACAGCTTCCTACCTGGCCATGAAAATGGTGGTGTCCAATAACTTCCCCATTCAGCCAGCTTCCAAGCAGGCCATGAAGATGGTGTCCAATATTTTCCCCATTCAGCCAGCTTCCTACCAGGCCATGAAGATGGTGTCCAATACTTACCCCATTCAACCAGCTTCCTACCAGGCCATGAAGATGGTGTCCAATAACTTCCCCATTCAGCCAGCTTCCAACCAGGCCATGAAGACGGTGTC